>NW_027104353.1:654351-1148061 GCF_902728285.1 Clytia hemisphaerica
AAGTTGTCTTTTTCCAAGTCTAGAAGAATTGGTACCAAAGTCAACAAAGGGAGTGCTCGTTGTCATTTTCCTTTTAGAAGAAGTATTCGCACTTTGTGAAGCTTTCAATAAATCAGGACAAATGTTATCAAAGAACGAATTCTTTTTGGGTGTAGTAACGATCAGACTGTTCTCGTCCAGTTTCAGCATTTCAGTTTCGAAAAAATCCTCATCATCGTCGTCCCCAAATAAATCTTCCTCCTTACTTTCAGTTTTTTTATTTTTCGAAATCTCAACCGGTTTCGTTTCCTCTTTAGCCTTCGAATTGTCCGCAGGCACTTTTTGTAAATCCGTAAGCCCTTGTTTACACTGGGCGAGTATTAGATCAGCTTTCGATAACAATTTTTGTGCATTTGGCGGAGATATGTTTTTGCCATCGCACAAATGTTTTACTGCTTTGGGTTCATCGTCCGTCAAATCGATTGTAATAGGTTTTTTATCGATTTTATTTGATATCGATAGATCTTTGCTGGTTAACGGTGTATCAATACATTTTGAGCTCGATATGGGTGCAAGTTTCTCCGGAGACACAGAATTGTTATTATTTTTGTCGTCTTTTTTGTTTTCACTTGTCATAAGGGTTTCGTTCAACGGCGTTCTATCAGACGACGGTTTATAACCACTGCATCCTGGCGTGTCAGCACTCGATAGTGGTTTTTCAATAAATGAAGCGCAGTTACTGGATGACGGTTCATGACTAGATGTCGGTGTTTCAGTAGAAGAAGGACTGGGTCTAGGTGGTGGTCTTTTGATCAAACATTTTCCGTAATTATGTTCTTCTAAGATTTGTAAAACCATCTGGTGTCGAGCTTTGAAACATCTGTAATAGAGAAACAAAAGAAAGACCGATAGTAAATGGCAAAACTCCCGTTAGTAACCATCCGTTATTGGTATTACATTTCGCGTGTATCAAATTTCGCGGGTACTTAATTTCGCGATTCTTTAGGCCAAATTTCGCGAAATTCAATACCGTTTAAATTTTTCAAAAATACAAAATCGCGAAATTAAATACACACAAAAATTTTTCGAAATAGGTCAAAAACCGAAAATACTTATTTGTTACACTTAGTTACTATTTTTGTCACTAGTTTTGTTATCATTTTTGGTATGTTTACACCCAATACGTTGTGTTTCAAGTTCAAGCGAAATCAGTCATTTTCTAGCCTCATTCCCACTTTTTGAAAATGCCCAATATAGAGAATCGCGAAATTTAATACACGCGGAAATTTCCAGAAACCATGAACATATAAACGACTGGACATCTATCTTTTATTGTCTCTTTGAAGCGAGCTTCGTTGCCGCCTGTATTTCAAAATTGCTATAAAAAATCCGACAATATTCCGTCGTAATTTTATTTCTTTGAATTGTTTAGGTAAAATGATTGATAGAGCTTGAGCATTACTCCTAATGCACAAAAAGATTATTTTCAAATTTTTTCACGAGTTTGCAATATATTTTATCAACATTTTCAACTCTGAAATGCAGAATTTTAACTGCGTGTATACTTTTGAATCCCTTGTGTCACTCCAATAATTTTTTTTATGACTTGAAAAAAATAGCTTGCCAAAGTTGAGTGCCTGTGTCATAAGAATATCGAAATTAGAATGTGACACTCTCTAAAATTATTAGACACTTTTAAGTCAAAATTTGGAAATATTAGTCGGAGTTTTGACAAGCTGACGATGATTTTGCCTCTGTTATCTTTGTTATGATATAGATAAAAGACTTGAGAAAAGTAGAACAACAAAGACTTTTGTCGAAATTTTGACGTTGTTAGCAAGGTATTCCCAAGAGGTATACCATCAGAATTTATTGTTTCATTTGATGATTTTAACGAGGCGGCAACGAAGCTAGCAGTGTTATCTTCAAAAATACAAAGGAGATGGATGTCCAGTCGTTTATATGTTCATGCAGAAACTGGCAATCGCGAAATTTGATACACGCGAAATATACCGATAAGGTAGTTTCATAATTCAAACCAGCCTAAACTTGAAAGTAAACTATGACCAAGAGATATTTTCAGAGAGATGGAGTTATTGACGCGCTTAGACGGAACAAGTACTTTAGGCGTACAAACTTTCGCGAACAGAAACTTTCGCGAGGACGAAAAATCGCGAAATTGACGACATTTACTTTCGCGAATTTAACGGAAAATCAAGACGTGAAATTGAGAATTTTCACATGAAAAAATGGCTTAGAGACACAAATACTTCTTTGGTTGGCTTGAAACATTTGTCCTTTGACTTATTAGTCTTTTAGTAGGCTAAAAAGTGCCATAAAAGTTACATTTTATTCAAAGTTTGAAGTTTTACAGATTTTCTATCTTGTCAAGAATTTTTCGCGAGCATAAACTTTCGCGAATGGCCCTTCCTAGAATTTTTAAAGACATTTACTTTCGCGAAAAGGGCAAAAATTCGCGAAAATCGCGAAAGTTTCTGCTCGCGAAAGTTTCTACGCCTAAAGTAACTTTAATGTTCTGGTCCGACTGATCTTGTTTTATACTGAAATAGAAGGAAGTAACATTTTAGCATAACTTTGCACACTGATTTCCGTGCATTAATGTCAGAGGGCAAAATTCTTGGAATTACAAAAGACGTACAACTACGAAAAAATTTGCTTAGAGCGTTTTTTTAATCAAGAACGAAAGTTTTACCTGGTTAGCAAAGCGATGCGTCGCTTATAGTTGGATAAATCGTTCCTTTGGCTGAGAAAATCTTTCAAATCACGTTCACCCATGCTCTTGGTACAGTGTGGGAAACTGGGATCTAGCGATGAATAATAATTCAACACTTTTGGATGAGCCGTAACTTTCTTGGGATCGAAGGCTCTAAGATAAAAATAAGAGTGTTACTTTAATCGGATTAATTTTCGCGAGATTAAATTTCGCGATTTCACGAATTTTGCCATTTTCGCGAAATTAAAACTCGCCAACACGCGTGAGATTCCTGATTCGCCAAATTAAATCCACCATAAAACTTTTAAAATTGTATTTTTGGCGGAGAAACTAGTTCCAAGTCTCCATTTGACTCGCGAAATTAAATCTAGAAAATTTCGCGATTTTTTTAGCTCGTGAAATTTAATCTCGCGAAATTTAATCCGGTTAAAGTAAACCTAAGATATGCAACAACAACAACTTAATCACAAATTAGCTAAGGGTGAAAGTCGAAGACCGGTATTCTAGTAGCCTTTACCAAACGTCGCGGCTTTTTTCTACGAATAAAAAATCCTAGCTTTTAGTAGGGTACTCGCTAATATTCTAGCCCTTTCATTAAAATGATGATATGATCTGGTTTCTTGTGAATAGCTTGAAATGCCTGTGTCTGAGGAAGCGTAAATATAAACGCAACCCTTTGAAAAGACCTAAACATCTTTCTGACAACCGTAGGTTCGGGAACAGATCATAATAACATATGAAATTTACCTCAACAACAAGCCATCAAGACTAGTTACACGCGATAATGCAACATATGATTGTCCATGTTCAAAGGCTTTGGCGAGATCAATCTCTACTCGATCCAACGTTACACCCTGTCGGTTAAAGAAGATATTTTGCAGTGGTTCATTGCTATAGTGCAGAGAAGGGTTTGATCTCCCAAACACCCCTGTGTCATAGACCCACTGGGACCCCAGCCCCACTGGAAAGTTTGAGAAAAGTTTAGTCCCCGGTGGGAAAAACCCTGTAATTTCAGCCCCACTTGGAAATTGACTTTGATTTCGTCCCCATTCGAAATTCCATGTTTAAAAATTGCAATCCAAAACTATCCCCCACTGGATTTTTTAACATTGGAACAATAGAATTTCTATCCCCATTGGGATTTCAATAAAAAATTTTATCCCCGCTGAGCAAAAAAGTTCCAACGGGGCTGTAAGACAGGGGTGTTCCCAATTTTGGAATTCACTGAGGTTGTTACACCTTTCGAACTTGAAATGAATGTTTAGATTTCCTTGCCAATAAAGACACTAAATTGGGTAAATTCTCCATTGAAAAGTATGATTGAAAAATGAAAAAACTGTAAGTTTCCGAAACTAATGAAACTAAAAGTAAGATAAAAAGAGATCATACTTGAGATTTATGAACACTGACAGCCCACGCCAATTGCAGAGGGATTTGTGAGCGATATGCCATCGTTTTGCCACCCTGAAGGATCGTATTTTGTTCTGCATTGATTAATATTTCAGTGTTGTTCGCAAACCTTGAAGGATAAAAATATAATCAAACATTTATGCCACCATCTGAAATCATTTTGCTTTTCTAGACTATACAATAGTCTAAGACTAACCATTATCAAAGAAATAAGCTCCAAGCCAAAAGGACATTTGCCATTGGCTTTGCTGTCGATTCGAGTTTACATCCGGTAGGTAAGACTAGCGGTCTTCAAAACTACCGCGACAAATTTTCTCTCTTACTACTGCAATTGCCGGCTGTAAACTTGGCGCGTATAAGTTTTCCCGTATCATTTACTACCAGTGTTACAGACAGTAATCAACTCGATGAAATTCCTCACTAAAGTTGTCTAATAAGGTAAACAATCACAATGAACTATCTCACCTGACAACGGGGAGGACTTCGTCACATCCTGACTCTTCCTCCTCATCAAACATTTCATTCTGAAAAGAAAATCTCGATAAAGAAAAACCATTCATTGCGCTTTTCAAAAAAGGATGGGAAAGTTTTCAACCTCTAGATATATGTGAATATCATACGCAAGCTCCGTTGCTTTTGGAAAATGCGAAAATTAACATTTGAAAATAAATTTTCAATCGTAGCTAAGCTAATGACACTTAAATCATATTGCACCTTCAAAAGTCTCTAAAGGAAATTGATCTCATTTCAGAATACTTCTGAAAATAAATATAAAGTAATTTCTTACGGCGGGGTTTTTTCGATCGAAAAAATTGATGACAACACCTCTGGCACCATTAACAAGACCACCTCTCACATCTTTATTGCTCAATAACATCACTTGTGCACCAACTTTCAAAACCAACTCTTTAAACATAAAAATAAACATGTTAAAAGAGGCCCTCTTTCAGAGTGAGGTAAATGTCAAACCAAAATTTGATCAAACATCATTTGATTTGATTGGTATACTTGACAGCTGAGAATTCAGAAGAAATAACTCATACAATAGCAAGATTAATTCAAGGGATGATGAGGCGGTTTGATTTTTTGAAGTACTGATAAATTTGACTTGAACAATCTTTTTTTGTGGTTGGTGATCATTTTCCAAAAAAACTTACTTTTAGGAAATCTAGCTGTTGTTTCAAGTTGCTTTTTGTAATATTCATTGTTAGCGAAATCGTATCTGGAAAAAAGAAAAGTTTTGAACTTATCAAGAACGCCGATTCCATGTTTCTACGTGTTTTTTGCAAATCTTCTGCGACTCGATTTAATAAAATCAATAAAAAGAACAACGCGCGGTGAATTAAAAAAAAAGAGTAAAAAATCTCCATAATTTCATTCGCTTGTACTGGCTTGTACGACTTCAATCTCATCTTCTTTTTTTTTTTTTTTTTTTTTAGAAGAAAAAAAGGAAAAATACTTTGTCTTTATCACAAAAACGTATACGTAGTAAAATCGAATATTTACATAGCTTACAGAAAAATATATATATAATAAATTAAAAAGCTAAGGCTATAGCCGGAGCCTATCCCGGTATGGATCTTGATGATAAAACATGGTAAAAATGATAAGATTAGATAAAAAAATAAAATTAGATATTTGCAATTGTTTCACTGACAATGGGGTTACCCTTGTCTAGTTTTTTTTATTTTTTTTTATATTTTTTTTTTATTAATTGTCTTTCAGGCTCTTCCATATTTTACAATGGCTATTCGTCCTATGTAAAAATAATCATATTTAAATAAAAAGATAATTATATTCTATGAAAAAAATATGACGTAGAAACAAAACACACACACACACACACAAAAAAACAACAAAAAAAAAACAACTCAAGAATAGTGACAGAGCTCACAAAATTGCAGATTGTAAAACCGTAAAACTGTAGCAACAAAACACAAAACAAAACTCAAGGATACTGACAGAGCTCGCAAAATTGCAGAAAAAACAAAAAACAAAAAAAAAAACAGGAATTATAGATTGTTGGTGTTGTAGTGGTTGACTAGGAAAAGTTCGGTTGAGTTGTAATAGTGTTGAAGTGGCTAATCCTGCGAAAATTTCAGTGTTGATCAGACCACCAGACTAAAATATCAAGTAAATATTGTAAGGTAAATATTAATAATATAACCACTAGACCTCATGATCATAGAATCTACAATATATAATAAAAATGGTGCCAAGAAAAAAAAAAAACTGGCACGACCCGAAAAACGTTGCTAAGACTTGAAAATGATGAGAAATTGTAGAGTTGAATACTGCTAACTCGAACGAAGAAAACTATAAGATTGAGTAATGTATAGAAAAATCTAACAGTTCTTTCTGCGACCTACACGATCGGCTTCCTCTAATACACATAGCAACAGCGCTTATTAGGGAGAATGAAATCTTTCTTCGCAACCACATAACCATTAGAGAGTAGGTGATGTTCTTTTTCTCACCGAGAGTCTCTGCTAAACGAGAGTAAAATTTTGTTGTTTCTCGCCCCATTCCACCAGTAGCGGAGAAAACAAGGGGAGTAAACGAACCGTGTTCAATTTGAAGAATGCGTTCACCATAAGATTTCTTTTTCTCCTTTTTGTTTATTTCAAAACACTTTTTGAGGCTCTGGTTGGCGTATCGCTTGGCAAGTGGGTTAAATACCCTTATATCAAAAAAGGCCAACTGTCCTGCTTGCCAGAAACCCCGTGCTTTAATGTCTAAACGTGCATTGTCTGAAACAATAGCTGAGCGTTCATTAAACTCCTCTCCAGTGAGAGGTGTAAGAGCTGGCTCAACACAAACATCCTTGCATGTGTTACTCAGAAGGTTCGCCGTCAAATTTCGTAAATTATTATGACGAAGTGAAACAAATCCTCCTTTCTTGCACGTGAGTGAATGTTCAATCGTAAACGTTTCACCACACTCGCATTTGGCTGGTAGACGTTTTAGATTCCACCCGTATCGAAGGCGAATCAAGTCCCAAAATACGTTCTTTAGGATATTGTACCCCTCTTCAAGAAGAGGTAGCTTCGTCAACCAGATAGAAGCGCCTTTTTCGGAACTTATTTCAACGGCCTTTCGCTGGTGGATCGGAAGTTGTTCGATTATGGTTTTCCGTCTGGCTTCTTGTCTCTTGGATTTTTCGGAACGGATTTCTCTTTTGATGCCGTGGCTTTCGTTGTATTCGTGAAGAAAATGCTTTCGTTGAGCATTTGAGAGACTTCGAGTGACTTTGATCGAGTTTTCAAATTCTTGGTCGGACAGCTCGGTGTAGATAGGGATAGCAAGACCTCCCATTTTCGTTGGGAGTGAAATCAGCTGCCGCTCGATGGGGGAACAATGAATACCATCTGTTATGGCAGGTATGAACTCGTTGTCCAAAACAAAATCGAACTCCGCTAGCTCATCTACGATGTTGGGAATCGTACGCATCAGGTATGTTAGCTTGTGTTTGAAACCTGCCGTAAAGCAAGTGTATGCTGCCTGCGGTTCGATCTGGGCAATTTTTGACAAGACTTTTAATTGGTCAATTAGTTCCTTGACTTTCTCCCGGACGAAGGACTTTTTATAGCCCTCTGAGCCAATCGTTGCTCCGAGGTGTCTTTTTCCTTCAACAGTTACATTTACTTTGCTATCTTTAAAGGTACTTCTAGCAGCTATTTCAAATCGTTGCTTGGTGATGAGCCATGACTTTGTTGCCTCAGGATAATAGCCAAAATCGGGACCAAGTGAACATAATTGCTTCCACCAAAACAAAAGCTCATCGATTTTTCCAGCTGCAGTCAGGTCGTCTGCAAAACCGGCTGATACAGTAGCGTGGTTTTTTGTTATGCTCGCATTGACTAGCATGAAGATCAGGGGTATTATTGCGACAGCATATATCACCATGGCGACTGGGTCTCCTTGCGTTGTACCCTCCTTCGAAGATATCTCTACTCCACCGATTACGAATAGCCGCAGGTTCTCGGCATAACAGTTACGAGCGAATATGGCGAGAGGTGGACATACGATACCAACATTGTGAAGAAACGCTTTTCGGTTAATAGCATTGAAAGCATTGCTCGCATCGACCAACAGGACGGCCTCTGATTCTTCTTGATCGAATTTGGTTCGCATGGCATGGATAGTTGACTCACACCCTGCTTCTAGCCCTGCGCAAGTTTGAAGACAGCCGACTGATGAGATGATTTCCTGACGAAGAGCAGCAGTGACGACTTTTCCGGCTATTCGTCTGAGGATTTCTCCGACTCCGATGGGGCGAAGTCCAGGGTTTTTGTCCAGTGGTATAAGTCTAGATGCCAAAAGTGCTTCGATTGATAAGGAGTTCACTTTTTCGGTGCATAGCCTTTTTATCACTAAGGCTAGTGTTTTACATAGATCAGAAGATCTGGTGCCATAACAGTTCGATGTTAAAATTCTGCACCAGCTATTTGCATCCAGCCCCGATGGACCGGCACCACCTTTCGTTGTCGATGCAGCTTTTCTCAACATCTCCTCGTCAATCATTTCGAATTTGATCGGATGGACTGGCTTTTCCTCGTCGGTCAGCAATGCGTTTTCTGGTGGTTCCTTCGCCTCAGGGTGCTTTTGACGAAGAAGTTGGAGAGTCTTTTCATTGATGAGAAGGATGCCGTTCTCCATGTTATTTGTCAGGATTTTTATGGCTCCATTAATGTTGCCTCTCTGCATTTCTTTCAGGAAGCGTTTCGAGGTTTCCGCGATTGCTTTTGGTTTGCTCGAACTTTTCAAGTTCTGTTGAATTGCTGTACTTTCCTCTAGCAGTTGATGGAACTCTCCTTTCATCCAAAGCTCCAGCCTTCTTTTTAGGTGAGCACTGTGATCTTTCGCTTTGGATTTCGGTGAAGGCTTTTGAAGAAGTAACTGAGGCATAACCATTATCATTTTGAATGATATAATTGCTAAGGGAGAGTCATGTAACCATTCGTTGAGAAGATAGTTATTTTGTTCAATGTAGCTCTTCCCAACTTTGCCGAATGGCAGCATAAATAAATTTCTCCTCCAATATACAATCTTCTCATATATGTATTCAATACTTCTTACCACATGGGTGTTGTCGTAGTCTCCCCATGTATACAATGGGTTCTCATTTTGAATGTTTGTTGGTATTGATTGTTCTGATTGTTGGCTGTCATTTTCTGCTATTGATGGTTGGTCTGGAGTCTCGACGAGAGGAGGCGGTGCTGGAGCTGTTTTTGGTTTTGCTTTACAGAATCTTTGATGATTCTTCAGTCCAGCATTACCTTTATACTTTTTGTCGCATCGATCACACGTTTTCAATTCATTGACGACAGTCACTTGTGTGTTGGTTTGTGGTGGTGACGCTTGCATTTCAAATCTTGGGCTGGATCACTTCAGATAATGGGGCAGTCCCAATAGGGTTGGTTACCTCTAGCTTCTGTTATTCCCCAAAATCCACAGCAAGCAATGAAAAGTGTTTCAAAGCAAAGTAAATCTATTTGTCTGGAAATATATAACGTTCACAGCCATCGCAAGATTTAGTTTCACTTTCATTTTCATTGTTTACATTTATCATCCGCCATCTTTGTTTACAACCGCCACTCTTCTTTTCAATTCAAATTCAAATCCCATCCTCTTTTGCGTTTATTACTCGTGCAAGTTAATAACTTACAATGTCAAAAGAAAAATACAGTAATAACTTTCAAGATTTTATAATCATTTCGAATCAACTGTGGGATTGAATCTCGTAAAATGTTTAGCTAAAATAATTATGACGTATTCGATGTAGAGCGCTATTCGTTTGATATATTTAAGGTCCAAGAAAAAGAAAAGAAATCAAATTTTATTCTTACGCATCAAATGTTTGAGTTATTCCTGGGAGTTTGTTTAACTAAAAAATAAACAAAAGTCAAGAAGATGATAGAAAGATAGTAGTGTTAACATAGAATGCACCCCCCCTGAACTTAAGGGGTGTAAACCATTGTTGCTTGATTGGGGCTGTATTTTTCAAAAAATACTGGGGGCTAGTGTTGTGTAATAGAACTGGGGCAGAGCTGATAGGTTGAAGATATTTTAAATCATGTTAAAAATCTATGCTGTGTGGGAAGGTTTTATCCCTCTTGAAAATGTTTTTTTTTGGAAATTTGCATGCAAAATTTCTTTGATATTTTGCTTTGTGAAGATGTTTCTAGAATTTAGCCCGGGGTTATTTTCCTTAGCCCCCCTGAAAAATGCTGGGGGCTGGACCCCTCTGCACACTATGAGTTAATTTTTTGGAAAGGAGCATTAGCACTTTGTTGAAGGGATCTTTTGAAATGGCTATATTAAAATAATGTGCAGGTCTGGAATATTAATCCTTATAATCATCAGGAAAAATCGGTACATCCTGCTTAATATTGGACAATAAGCGACTCTCCACGATTCTCCCTTTTTGAAAAGGTATACCCATTCAAAAATTTTAAATATGATGGTCAAGATTATGGCCTTATTCCAACAAGTCAACCTAAATTTAGAAGTTAAAAGGGCCTTTCAATAAATTTTACTGGTGCTCCAAATAATGATCTTTCTGTCTCAAGGTAATCTGCAGCAGAAATAAAAAAAGGCTGGACATTTGATAGAGTTTGAATGAAATTGTGGTTTTGTACTTGTTGAAAAGATTTCCATACTATAAAATAGAAAAGATTCTCAAAAAAAATTAAAATGAGGAAGAAAAAAACAATTACATGCAGAATTTTCCTATTATTATAGAAAATTTCTTCACGATTTCTTTTTCTTCATTTTACATAGTAATTTTCCAAAATTTTTTGATTTTTTTCTCTGTGATAAAATTCAATAATTCAACATCTTTTTAACAAGTATGAAACCGTTATGTTATTCAAATTCTATCATAGCCTTTTTGTCTCCACTGAAGATCATTATGATACAGAACAGCCACACTACTACTACAATCTTAAATGTAATCACCTCAGTTTGATTGACACGATCACAAGTCGATCTCAAAGGGAACAAACACGTTGGCTTGATTCCATCATTCGGGAAAAGCGTTTTATTGCATTTCTGTAGAACTTCAATGTCTAGTTTCGTGTAAGAGCCAACTCGTAACCGATTTAGCAAGGACACAAATCCCAGCTCTTTTTGACGGAACACTTTGTCCAGAACGACAGTTTTATGGATACAATTCTTCCAAGCATCAGTTTCGAATGCAAAGCGGTCACATTTTACTGGAGGCAACTGCAGAAAGTCTCTGAAAGATGAAGACAAAAAGTTTCTGAATGAGGCAGTGCTAGTGAAATGATGATACTAATCTGATGGTTACAATTCCTTGCTATGACAACAATACTAAGGTGGATTATTTTCGGCCTACCTAATACTAAGAAATAAAAGCCAAATCCAAGTAATAAAATTTATTAAAAAGTGCTTGAAGAACAACGGAGATGACTCATCTCATCCTCTATTACATTGCTTTCAGATCCAGAAATTCTTGTCAATGATGATACAGAATGACCTACTAGTACTACTAAGTTTTACTGTAACTGTTTCTAAGTACAGACTAACTTAAGTTAGTCTGTACTTAGAAACAGTTACAGTAAAACTTAGAAGAAATTGTACGAGCGCTAAAATCAAGGTTTTCTGGTAGAAGTAATTGGACTGAGAGCTTTTTTCTTCTAAGAGATTATAATATATAACTTAACTTACCCACACAAAACAAGTTGAATTCCACCAAAGGGTGCATAATTCTGTCGAACGATACGAGCAACTTCTTCAATTTTTTCAAACAAGAAACCATCGATCATAGAAATCTCGTCAATAATCAGCACCCTAAAAAATCAGAGCATCATAAATGGTTTGATTCCTTCATTAAAGATAGTCAGTTTACTAATAAAAATCTCACTCAAGACTTTTTTCATTGAATATTTTCAATAAATTATCATACACCAGAATGAGGTAAAAATGATCTTAATAACTATTACCCTGACATTAAATTGAAATCTTCCTTCCAACTTTAATTTTTAAAAAATGACCCTAATACTTGTGCTATCTCTGGTGCAATTTTCAACGAAACTTACTGGCAACGTTCCCATCTATCCTTGACTTCCCCTTTGTATCTTTTATACAAAATTTGATCACCATATTCTTTAGCTGGTTTATCACCAAGCCCAATACCAGCAAAACTGAAAACACAAACGTTGAAAATGGTCTTTTATTGATTTTTTAAATTTTAATAAAATCATTGTCATTGATTTCTGATTTTCCAATTTTAGGTGAAGCTAATTAAAACATTTAGAATTAGAGTAAATCAAAGGATTTTTAAATTTATATTAGCTGGTGTACAAATTGGTCAAATTCCTTTATTATTTGGGTCTAGTTAAAGTATCAATAACCTGTGCAATGTAGAACCTCCAATATTACATGCAGCAACACCTGTGCTTGCAGTGACATAAACTTTCTTTTTCGGAAGACTATCAATGATCTTTTTTAACAAAAACGATTTTCCAACACCAGCAGAACCAGTAATGAATACACTACTGTAAATGTAAAAATAAAATGACATAAACTTTACTTGATTGTTTTAAAAGACTGTGATCTGATACTTACTTAAGGTTATTAAACATAAATAAGGCTTTTCAAAATTGATTAACAAGATCTTTCAGATTGAGCAAGTTTAAGGCTTTAAAACCTTATAGTGATAATATTAGTTTTGAAATAATTAATAAAGAGATCTGAAGAGATGCAAAATTTACCATTTTTTTATTAGAATATCATCAACAACATTTTGTTGATCTTCTGACAGTTACTTATCGTCGCAAACGCCGGTTAACGGTTTTGCTTGCACATCAAAAGCCTTTAAAATACGATAATGTGGGTTAATTCCTGACATCGTTTTGGCTTAAAATGCCGAATAAAATAATAAAAATTATACTTCTAAACTTTCTACATTAGTCAAGATTTTGTGTCTGTAAGCCTCGTGTTCAATGAAATGCCATAGTGACCCTGTCAAAATTATGGTGGGTACCCGTCGTTGCAGACGCCCAAAGGTGTCTGAGGTGGTGAGAGGGTTGCTTCTAGGAAAGAAAGAGCCTTAGTTGTGAAGGAGAGGCTCGCGCTTTGCGGTTGAGCACTGAAGGTTTTCCCGTTTGTTGGCTTCACACGAGGACAGCTTAAGACCGGCGCATATGCAATGCAACCAACATTGAAACCTTTTTAAATAATGTTAGACGAAGTTTAATCATCAAACAACAATGTTGGATTTTGTTGCGTGTGTTGATAAAAAATAATTCGAAATCGTGCAACAAAAATGCCACACCTTTTTATTTGAAACTTTGTGACGTCGCAGTACTTTTTTATGAAATTGACGTCAGAACTTTTTTCGTTTACAAATAGCAGTGTAGAGTCTTCTCTAATCCGAGTTTTCTACGCTTGTCAAACTTAGCGCGAGACTTTTTGTATCGAAGGTGGATAGGTTTTCCAGCCGCGGCGTTCAAATTTTAGACAGTGTTCAGGGCTAGAGCCTGAACCTTTCATGTTTTTAAAAACACATTGCTTACCTGGTTTGCAGAAAACACTTTTGGTCACGAATGGTTCAGTTTTCAAGTTTGTAAACACCGGTCCTTCTTGGTTACCATTTTGGAATAATTGATTTCGCGCAAAATGGACTGGTACGTAATCCAGCGATTTCGAATGCATAAATTACCACGTTTCCATAAATTACCTCGGAAAAATTTTTTTGTAAACATAAACAAATATGGCGGATGAGAGAAAGAGAAAAGTGTTATTGTCACTCTTTGTGGCAATGGAAGATAGTGATATGGATGATAGCAGTGGCGACGAAGAAGAGGAATTTATTAACTTTTTACCTGCTCTTATGAATGAGTGTACCCAAAGGCAAGACAGAACTCAACAGCGGGTTATTGATTATTTCGAACTTACAATTTCAAGACTCCCTGATATCGACTTCAAGTCTCACTTCAGGTAAAATAAATACTTTTCACTCACTCCTCGCCTCATTACCAACATTCAGAAACTCTCTTCTGTAAAATGCTACGTCATAATTGCCTACTTATAATATAAAAGGACAGAGATATAAGCATTTTTAGAATAGGTGGAGGCAATTTTTGTGATTTCTGAAAGAGTAGAGGGGAATGAAGGTTCAAGGAAATGAATTAATAAAATTTATTTGACATCATTTGTAGGTTGCGACGTGAATCCCTTGAGATTTTGTGTCAAAGACTTTGCACGTCAGAATATTTGCAAAAGGGACAGAAAGGTGGTAGAGAGGAGATCAAACTGGCAAAGAAGTTATGTATGTATTTGTGGTTTTCATCCACCAAAGAAACAAATAGAAGTATTTCTAGCCGGTATGTATGTGTCAACGATTTCCGAATTTTTTATCGAGCTTTGGTATTGTTATTTTACTAGTTTTAACCGTTCCTTCATCTTCGCCCTTTGGCTCTAGCTAATTATTTATATAGTCAATATTTTCAACACCTTTATTTATTTAATTTTCCTTTAGATTTGGTGTCACATATTCGAGTGTTGGTCGTGTTGTGGATAGAGTGACGAAGGCTATTTCTGCTATCATGACGAAACAGGAAATTGTGTGGCCGACTGGCAATCGTCGGAAAGTTGTAGCTCGTGGTTTTCAAGCAATGAAAGGCATTGAAAACGTCATTGGTGCCATTGATGGTAGTCACATACCAATTAGTGAAAGAACAGAAGACAACAAAGTTTATGTTAATAGAAAACATTTTGAGTCTGTTGTTCTACAAGGCTGTTGTGATCATGTTTTACGGTTCACGGATTGTTTTACTGGCTTTCCGGGGTCGACTCACGATGCAAGGGTTTACGAAAATTCTACAATTCGACGCAGAATTATTGCTGACCCAGTATCGATGGTTCCTGAGGGATCAATCATACTGGGTGATTCAGCATATAAATTGGAAACATACATGATGGTACCCTATAAGGATACGGGTAATATGAATCGAACGAAAAACCGGTACAACTACAAACATTCCGCTACCCGAATGGTAATTGAAAGAGCCTTTGGTTTGTTGAAAGGTCGTTTTTGTAGGCTCAAATACTTGGAGCTTAGAAACTTAGAGCCTTTGAATAAATTCATAATTGCGATGTGTACACTTCACAATTTTTGTATTAATGAGGACCTAAGACTTAATCTGGATCCTTCTGAAGTTGATTTTGATATTGAGTTTGAGGACGTTGGTCACGATGCATACTACAATGAAATTTATGGGGCTGCTTTAGTGGACGCAGAGAGAAAAAGGGATGAGATTGCTGAAAGTATGTGATGGTTTGGTTTTGTTTTTTTTCAAAGTTAGTTTTGTTAGCTAGTTAAGTTACTAATGTTCGAAAAATCCTCCTATGTTTTTTAGCCGAAAGAAAACAATTTTTAGGTTGGATAAAATTTTCTCAAAAAGACATAAGCAATTGCAATTATTTACTTTAGGTGATTTTGCACAAAGTGCGATAGAGTAAATATAATTTTCCAAAAACCTTTTTCTATAGTTGTGGAATGTAATATTGTTTACGTAGTTTAGTTTTTTTGTAATTTTAAGAATTATTTATACTGAATTATTTAAATGTGTACATAATAAAGTTAAATGAATATTTATATCAACTTATATAACTTGTACACGTTTTTTATAAAAATAAACTAAGAAAACATGACTTCGATGGTCAAAATATTAAGAACAAGATTTTAAGGCTTTGTTGACTCTGAAAACTTAGCTTATAGTATGAAAAATACTCAGAAATTGGTGAAGAAATTAAGAACAAAGAACATTTTTAGGCTTTAAACTAGAAAGGTTAACATAACTTAAAAAGACCAGCTTTTTAAAAACAGAAATCATAATTTATCCAAAAGTCGATCGTAAAATGCCATTTTTTCATTGTGTCTATTTTGGAGTCTTTCCTCTTTTGCCTGTTCTCTCTCTTTCCTCTTTTCTTCCCACGACTGCATCCACTGTAACAACTGGTTTGATGCAGTGACGGCCGCGGGGACGTACTTTCCTCTTTTTCTCTTTTTGTCTTTCTTCGATTTTCTTCTCTTTCGCTCCTTCAATGTCAATTCTGCCTTATCAACGTCTTCGTCTGCTTTTCTTTCATCATCACTATCATCACTGCTTTCATCACTATTCTGTTCTTCGTTCTCCTCGTCGTCTTCTTCTTCCGGGCTTTTCCTCTTATTGCAATTGTTCTTTTCGCTGGTCATAACTTCACCACATGAACTAATCGTAATGCGTGGCTCAATGTTTGGTTGTCCACCGAGAACTTCATCAAGCTCATCGAAAAACTTTGACTTCTTTGGTGAACCACCTGATTGTAAACGGTTTTGATCTTTTGCTTTTTTGTACGGCTTGCGTATTGTGTCAAAACGTGTCGAACACTGTTCTGCGTCTGGCAAATCATCCTCTTTCTCGCCACGTTTAACCATTTCTGCCACAACATCATTTCTTATTATATTCCAAACTTTTGTTTGCGTGTATCGAGGCGAATCAATCATTGGTACGTACTTTTTGTAGACCTGGATCAGATAAAGTGTCCAGTTTTTTGACCAACGATATGCCTTTTTTTTGTTACTTGCCGACGACGATGGTGGAGCGTTATCAGTAGAAAGATTTTTGGAGCAAGTTGGTGCTTCACTGCCCGGGACCACTTGTTGTTCGATATCCAATGCATTGTTTTTGGTTTGTTTTTTAGAAGATTTTGTGTTTTTTTTTGACGATTTTGTTTTTGTTTTTTTCGATTGCAAAGAAGCAGCTTCCACAGCTCCTGGTCGACATTTGATATGGCACTTCAAAGATTTCTTTTTATTAATGTCTGCATATTCAGACAGCTTGATGTTTCGAATGTCATCTTGTGACTCTTCCAGTAAGCTTTCACAACTGCTGCTCAATGACTCAGAATCCGACGACATGATGATAAATTTTCAATCTTGAATCTTGACTGCTGAAACTTGTCAATCAGAACCTGTGTATTTTTATTTTTTTGATCCGATGACGCCCCCTTTTTGTTTACATAATCACCCTCCCTACGGAATAATTTATGCAGATTATGCGTTGCTAAGTCACGTGACTATCCGAATAATATTCCCGGAAACACTTCTAAATGTCTCGAAAGGTTCACAAAATGGTGGTGTTTCTGGGAAATGGCATTTTTGCCTGAGTTTAGTGGAGAAAATACAGAGTTGATTTATGGAAATACCAGGAACACAGGAAATGCTGGAAACACACCACCTCGAGAGGTAAGGTGTTTCTGGTAAAAAGTTTTTGCCAAAAACACCCAGAAAACCATGAAAGGTTCAGGAAAGGTGTTTCAGGTAAAAGTGTTTTCAGTGTTTTCAGGACTTTTTTGACATGAAAGGTTCAGGCTGAAAATCCTTTGACATGTCTTTGAAATTTATTGACAAAATGACCCTTTTGAACCAAACTATTAACAGGGTCGTTAAATATGACCTTTGTAGACTTTATTTTACCCTATGTAGCAAAAATTCTTATTGTGCTCAATAAGATGTTTTCAATATCGCAAGGTAGAAATTTTCAGTAGGAAAATACTACAAAGAGCTGTTTTAGAGGTGTCAATTTGACCATGTCAAAGTATTGACGAAATGAAATTTTTGATAAAAATATTAACACAGTTAATGAATATTAAAAGCTTCGCAAACCAATTCCAAGAAATATTTATAGGATAGAGATAGATTGACCCCCTATTTATATTACAGAGCCTTTTTTAGACATTTACGTGTATTCTTCTTATTCTTATCGTCTTATAATAAGAGTCATAAGAGGGAGTATGTTTAGGAAAAGGAAAGTTCTTATAATAAGAGCGAATAAGAGTCATAAGAGAGAGTAGGTTTAGGAAAAAGAAAAAATCAAGATAATGGCCTTTTGTTTTATACTTCAGTATACTTATATGAGGCGAAGAGAATATTTACTCACTACGTAAATATGCTAAATATTCTTTTAAATAACACTTTTTTCAAGTAAATATAAAGCACAGACTTGTGTGTTAGCATTCAGATATTAGAAAAACCAATTTTTTTAGAATAGAGATTTCGAACAAGCGAAGGAGAGTTCTGGTCTGTAAAGTATACAAACTGAGTAGGTAGTAAGTAGTAAGTAGTAGGTAGTAAGTATTAAGTAGTAGGTAGTAGGCGTTTTGTACTTGCCGCTAAAAATATTGCTCTTATTATCCTAAATTCTTTTGCATGGCACAATATTTTCAAGCATTTATAAATGGGTTATTATAAAGACATATATGATTACAGCAATTACTGTAATTAAATAACATACAAGAAATCCCCATTTTGTCTTAATGGAGCATTTGATCGGGGGAAAGTCTTGACGTGCCTAGCATAAAGCGACTTAGCAGTGAAAGGGAAACCCCATTTTGAGATCTCTCTATTCTCGAAATTTGTATTCATTGAACAGAGGCGGCTTACTTTACACGTTAAGATTTATTTTTTGTTATGATGATTGTCAATAAATTATACATTGTAAAGAAAGTACCTCTACTGATAAAGTTATTGTATGATGCGAAAATGTAATTAAATCCAAAATCAACACAAAAAGAAAAAAAGTTCCTTTTTGTCTTCCCGCAGCGATTGTTGTTCAATCCGTTTGTTATACTTTAGAGCGACATGAATACAATTCGTTTGTTTAAAATCATATCAATCAGCAAAATGGCGTAATGTGTTTTCAAAGACGGGGGTATACTAATGTAAATTTGATGTTTAAAATTAGTATAAAATTCTGATTAATAAAATTTTCAACTGATACTAATATGTTAAATATATTATTTCAAACTATACATTATTCAAATTAGTGTGTGTCTATTAGCCAACGAGTTTTTGTAATCATCAAGAAAGTAATCATTACCCCCGTCTTATTCTTAAGATTGCTAGATGGCGATTCCCTTCAAAGAGTGTTTTGATTGGCTGTTTTGTTAAATAGCTGACATTCTACGAATAGCTGTCAGACGAAATAAAAAGAAGGTCGATTTTTCATGTCTTATTCATTTCAGAGATTGGCGACGTTGAGTTAGTTAGCACGTCTATAACATAATTTCATCTAAAAAAAATTGAATATAACTTGTGAACGTAATCAACGATTTATCATTTGGAAATTTTATCAAGAGACGAAAAGATGGATCTAGTGAAACGAGTTAAGGAGAGAAATCCTCTGGCTAATATTGATACAAAAAATGTTAAAAGAAGAGGAGCAAGTATAGTACGAGATTCAATTCACCAATTCAAAAGACTATCATCATGCTCATGGGATGAGTTCGATATTTCAAATTACGCTGATGAAAACAATGTTATCGAGACACAAAAGTTTCAATTACGACAAAATAAAATCAAAATGAACTTATACCCAAGTGATGGGCAACCATGTGCTTGTGTTTGTAGTTGGGAAGTCACATTAACCAAAAAACTACCTGGAAAAACCAGAAAGTGTAAGATTGTACACACAAACAGAGCACATGAAATTCGTGCTTTTACTGGTAGGATTACAGTGTTTGAGGATAAGATTGCAATCTGGGGATCAATCAAAGATGGCCATGATGGTGGTGAGGATTTTGAATTAACTTTAACGAAACCAGCAGATGGTTATTACTCGGAAGGACATCTCTTAGAAGGATTCTTGATGCGTGGTAACAGGAGTAAGAAAGGTACTGGACAGTTACAGGAGCAAACCCATGATGTCATTGTTTATGCTAGTTAGAATTCTATTGGTTGATTTGATGATATGTTACTTGGGAAAAATGAAAATCAAAGAGGATTTGTGGATGGAACTCTTTTAAAATGAGAAAGACTAAAATACTAATATTTATGTTAACAAATTAATTTATGCACATTTTTAAATACGTTGATAATAATGTTTTGGTTGTGTTTCTCTCTAGGCTGGTCTGGGTCCGCAATTTACACTGCACAGTCGCTAGACGGTTCCCGTCGTCGCAAACGCCGGTTAACGGTTTTGCTTGCACATCAAAAGCTTTTAAAATACTATGTGGGTTAATTCCTGACATCGTTTAGGCTTAAAATGCCGAATACAATAATAAAAATTATACTTCTAAACTTTCTACATTAGTCAAAATTTTGTGTCTGTAAGCCTCGATGATATGTCTTTTTAAGATAACGGAAGTTTGTGTTCAATGAAATGCCATAGTGACCCTGTCAAAATTATCGAGGGTACCCGTCGTTGCAGACGCCCAAAGGTGTCTGAGGTGGTGAGAGGGTTGCTTCTAGGAAAGAAAAAGCCTTATTTGTGAAGGAGAGGCTCGCGCTTTGCGATTGAGCACTGAAAGGTTTTCCCGTTTGTTGGCTTCACATGCGGACAGCTTAAGACCGGCGCATATGCAATGCAACCAACATTGAAACCTTTTTAAATAATGTTAGACGAAGTTTAATCATCAAACAACAATGTTGGATTTTGTTGCGTGTGTTGATATAAAATAATTCGAAATCGTGCAACAAAAATGCCACACCTTTTTATTTGAAACTTTGTGACGTCGCAGTACTTTTTCATGAAATTGACGTCAGAACTTTTTTCGTTTACAAATAGCAGTGTAGAGTCTTCTCTAATCCGAGTTTTCTACGCTTGTCAAACTTAGCGCGAGACTTTTTGTATCGAAGGAGGATAGGTTTTCCAGCCGCGGCGTTCAAATTTTAGAAACCTTAATATGTTACTGGGCTAGCGTTACAGACATTTTTCATAAACTCATTTAGTATAGAAGATATTAGTTTTGAAATAATTAATAAAGAGATCTGAAGAGATGCAAAATTTACCATTTTTTTATTAGAATATCATCAACAACATTTTGTTGATCTTCTGACAGAACGTTTGAACCTGAAATAAAGTTAAAGAAGAATTAAATGTCCTTGAAATAAAAAGCAATATAATATACTTTATATGCTAATTTTGATACAAAGGAAGTTACTTCAGCGCATATAAAGAAAATTAAAAGAATACAAATCTTTTTTATAAAATCTCAAGTCTTTCATTTTTATTCTTTAAAAAAATTTGAATGAAGAGGGCAGGATTAATTACTTTAAAAATATTGATATTGCTTACCTGCGATAATATTAGAAGATGTAGTCTGAGACATATTTCTGCTTCATGCCAGTTTACATATTTTCAAGATTACTACTACTTTTAACATAAGAAACAGATAAAAGTTTAGATTTTTATAATTCATAAGCATGGATGAGGTGGTCTTTACTGTGCTTACTATAAGATACTGAAAGATGCTTTATTGCAGTGCTTATGAAATAAGGTGAAATATTGAAATATTATTTTTAAATTTTATAGCCGATTATTTTTAAGCTTTTCCAAATTTGAGGCTGAATATGACTATACCGTAAAATTGGGTAACTTGCATCAGACACTTTTCATAGACTAGTCGGAATACCTATTTTTACTTGCAGGATTGATGGTAACTTTTCATCTTCGTTATTTTTAAAATGAAGCACGACCGAAAAAAAAACATCAGAAAGTTTTCCAAATCCCCTAGAGCCTGAACCTTTCATGTCAAAAAAGTCCTGAAAACACTGAAAACACTTTTACCTGAAACACCTTTCCTGAACCTTTCATGGTTTTCTGGGTGTTTTTGGCAAAAACTTTTTACCAGAAACACCTTACCTCTCGAGGTGGTGTGTTTCCAGCATTTCCTGTGTTCCTGGTATTTCCATAAATCAACTCTGTATTTTCTCCACTAAACTCAGGCAAAAATGCCATTTCCCAGAAACACCACCATTTTGTGAACCTTTCGAGACATTTAGAAGTGTTTCCGGGAATATTATTCGGATAGTCACGTGACTTAGCAACGCATAATCTGCATAAATTATTCCGTAGGGAGGGTGATTATGTAAACAAAAAGGGGGCGTCATCGGATCAAAAAAATAAAAATACACAGGTTCTGATTGACAAGTTTCAGCAGTCAAGATTCAAGATTGAAAATTTATCATCATGTCGTCGGATTCTGAGTCATTGAGCAGCAGTTGTGAAAGCTTACTGGAAGAGTCACAAGATGACATTCGAAACATCAAGCTGTCTGAATATGCAGACATTAATAAAAAGAAATCTTTGAAGTGCCATATCAAATGTCGACCAGGAGCTGTGGAAGCTGCTTCTTTGCAATCGAAAAAAACAAAAACAAAATCGTCAAAAAAAAACACAAAATCTTCTAAAAAACAAACCAAAAACAATGCATTGGATATCGAACAACAAGTGGTCCCGGGCAGTGAAGCACCAACTTGCTCCAAAAATCTTTCTACTGATAACGCTCACCATCGTCGTCGGCAAGTAACAAAAAAAAGGCATATCGTTGGTCAAAAAACTGGACACTTTATCTGATCCAGGTCTACAAAAAGTACGTACCAATGATTGATTCGCCTCGATACACGCAAACAAAAGTTTGGAATATAATAAGAAATGATGTTGTGGCAGAAATGGTTAAACGTGGCGAGAAAGAGGATGATTTGCCAGACGCAGAACAGTGTTCGACACGTTTTGACACAATACGCAAGCCGTACAAAAAAGCAAAAGATCAAAACCGTTTACAATCAGGTGGTTCACCAAAGAAGTCAAAGTTTTTCGATGAGCTTGATGAAGTTCTCGGTGGACAACCAAACATTGAGCCACGCATTACGATTAGTTCATGTGGTGAAGTTATGACCAGCGAAAAGAACAATTGCAATAAGAGGAAAAGCCCGGAAGAAGAAGACGACGAGGAGAACGAAGAACAGAATAGTGATGAAAGCAGTGATGATAGTGATGATGAAAGAAAAGCAGACGAAGACGTTGATAAGGCAGAATTGACATTGAAGGAGCGAAAGAGAAGAAAATCGAAGAAAGACAAAAAGAGAAAAAGAGGAAAGTACGTCCCCGCGGCCGTCACTGCATCAAACCAGTTGTTACAGTGGATGCAGTCGTGGGAAGAAAAGAGGAAAGAGAGAGAACAGGCAAAAGAGGAAAGACTCCAAAATAGACACAATGAAAAAATGGCATTTTACGATCGACTTTTGGATAAATTATGATTTCTGTTTTTAAAAAAGCTGGTCTTTTTAAGTTATGTTAACCTTTCTAGTTTAAAGCCTAAAAATGTTCTTTGTTCTTAATTTCTTCACCAATTTCTGAGTATTTTTCATACTATAAGCTAAGTTTTCAGAGTCAACAAAGCCTTAAAATCTTGTTCTTAATATTTTGACCATCGAAGTCATGTTTTCTTAGTTTATTTTTATAAAAAACGTGTACAAGTTATATAAGTTGATATAAATATTCATTTAACTTTATTATGTACACATTTAAATAATTCAGTATAAATAATTCTTAAAATTACAAAAAAACTAAACTACGTAAACAATATTACATTCCACAACTATAGAAAAAGGTTTTTGGAAATTATATTTACTCTATCGCACTTTGTGCAAAATCACCTAAAGTAAATAATTGCAATTGCTTATGTCTTTTTGAGAAAATTTTATCCAACCTAAAAATTGTTTTCTTTCGGCTAAAAAACATAGGAGGATTTTCGAACATTAGTAACTTAACTAGCTAACAAAACTAACTTTGAAAAAAAACAAAACCAAACCATCACATACTTTCAGCAATCTCATCCCTTTTTCTCTCTGCGTCCACTAAAGCAGCCCCATAAATTTCATTGTAGTATGCATCGTGACCAACGTCCTCAAACTCAATATCAAAATCAACTTCAGAAGGATCCAGATTAAGTCTTAGGTCCTCATTAATACAAAAATTGTGAAGTGTACACATCGCAATTATGAATTTATTCAAAGGCTCTAAGTTTCTAAGCTCCAAGTATTTGAGCCTACAAAAACGACCTTTCAACAAACCAAAGGCTCTTTCAATTACCATTCGGGTAGCGGAATGTTTGTAGTTGTACCGGTTTTTCGTTCGATTCATATTACCCGTATCCTTATAGGGTACCATCATGTATGTTTCCAATTTATATGCTGAATCACCCAGTATGATTGATCCCTCAGGAACCATCGATACTGGGTCAGCAATAATTCTGCGTCGAATTGTAGAATTTTCGTAAACCCTTGCATCGTGAGTCGACCCCGGAAAGCCAGTAAAACAATCCGTGAACCGTAAAACATGATCACAACAGCCTTGTAGAACAACAGACTCAAAATGTTTTCTATTAACATAAACTTTGTTGTCTTCTGTTCTTTCACTAATTGGTATGTGACTACCATCAATGGCACCAATGACGTTTTCAATGCCTTTCATTGCTTGAAAACCACGAGCTACAACTTTCCGACGATTGCCAGTCGGCCACACAATTTCCTGTTTCGTCATGATAGCAGAAATAGCCTTCGTCACTCTATCCACAACACGACCAACACTCGAATATGTGACACCAAATCTAAAGGAAAATTAAATAAATAAAGGTGTTGAAAATATTGACTATATAAATAATTAGCTAGAGCCAAAGGGCGAAGATGAAGGAACGGTTAAAACTAGTAAAATAACAATACCAAAGCTCGATAAAAAATTCGGAAATCGTTGACACATACATACCGGCTAGAAATACTTCTATTTGTTTCTTTGGTGGATGAAAACCACAAATACATACATAACTTCTTTGCCAGTTTGATCTCCTCTCTACCACCTTTCTGTCCCTTTTGCAAATATTCTGACGTGCAAAGTCTTTGACACAAAATCTCAAGGGATTCACGTCGCAACCTACAAATGATGTCAAATAAATTTTATTAATTCATTTCCTTGAACCTTCATTCCCCTCTACTCTTTCAGAAATCACAAAAATTGCCTCCACCTATTCTAAAAATGCTTATATCTCTGTCCTTTTATATTATAAGTAGGCAATTATGACGTAGCATTTTACAGAAGAGAGTTTCTGAATGTTGGTAATGAGGCGAGGAGTGAGTGAAAAGTATTTATTTTACCTGAAGTGAGACTTGAAGTCGATATCAGGGAGTCTTGAAATTGTAAGTTCGAAATAATCAATAACCCGCTGTTGAGTTCTGTCTTGCCTTTGGGTACACTCATTCATAAGAGCAGGTAAAAAGTTAATAAATTCCTCTTCTTCGTCGCCACTGCTATCATCCATATCACTATCTTCCATTGCCACAAAGAGTGACAATAACACTTTTCTCTTTCTCTCATCCGCCATATTTGTTTATGTTTACAAAAAAATTTTTCCGAGGTAATTTATGGAAACGTGGTAATTTATGCATTCGAAATCGCTGGATTACGTACCAGTCCATTTTGCGCGAAATCAATTATTCCAAAATGGTAACCAAGAAGGACCGGTGTTTACAAACTTGAAAACTGAACCATTCGTGACCAAAAGTGTTTTCTGCAAACCAGGTAAGCAATGTGTTTTTAAAAACATGAAAGGTTCAGGCTCCTATTTAAACCAATAAAAAATGAAACTTTTCCATGTTTAACTTTTTTCATCATTTCTTTAAAATGAAAATATTTAAGATTTTAAAGTTTTTCTTTTATTCAATGTTTTTTATGGCATTTGTTGACAATAGCATCAAATTCTTGCTTTCTTCAACAAATGGAACATGAGAAAAAGCCTAAGCTAAGCCTTAGGATCACAGATTGAATATATGAAGCGTGAGATTTTACAGCCGCCCGTTGTGCAAGGCACTGAGAGGCAAAGGGTGCCAAAAAGAAGGGCCTTGTGAAATACAGCAATCTTATTGGTGGAAATTGGATAACAGTCTGCAAAGGAGCGCCAGGAAGCAATCAGTAGAAGAGACCACTTTCGCTTTTGTTGCAGATTTCAATACGAAAACTTCTCACAGGGATTGCTAGTCAACTAGTCACTGTAATGTTGCGAAGGGAAAGATAAAAGAGGTAAGACAGCTTGGTAAATACCGTGTGTTTCACTTTGGATACAAAAACTCTCACATTCTTTTTACGTCCCCTGACAGCTGACAATTAGGCTAGGCTAGACCTCTTTTCTCTTTACCATTCCAACAATAAAATGCTTACATATTGACACATAATACACATTGACAGAAGTATTCCCCATGCAATTTCTATATCGAAATCTACAATAAAAACAAAAGTGGTCTCTTCTGGTCACTTGATTCATTTCCGTAATTAAATAAAACAATTTTTCCAGGAGGTGAATTTTTAGTTTTTCTTCTATTTCTTCATGTACAATATATCACAGGGGGCCATTCAAAAAGTACGTTCATCGCCGAGGGGGGGGGGAGGGGGTCAGCAAAAAAGCGAACAAAAACGAACGGGGGGGAGGGGGTCAAGTCAATCTGTGTACGTTTGCTTTTGCGGGGGGGGGGTACTTGTCACAAGCGTGACTTTTAACTTAGTCTATGAAAAATCTTTTTCTATCTATCTCCTAATTACATCCCCTAAACAATTGTGTATTATTATAATTGTTTAGCAATTATTACATAATTAGAGACCAAAAACTTAAGGTGCGATAAGATTAAATAATAATGCTAAAATCATATTCTTTGAACTTGCCTTATCTAAATTCTCCGATTATCTTCAAAGGAAAAAGTAATTTTTTTTGAAACATTTCTTTACTAAAACATGTATTTTATGTATTTGTGATTGTTGTAAGAATTAGGGTGAAATCGAAAAATGGGGGGGGGGTAAAAATTTTGAGAGAAAAACGAACGCTGACGAACAAGGGGGGAGGGGGGGTTCTGAAAATAGGGAAATTTGGACGAACGTACTTTTTGAATGGCCCCCAGGAAAACTCATGAAACCCGCTAACTTAATCTTTAGTTTGGGAAATCCCCAAGATCTTTTTTTTCTTTTTTTTTTTCTATTTCTATTTCATCGTGTCAATTCAAGACAGACTGAAGCCCATTTTTTCGAAAATTGACTTAAGACCATAACCCCCTATTTCAGCATGCACGCTTTCCAAAAAAGGCCTTAAGTTCACAGAATTCTAATGGGAAAGAGGTGTATTTTGCAATTCAAAAAAAATAAGAATTTAGAATGTTCCATAAGGGCCAAATTGAAAAGTGGTCAACCAAAACACAAAATCAAAAATCTTACAAACAAAATAAGTAACTGTGATTTTTTATTTAAATAACCCTTAAACTTTCCAATTTCAACTTTTAAATCAACCGAGTCGCACTTTTAGACTCTGTAAGCAGGTGATTTTATCGAGACACAACTAGTGAGGTTTGTCACGGAAGGACAAGTGTTAAGATATAATGGACCTTCTTTTCAATAATAAAATAATTAATCAAAAATGAAATGTTGTTTTAAAACAAGTACATACCCTAGTTAGTTTAATAGGTTTATTCATTTTGAAATAAGTCGAACAACAAAAAAGTACTGCAAGCAGAAACTTTTTTTCAAATATCGAATTCCTTCCGTGACAATTTCAAGACAAAAAGTTTTTTCACCAGTTTTGTGCAAGTCCACTATTCTTGATATTATTGCAAGTTCTAACTATTGGTACCCCCTAACAAAAAATGAAATTACATTCCAAAGCAACCTCCTTCATATTCACTTACAAGGTCTGAAATTGTTGTCCTTCCGTGACACTTTCACCTTGTCCTTCCGTGACGGATTAAAAATATCTTGTTATTTTTAGAAATCTTGGACTTCAATGGGTCTAATTTATTGCAGGAGAGTGTCCTACGACGTTTAGAACCATTGGGAACCAGCTCAACCCTGTATGGAGCTCAGAATAAGCTTAACTAAGGCTCCAGTACAGCGCTGTAAGCTTACAGCGTAAGCCCAGGCGGCTCCGGAGGCCTAAAAACCGGTTTTCTGGCAAAACTACTGTTCCCAGCGGGTTCTAAACGATCAAAATCGCTTCAGCACAATGGAAATATGCTAATTAGAGTCTTTGGAAGTAGCTCACTTGCTTGCAAGGTTGTGTTTTTACGTTTTTTGCTTAAAAAAGCCTTAAAAACGCTTAAATAGAGCTTTTTAAGCGTTTTAAAGCTATTTTAGTGAAAATTTGTCGTTCTGCCCCCTTCGCTGGACTTCAATGGGTCTAGTCCATTGCAGGGGAGTGTCCTACAAGGTTTATGACCATTGGGAACCAGATCAGCCCTGTATGGAGCTCAGAATAAGCTTAAAACTAAGGCTCCAGTACAGCGCTGTAAGCTTACAGCGTAAAGCCCAGGCGGCTCTGGAGGCCTAAAAACCGGTTTTCTGGCAAAACTACTGTTCCTAGCTGGTTCTAAATCCTCTAAATCGCTTCAGCACCATGGAAATATGCTAATTAGAGCCTTTGGAAGTAGCTCACTGGCTTGCAAGGTCGCGTTTTTACGTTTTTTTGCTTAAAAAATATAATCTTTCCTGTAAAATTTCCTAATTATTATCACCATTATGGTTGAACGATAAAAATACAGTTCCAAGGTTTTGAAATGAACTGAATAGTAAAAATGGCTATGATTCATGATATGATGTGTCACTTCAATAGTTTCAGTCAACATTTCTTACGCTATTGCTGATTTTGAAAAATAGGAATTTTTTCCTTCCGTGACGGTGTCCTTCCGTGACACTGACCTTTCTCAGTTGCAAAGGCCTGTAGCCATTGAAATTAATTTTTTTGACTCAGTTCTTTTTTCAATGACAAGCAGATAGACATAAGTTTCTTCTGGTGGTATTTTGGTTTTAAAATTCTCTTTAAATTCACAGGAATCTGAATCAGCATACTTTTGTCTTTTTTAATGTCTTCGCTGCGTTCCTTCCGTGACAGAACCTTCAAAGTTCAATTATTCAACAAGGAAAGACTTTTATGAAATTCATTTTGCTTTGGAAGTAGTAGTACTATGAAGGCTTTAATTCAGGACTAATACTATTTTCATTCATTTTACCATTTTTCAAAAAAAGACCAAAAAAGGCTCTGATTTCCTTCCGTGACAGGAACGGGACTTTTCAATTTGGCCCATAATATATCAACCATAAACAGCCTTAAAAGTCCTAAATTTTAGTGCAAATTTTATTTTCTATGAAGCATTGACATGAAATGTAGCCTTAAATCCAACACATCTCAACCTATTATCTCAAAATGGAAAAAATGGACTTAAGGCTTAGAGCCATGCATAATTACTGTATCATGCATATTATAATAATTATGCATGGTTTTATCATTGTTTTTCTGCTGGACTACATAATTATTCAACAGGGTGGCCTCTTTGAAAAAAGGTCTATATCCAGGAGGTGTCAGTCGAACAAATCAAACGACGAATCAATTGAACGCATTTGAATAATTGCAATTTGATTGTCGAATGTAATCGAATCGCAATCAAATATTACCCAGGATTTGCTCTTCGATTGCTTCGATTACGTTTGATTGATTCAATAATATTAAATTTCATTAGCTTTGAAACGGTACTTACTCTTAGGTTCCAAATAAACGGGGGGGGGGGTTGGAAAATTTTTCTAGATTTTAATAAACAGAGGGGACCTAATTGCGGGGGGGTTGGAAATTGTACTTCTGAAACCCAAAAATAAGGTAAAAATAGGCTAAAATCACGCTATTTAGAGCAAAATATGGGGCCTTCTCTTTGACAGCTGAAAATATTCTTAGTGATTAATAAACGGGGGGGTCCTGGGCCTGTTTATTTGGAACCTAAGAGTAAGCACTCGGCCGCCGCTAAAAAGCCCTAACGGATTGATCCAATTTAATTCAATCAAACTCATCAAACAAATTTACAAATATAGTCAAACCAAACAACGAACTGCAAATGTTGAACTGTTGATTGCGATCTGGGTAGACTTGGGTGCTAAATGAGCTTTCTTTTGGCAAAAAATATCAAAGATCGATCGGAACCGTAGTTCTAGTTCTATTAAGTGATCACATAACATACATTATCATGATATTGAAAATAAAAAGTTATTAAAAATACCTAAAAAAATGAAAGCAACTAAAGCTAAAAGTGGCTGCAAGAAGAAGTAGTGAGATAGCGAAGTAGCGAGATATGACTGAAGCTGAAAGACACCACCACAAGGATTTAGAATAGTATGTAGAAAGTGAGAGGCTAAGATGTGATAATGTAGACCTGAAAGACTTGTGATTTGATGAAGTTAATAAGATATAAAATATACATTTAAATTTTTATATAATATATAAATATGATTACTTAAAATTAAATATTATGATTCAGTATTATGTTTAATATAAGCTAAAAAGAAAGGAGAAACATTAATAGTGAATAAATAACTTTTGCCTTGAATGCACGACCTAGCTGCTGAGCTGAATAGAAAAAGAATAGAATTAGTGAGAGTTTGAGATTAGAGGATGATGACTACATTGAGACTAGATACTAAGGCACAGCAGGAATAGAGCTAAAATAAAGAGATGCCTTGGAGTTTTTACAAGATACTTCACTAATTGGTCATTTAAAGTGATAGAGATAACACGTTCTTTAGATAAAGTAATAGTATTCTTGTAAGAAAGAGCTTGTAAAAACTCCAGCTTGTCCCAAAATAAAAAGGTTGAAATCAGAAGGAGTTATGAGCAAGTGAAGGCAAAATGTAAACAATTAAAATGAATTCATATGTTTGAATCCTTGCATTGATTGGAATAAGTTTAAGATGAGTGTTACGTGCACGAGGTGCAAGAGCGGATAAAGATTCAACTTTGCCATGAAGATTTTTATGCATGAATTTAACTTTATTTACTGTTCTCCTGGTTTGAAGGGTTTTAAGTTCAAGATTACGAAGCATCAATGAGGGACTACTCATTTGCCGCCAGTCAAGATGAAGCGTGTAGCTTTCCTCTGAACCATTTCCAGCATATAGATGTTGGAGGCTGAGTGAGGGTCCCATACAACTGATCCATATTCCAGGATGGGTCGGACATAGGTTTTGTAGCATTGAAACTTTGTATTTGGGTGACATAATCTGAGATTCCTTTGTATGAAACATTGAGTTTGGTTGGCTTTCTTAACAATATAGTCGTTTTGGACATTCCAGGAGAGTTTTTTATGGATATACACACCTAGATATTTCGCTGAGTCAACAACTTCAAGTACTTGGTTGTGCATTGAATATGGTTGAATGATAGTATTACGCTTGTTGGTGATTCGTAAAACTTTACATTTGTCCGGGTTGAACTCCATTGACCATTCATTCAAGAGTTTTACCCCTTACGCCATAATGATGAAGTTTTAGACAAAGTTTTTGTGGTCAACTTTATCAAAAGCCTTTGAAAAGTCAAGTAGAATTGAGTCGATTTGCTTTAGCTTCGTTCAGGGACTTAGCAAGGTCTTGGATGGTTGTTACAAGTTGTGATTCACATGACCGATGTTTCCTGAAACCATGCTGGCTATCTGTCAGAATGCTGCTGTTGTCAAGGTGGGCCATAATGTTGCTGTGTAAAATATGCTCCAAAATTTTACAGGATATGGAGGTAAGACTGATAGGCCTGTAGTTACAGGCTTTGGATTTGTCGGTTTTACCAGGTTTGAAAACAGGGGCAACCAGGGCATGCCTCCAGTCATCTGGGATGGAAGACTGTTTGAGTGAAGCTTGCATCACTAAGGTAAGACCAGGAGATATTTGGTCAGCAAACTCATTGAGAAATCTTGATGAGACACCATCTGGACCAGCAGCTTTGTTCCTGCAGGGGTGGGATTCAACTGTCAGGAATGGAGAAGACATTTGAAAACTGTTTGTTGAGGATGTTCGCTTTCTTGGTGTTATCAATGTGTAAGCTGCCATTGTCTCGCAGGGGTGCTACTCCATCATTTTCACATTTACGGGATTTTATGAATCAAAACATTTTCTTAGGATTATTTACCCCATCTGGGCTTACACAGTTTTTGACAAAGTTATTGAATGCTGATTTGCAAGCTTTCCTGCATTCGCTTGTTAGCTTTTTGAAGCGATCCCAGTCTGCAGGTTTTTGGCTCGCTTGTACGCTTCTTTCGCCGAGATAACCTTTTACATTTCTGTGTTATCCAAGGTTGAGAATAACGACTTGATGTGTATTTTGAAGGGACGGATAGCATGGCATTTTCGATAAACAGGAGATTCAGAGTTGTAAGTAGTGGTAAACTCAGCAATTTCAGCAGAGATTTGATCTTTGATGGACCCAATGTTTGCTCTGTTCCACATGAAGATTTTGTGTTTGCTAGGTTTGGATCGAATAGGAGGACATACCATGTCAAGAAGAACAGCTGTTTCGTGGTCACTTAAACCTGGGTGAGGGGCTAATCGCCTGACAAAAGTTGGTCGATTTGTTGCAATGATGTCAAGAGTGTTTTCCTGACGTGTAGGGAACTTGACTAGCTGCTCTAAGCCACAATCGTCAAAAGTCTCGAGGAAGCTTTCGATGATGTTCTTTTTGTAATTATTGCTAACAATAGTGTTATTGTTCCAGTCTATATCTGGAAGGAAGATTTGTATCACTACCAAACCAATGTGGAGAGTTTTTGAATGTGTTATTCAGATCTTTAATTTCATTACATATGTTGGTTGCTACAAGAAGATTGGAATCAGTAGGTCTGTAGCACGAAGTGATGATTACTGGGTGTTTATATGTCTGGATTTTGATTGAGACAAGTTCGCATGTCTTTTTGACCTGTTCTGCAATGAGTTCTCTTTTAACAATTATGATCGCACCACCTTTGGAGTTACACGTTTTTTTTTTTTTAAGAAACACACTTTTAAGAAACATGAGGCTCAGAATGCCTAAAAACTAAGAAACATCTAAGAAACATACTGAGGCTGAGAATGAGAAAATGAAGTTTTTTAATTCGTTTTTTTAAGAACCTTCCAATCAAAACATGAAAAATAGGCTGATTATGTCAAAAAGTTTAGAAACATGTAAGAAACATTTAAGGCTCAAAAGGCTGATTTCTTAAGAAACATTGAGGCTGCTTGGTAAAACTAGTTTCTTAAAAAAAAAAAAACGTGTATCTTTTATTCTGTCACGGCGAAAGCACTTGTATGTTTCAGGTAAAAATTCATTGTCCTTAATACAGGGATCTAAGTGGGTTTCAGATCCAATGATAACATCAATGTTATCATCGAATAGCGCATCTTCAAGGAGTTCTTTCTTGTCCCAGATACTACAAAAGTTCATGCATAAGATGCGGAGTTGTTTGGCTAATAGCTTTGGTGTGTCATTGGTGGCATTAGAGATGTTTGAATCAGTTGAGGAGTTGAGGGTATTGTCGAATAATGATGGGCTGATATTTTTGATACCACAGTTGCAACATTCCCAGGTGAGATCAGGAGTTGATTCATAAGCTTGGTAGATAAGACTGTTCATTTCAATACAATCTTTGTGGAACCATTGGTCACACGAGTCACGTGCTATTGCTCTTTGACCCCATTTCACAGCTTTATAACACTCGCCACATGGAAATTTAATTGGACGAGCTGGTCCTGGGTTGGTTTCAATTTGAGCACTAAGGATCAGTAACAAGTTGATCAGATATGTAGATTGTTTTCTGGGCTGAATTTTTGTATGGATCATGTTGTACGAAATAGTGAAGAACACTTCTTTGGTGAATATATCCCCATCAGGAATGAATGTAATGTCAGTGTTGAATACATATCTGACTTTGATGTTGTTAGGTTTCAGCCAGATTGTTGAATACAACACAATCGTCAAGAGCTTGTGTAAATACATTGTTAAGATCAGAACAAGGACTTTTTCGCTTCAGGAAAGCGCAGGTTGATCGCAACCCTGGTGATGCTGGCTTATTGATGGGTGTAACACAGCATTTACCCATGAACTTTTCGCTTCAGGAAAGCGCAGGTTGATCGCAACCCTGGTGATGCTGACTTATTGATGGGTTTTACAGCATTAACCCATGAACCATACTTTTTGAAATTTTGTATTCTATTTTGTATTCTCCTTCTTGTTGTGTTTTCTCTAAAAAAGAAGAAAGGCTTCTCCCACGACACAGGTTCAGCCTTAGACTCAAATTTGGAGTAATTAGTGTTTCTTTTTAATTGTATTTAATTGTTTTAATCGTAGGTAAGTGGTTCTCAGGCGGATGTATTTTTTAGCCAATCAAATTTCTTCAATCAGACAAATCTCCCTGAAACCGGGAATCAAATCCATATTTTTAGTTTGCTGTTACTCTAGCGGCTCCATATGTATTTAAAGTTCCGGCAGATTGTTTTTTGTAGCTGAATTGCCAGGACTATAGCCAGTCCGTTACGGAGCCGCTAGAGTAACGGCTTCTATTGAATTCGGCAGATAAGTAAACAGATTTTTCAGCTTTACGGAGGTGCTACGGTAGATGTTATATTGGATGGCCAATCGTCACCTTTTTTTATTTCCTATCTCTTATCCTATTTTTCTCTTTTCTGACTGTCTGAGACTTTGTTTTTTATTTTCTAACTACCGTGAGAGGTCCTAAATCTGACACCACTGCCTAAATCCGATGGGGTCTTTCAAAGATACAAACTAAAATAAAAACAAACCTTTCGCTGTGACGCAACGAAGATACCAAAGTGTCAACTAAACTGAGAGATTTGATACACTGAACCAATTGAACCAAATAACAATAATTGCTTCTTTATAACAAAACATATTTTTTTATTGCAAAATGCACAACGTCATAAATGACAACAGTAGCAACAGCATCATAAAAAGTATGATTTTCCAAAACACGCGAAAATATAATAGAGGTCTGTGTATGAAACGTTACGTAATCAAGCCTGGTTTTTATTACTTTACAGTACACTGGCACTTGGCTTGATTGCGGGCCTTCCGTAAATAATAGGGGGGATGTTAGGAATAATTTTTTAAGCCCATTTGTCAAAAGTTGCCTTTGGGTATAAAAAGAAGAAAAAATCATGTAAAAACCCTGTGGCACTTTTTTCAAGGTTGCCACGGGTTGGGTGCCACCGCCACTTCGCCAGCAAAATCGAAATTTCAAAAATTTTCAAAACATAGTGAAGTGACCCCTCATTTGAAAGGTATTTTCATGCTGATTAAGAAAATCATGTTTGTAATGGTAAAAAACACTCTGACAAGAAGTAACTTAAGAAGAACGGTCGAAAAATTGCGTTTTTAGCAAAATCCTCAAAATTTCGTCAACTTTGTGAAATTACTTTTTGTGACAGTGTTACTCAACCTCATCATATTGATTTTCTTAATCAGCATGAAAATACCTTTCAAATGAGGGGTCACTTCACTATGTTTTGAAATTTTTTGAAATTTCGATTTTGCTGGCGAAGTGGCGGTGGCACCTTGCCCGTGGCAACCTTGAAAAAAGAGCCACCAGGTTTTAACATGATTTTTTCTTCTTTTTATACCCTCAAAGGCAACTTTTGACAAGTGGGCTAAGAGTTTATGTCATTTTTGCAAAATAACATCTCCCCCTATATAAATAAACATCCGGACTTATGGCTGGTAAAGAGGACGTTGATAGTTGCGGCCTCATTGATTCGATGTTTGTTATTCAAATTAAGTGCTACCGCATCCGCCCTTTTTTCAACTTTGCGCCATTTTTACAAGTTAGTTTCTTGATGGAGACCAGCCCAAGTTGTTTCGTATTTTTCCCACACAAGTCACTTTTATTACAAAACTGTTAATATTATCGTTTTAAACATGAGCAACTTTTTACAACTCACACTTTTTAAGGGTTGGTGTAATTTAAGATGCACGATCTAACGATTTACGATTCACGATGCGCGATCCATGCATAAAGTATGCTGATTATTCCTAATAATTATCATAAAACTTAAATTATATAACATAATTCTAAAACAATGGCATAATCTTTTCTCGCTTTTGTTTACCACGGTAAATTCATGCAACAAAAAAGAAATAAGCAAGCAATGGAACTACAAATAATTACGACTGTAAAATTATGAAAAAAAATAACTTGCATAATAATGTTGATAATGGAAGCTACCTTGTGAACATCTTACAATAGACAGAGAGTGAAAGTAAACAATACAAGAAATATTTTTGCTTTCCTCAGTTTTAACAATCATAATCGAATATAGGAATTTCTATACATTGGCTAACAATATGTTTTGCAGACCATAATGTACGAAGCAAAAAAACAGGTGCTCTATTATGAGAAAGAATTTTCTTTCGGTAAACAATTCCCCTGTATTGATTCAAGCTATGAAAAAGAGAGAGTACAGAAGGTGAATGCACGTGGCCTTTACTTTCTTTTGATCTATAACTGAATTTATAATGTATAATCTTACATAAATGATGTTTTTAAAAATAATTGAGTTTCAGCGAATGAAAGTTTGTAAATTGCCTAAAAATTTTATCATGATTAGCATAATTACGCATGAATTAACATATTTTATGCACGGATCGCGAATCGTGCATCGTAAATCGTTAGATCGTGCATCTTAAATTACACCAACCCCACTTTTTAATTACTTTAAATTGACATCTTGACATTACAGCTATCTTAGATGTTTTGTTTCGAGAGTTCTAGCAATAGTTTATCGTTCAACTTGGAGAGGGAATGTTTGTAAACATAGAATTTTTTTTCATAACAGTTATCTGGGGGGACGGAATTAGGCAGTGGTGTCGGATTTAGGACCTCTCACGGTATCTAAGTTTTGATCTGTCAATCATATTCATCAATCCAATCAAATCATCGCACCGCATGGGGTTCGAACCTTCGCCAAAGAAAGACCTTCGGTTCCGGATACCAGCACTCTATCCACTGAGCCATTGTCGCATGTCAAATTCCGCAATTTCAAAGAACTTATATAGAACGGACAAATCTCTTTATATAGATGAAACTCCCAACCCTACCGGTGCCCCTACAAGGATCATAGTTAAATCACAGGGCACGAGTGCCCCTATGAGGACCTTCGGTCCTTTATGGTGAAGGCTTCTTTGAAAAAAGCGAAAGATATGTACCTATTTTTCGGATCCGGCATGCGGGAATAGTGTCAGGACCTGTAGGCGACCTGGTAGGGTTGGGTATGGGTGTGGTTTGGGTGTGGTTACGTATCAGATTGGCTAGGAATTTGGTTATTATCAGTTAGGGTTAGGGTTGGAGCTCGAAAAAAGCACTCTTTTGTGATTTTCTCTCAATACAGTCTGGTCTGAAGTTTGTACAATATAAATAGCCGTCAGAAACGGTGAAGGCTTCTTCGTAAAGACGAAAGACATGTATCTATTTTTCCGATCCGGCATGCGGGAATAGTGTCAGGACCTGCAGGCGACCTGGTAGGGTTGGGTATGGGTGTGGTTTGGGTGTGGTTACGTATCAAATTGGCTAGGAATCAGGTTATTATCAGTTAGGGTTAGAGTTGGAGCTCGAAACAAGTATTCTTTTGTGATTTTCTCTTAATACAGTCTGGTCTGCAGTTTGTACAATATAAATAGCCGTCTGAAACGCTTTCCTGGCATGAATCCGTGGCGCAGTGGATTAGGCATAGGGTTACAAAACATCGAAACTTTGCATTTAGGGCCAAATTGAAAAGTCCCGTTTCTGTCACGGAAGGAAATCAGAGCCTTTTTTGGTCTATTTTTGAAAAATGGTAAACCTAATGAAAATAGTATTAGTCCTGAATTAAAGCCTCCATAGTACTACTACTTCCAAACCAAAATAAATTTCATAAAATTTTTTCCTCGTTGAATAATTGAACTTTGAAGGTTCTGTCACGGAAAGAACGCAGCAAAGACATTAAAAAAGACAAAAGTATGCTGATTCAGATTCCTGTGAATTTAAAGAGAATTTTAAAACCAAAATACCACTAGAAGAAACTTATGTCTATCTGCTTGTCATTGAAAAAAGAACTGAGTCAAAAAAATTAATTTCAATGGCTACAGGCCTTTGCAACTGAGAAAGGTCAGTGTCACGGAAGGACACCGTCAGGAAAAATTCCTATTTTTCAAAATCAGCAATAGCGTAAGAAATGTTGACTGAAACTAGTGAAGTGACACATCATATCATGAATCATAGCCATTTTTACTATTCAGTTCATTTCAAAACCTTGGAACTGTATTTTTATTGTTCAACCATAATGGTGATAATAATTAGGAAATTTTACAGGAAAGATTATATTTTTTAAGCAAAAAAACTTAAAAACGCGACCTTGCAAGCCAGCAAGCTACTTCCAAAGGCTCTAATTAGCATATTTCCATGGTGCTGAAGCGATTTAGAGGATTTAGAACCAGCTAGGAACAGTAGTTTTGCCAGAAAACCGGTTTTTAGGCCTCCAGAGCCGCCTGGGCTTTACGCTTTTAGCTTACAGCGCTGTACTGGAGCCTTAGTTAAGCTTATACTGAGCTCCATACAGGGCTGAGCTGGTTCCCAATGGTCATAAACCTTGTAGGACACTCCCCTGCAATGGACTAGACCCATTGAAGTCCAGCGAAGGGGGCATAACCGACAAATTTTCACTAAAATAGCTTAAAAACGCTTAAAAAGCTCTATTTAAGCGTTTTTACAGGTTTTTAAGGTTTTTTTAAGCAAAAAACGTAAAAACGCAACCTTGCAAGCAAGTGAGCTACTTCCAAAGACTCTAATTAGCATATTTCCATGGTGTTGAAGCGATTTTGATCGTTTAGAACCCGCTGGGAACAGTAGTTTTGCCAGAAAACAGGTTTTTAGGCCTCCAGAGCCGCCTGGGCTTACGCTGTAAGCTTACAGCGCTGTACTGGAGCCTTAGTTAAGCTTATTCTGAGCTCCATACAGGGTTGAGCTGGTTCCCAATGGTTCTAAACCTCGTAGGACACTCTCCTGCAATAAATTAGATCCGGGCCAAATTGAAAAGTCCCGTTCCTGTCACGGAAGGAAATCAGAGCCTTTTTTGGTCTTTTTTTGAAAAATGGTAAAATGAATGAAAATAGTATTAGTCCTGAATTAAAGCCTTCATAGTACTACTACTTCCAAAGCAAAATAAATTTCATAAAAGTTTTTCCTCGTTGAATAATTGAACCTTGAAGGTTCTGTCGTCACGGAAGGAACGCAGCGAAGACATTAAAAAGACAAAAGTATGCTGATTCAGATTCCTGTGAATTTAAAGAGAATTTTAAAACCAAAATACCACCAGAAGAAACTTATGTCTATCTGCTTGTCATTGAAAAAAGAACTGAGTAAAAAATTAATTTCAATGGCTACAGGCCTTTGCAACTGAGAAAGGTCAGTGTCACGGAAGGACACCGTCACGGAAGGAAAAAATTCCTATTTTTCAAAATCAGCAATAGCGTAAGAAGTTGACTGAAACTAGTGAAGTGACACATCATATCATGAATCATAGCCATTTTTACTATTCAGCTCATTTCAAAACCTTGGAACTGTATTTTTATTGTTCAATTATAATGGTGATAATAATTAGGAAATTTTACAGGAAAATTATATTTTTTAAGCAAAAAACGTAAAAACGCGACCTTGCAAGCCAGTGAGCTACTTCCAAAGGCTCTAATTAGCATATTTCCATGGTGCTGAAGCGATTAGAGGATTTAGAACCAGCTAGGAACAGTAGTTTTGCCAGAAAACACGGTTTTTAGGCCTCAAGAGCCGCCTGGGCTTTACGCTGTAAGCTTACAGCGCTGTACTGGAGCCTTAGTTTTAAGCTTATTCTGAGCTCCATACAGGGCTGAGCTGGTTCCCAATGGTCATAAACCTTGAAGGACACTCCCCTGCAATGGACTAGACCCATTGAAGTCCAGCGAAGGGGGCAGAACCGACAAATTTTCACTAAAATAGCTTAAAAACGCTTAAAAAGCTCTATTTAAGCGTTTTTAAGGCTTTTTTAAGCAAAAAACGTAAAAACGCAACCTTGAAAGCAAGTGAGCTACTTCCAAAGGCTCTAATTAGCATATTTCCATGGTGCTGAAGCGATTTTGAGCGTTTAGAACCCGCTGGGAACAGTAGTTTTGCCAGAAAACCAGGTTTTTAGGCCTCCAGAGCCGCCTGGGCCTACACTGTAAGCTTACAGCGCTGTACTGGAGCCTTAGTTAAGCTTATTCTGAGCTCCATACAGGGTTGAGCTGGTTCCCAATGGTTCTAAACCTTGTAGGACACTCTCCTGCAATAAATTAGACCCATTGAAGTCCAAGATTTCTAAAAATAACAAGATATTTTTAATCCGTCACGGAAGGACAAGGTGAAAGTGTCACGGAAGGACAATAATTTCAGACCTTGTAAGTGAATATGAAGGAGGTTGCTTTGGAATGTAATTTCATTTTTTGTTAGGGGTACCAATAGTTAGAACTTGCAATAATATCAAGAATAGTGGACTTGCACAAAACTGGTGAAAAAAACTTTTTGTCTTGAAATTGTCACGGAAGGAATTCGATATTTGAAAAAAAGTTTCTGCTTGCAGTACTTTTTTGTTGTTTGACTTATTTTCAAAATGAAATAAACCTATTAAACTAACTAGGGTATGTACTTGTTTTAAAAAAGGGGCAGAACCGACAAATTTTCACTAAAATAGCTTAAAAACGCTTAAAAAGCTCTATTTAAGCGTTTTTAAGGCTTTTTTAAGCAAAAAACGTAAAAACGCAACCTTGAAAGCAAATGAGCTACTTCCAAAGGCTCTAATTAGCATATTTCCATGGTGCTGAATCGATTTTGAGCGTTTAGAACCCGCTGGGAACAGTAGTTTTGCCAGAAAACAGGTTTTTAGGCCTCCACAGCCGCCTGGGCCTACACTGTAAGCTTACAGCGCTGTACTGGAGCCTTAGTTAAGCTTATTCTGAGCTCCATACAGGGTTGAGCTGGTTCCCAATGGTTCTAAACCTTGTAGGACACTCTCCTGCAATAAATTAGACCCATTGAAGTCCAAGATTTCTAAAAATAATAAGATATTTTTAATCCGTCACGGAAGGACAAGGTGAAAGTGTCACGGAAGGACAATAATTTCAGACCTTGTAAGTGAATATGAAGGAGGTTGCTTTGGAATGTAATTTCATTTTTTGTTAGGGGGTACCAATAGTTAGAACTTGCAATAATATCAAGAATAGTGGACTTGCACAAAACTGGTGAAAAAACTTTTTGTCTTGAAATTGTCACGGAAGGAATTCGATATTTGAAAAAAAGTTTCTGCTTGCAGTACTTTTTTGTTGTTCGACTTATTTCAAAATGAATAAACCTATTAAACTAACTAGGGTATGTACTTGTTTTAAAACAACATTTCATTTTTGATTAATCATTTTATTATTCAAAAGAAGGTCCATTATATTTTAACACTTGTCCTTCCGTGACAAACCTCACTAGTTGTGTCTCGATAAAATCACCTGCTTACAGAGTCTAAAAGTGCGACTCGGTTGATTTAAAAGTTGAAATTGGAAAATTTAAGGGTTATTTAAATAAAAAATCACAGTTACTTGTAAGATTTTTGATTTTGTGTTTTGGTTGACGACTTTTCAATTTGGCCCGATACCAACCCAGGGCCCAAAAATCTGACTTTTCGAGATTTGAAAGTAGTAGACACTACCACCCCCTAAATTGGTATCAATACCAACTTGAAAACCCCAATTTTCTAAAAAAGGGGGGACCCACCCTCCCCCTAAATTGGTATCAATACCAACTTGAAAATCCCGATTTTTCTGAAAAAGGGGACCCACCCCCCCCCCCCTCCTAAATTGGCAATCAGTAAAAATGCAAGAAGTTTCTATGCATAGGATACTGCATACAAGGGACGCTAAACAAAATCTATGGATGTTTTTATTCAAAGAACATTCCTCTTATTAATCACTTATATTACAGTATGTACCACACTTTAGACTCCTGAAAATGAAAACAAGTTTTTCTCATTCTAACACAACGTAAATTAAGTTTCTTGAACTAAATTGGCAAAATGTATCAAATTCATAAAACTAGTTCGTAAACTAGACTAGATAAAAAACTCATTGTATTAGGCACGCCTAGAGTCAACATAGCCTTAATGATGAACGTTATGTACAGAAAATTTTATCACGACTAAAAAAGTTATAAGATCTGCTAAGACTTGATTCAGTTCGTTCAACCTGGTTCAACTCTAGTTTTGAATGAATTTTGGTTGATTGAAAGGATTGAGAGCAGCTAAAGTTAAATAAAAATTAATTTCAATTATAGCATGAAGAATGCTTTTATATGGAATCAGGGTATAGTGTAAACGATTCAAATAAGTTTTTATACTTATATTATACAACATTTTAAGTCAGATACCAATTTCAAATTCAGAAAAAATTAAAAAAAGGGGGACCCACCCCCTCATTTTGGTATCAATACCAACTTGACTTTTTGAAATTTGAAAAAAAAAATTGACACCACCCCCCGGTCCTGGGTTTGGTATCTGGATCCTGACCCCCCCCCCTGCTGTACTCGCATATATTTTTTATTGACTTCTCTCTACGGGGCGGGAGAACTATGATAGGGGACCTAGCACAAGGCAATTTTTTGGGGGAGCTAAATTGTTGGGTGGGGGACCTTACTTTGTTGGGGGGAGCTAGAAACCTGGCTGAAGCTATGGTCATTATTAATTTTGTTAAATCTGACAAATTGATGTTTGTAAGTGAACTTTATAGTTTTGATTCCCATTGAAAAACCATATTCTGGTTTTCATGTTATTAGATGCTGTTTTAGAGCTTTAAAGCTAGCCTGCTTAATATAATAAGCAGCAAAGTCTGAATATACATCTTTCTGATTTTTTAGTAAAAATTCTGTTTACCACAACATCTTGTTTTCTTTCTTGAATCTTTACTAAAAAATCAGAAAGATGTTTATATTTAGACTTTGCTGCTTATGCAAAAATGAGGAATGAAAAAGCAGTGGTTGGATTTAGTTGGAAAGTATGCAAAACATATGCAAGTTTACACAAAGATTAAAAAGACAACGAAGCATCTTATAAAGAAATATTATAATCATTAGAACAACAAAAGATGGAATTTCTTAATCCAAAAAGAAATATTTACAGAACAACAAAAGCCTTTTAGAAATTTGTTCTTAAAGACATTGCATATTCTGTTTTCATGCCATTAAAAATTCCACCAAGACGGAGTACACACATCAAACTTTCAAAACACGCAAACTGAAAGCAGTAATTATGAGGTCACACATTCAGCGGGTTCAGATCAATGTTTTGATTTGATCTTTTGGCGGTTCTATTCCCAGGAGAACAATTTACCGTCAGCCGAATAAGGATTATTTTTCTACCTTCGCGGGTGATTTTTCAGCTTGAGTTTATGTCTAATGTTAATGTTATGGTTTTTTGAAGTGCTTGCTCTAAGAGATGATCGAATTTGATTATTTCTAGTTTTCAAAAGAACAAATTTAATCTTTCTTCTACAAGATTACACTTTGATATAAGGCCATTTATGCATGTAAGTTTTAAATTAATACTTTCTTTTTGCATATGTTTTGCATACTTTCTAAGGGAATTTCACCACAGCAATTCGGCCACCATAATTTTTGCATACAATTCAATATGGCGGATGGAAAGGCAAAAAAGTCTATAGAGCTGCGAGCGGAGCTGCTTAATTCAATTGTTTTGAAATTTTGCTGCTTTGGTTGGTCAGTCATTTGATGGCTATGCAAGTTTCCCTCCACTGATGCAAGTTACCTGACTTCACAGTATAAGCTGGTATAAGATATAATCCTTTTGGTGCTATTTTCATCATTGTTATCTTACCCAAGGTGATGCAAGATATATAATGGGACATGATACTGTGAGATTGGGTAACTTGCATCAGTGGAGGCAAACATGCATACCGTCAACTGCTCTAATTTGGGACTATCTGTCAAAACATGGGGCGGCAATTCGGCCACCATTTCACCGAACCTCCAAAGTCATTTGATTTGAGTTAATGAATGGCGTATTTTTTAAAAAATACACAATTTCTCTTTTGCACCGAGTAAGCTTTTAAATCGAAATATGAAAAAAATCTGTAATAGAACACACGCGGGTGTCTGTGCACTCTAAGAGGAATGAAGAAGTATGATTGATAAGCTTGGTGGAGTTATCAAAACAAATTTGTTTTCAAAGAGATTTAACAGTAAGTGAAAATACGGGCAAGATATCAACCAGTCCCATGTTTCGACCAATCGTCCCAAGTAAGAACCTGTTAGAGCCGTTGATGGTAACCCTCAAATGAATGACCTGTCTGGTCATAGTTACGGTAGCTGGTTAACCTAGGTTTACTCATACTCATATGCAAGGCTTTGTTTCAGGAAAAGTTTTGAGCATCAAATTTACCTACATTACTGGGAAATCCAATTTCATAAACAGGGTAATGAAGGGTAAGATTTTCCGTAATACAAAAAGTTGTTCAGTTTCAAATTGTGCATCCATTGATATATAATAATGCCTATGTTTGGATAAAAAAATTTTTGGTGCCTTGGGGCGGGGCCTCCAAAGGGGAGGGGCCTAGGGGAGGCCTTATATGGGCTTCCCCCACATTGTTTTTGTTATATTATATCATTTATATAGTTTGACCACTTTTGGGAAGGTTTCAAGAGAATCCAATCATTTTTCATCATCCCCCCTGTATCAATCGCCTGCAATCGCTACGTTTCATGTATGTTTTATGGAAGACTTCAATTTAAAAAAATAATGGAGATAATAAAATTTTCTCCCCCTCAGCCCGAACCATGGTCGGCCTTCGGGTGACACTAAACACGAGCAATTCACTTAAATAACCGACCACAATGGAAAAGCTTGTTTTGACCACTGAGGTATGTAAAAGTGCTTTAAATTTGCCTGTGTTTTTGCAAAGGTTTATTTTTCCATTTTTCTAGTTTAAAAATTTTTGTTTTTGAACTGAACCCCCTGGAAATAAGAAAAACCGAAAAAAATGTATTTAAAGAAAAAATGTTGTTTGTAGCATTTTTATTCCTTTTTTTTTTTGTACAGGTACTTTTTCCCCGGTAAAGGTCACAAATTGGAATTTTTTTAAACAAACTTTGTAATACAATCTTTTGAACCATTGAAATTAGCTTACACTGAAAATTTCAAAACTTAAACTGACTTTTATTTTCAAATGTTTGGAACGATCAATTTTATGGAATGGAAAGTTTTATTTCACATCCTGTGCATGTTTAATGTGCATATGTTAATGTTAATAGCCATTCAAGGATATTATAATGAGCTTTTTAGCGCACTGATGGGCTATCAGAGGCAAATTGTTTCGCTGCTATTTTTCACATCTTTGCCCCAAGTGCCACCAGGTGCATTAATTATCCGTCGCTATGTAACTAGAGAATAAATTTATTCAAAGATGGCAGAAGGCATAATTTATGTTGTACTGATTGAAAATGTAATATAAAGACCTAGAATAAGGCTCTGTTGTCGTCGGAATTTTACCTAGAAATACCACTGTTTCGGGCCCGTATTAGAAGGAACGTGGTCTCGTTTTTACACATTGCCTGACACAAGTTAGCTGAAGGAGCCACTTTTCACACTTTTAAAAAATGTTTCAACATGATGGTGGCAGAAGTGGTGGAACAAGGGCAAAAGTGGCAAAAGTGTAAGCGAAACAATTTGCCTCTCATAAACATTGGAACCCAGTCGCTTTTGTTTTCGTTTTCAAGCAAAAAGCAAGGCGGCTTTGATTGTTTTGGCTGAACAACCAGGTCAGATATCACAATAGCCATATTCCTTTAGAGCAGAGTATGGTTTGCGCAGAATGAATAAAAGCAACCTTTTATTTGTTTAATTCAATATAAATGACTTATTTATCAAAATGAATGACTATTAATTAGATTTTTTTATCAAAATATCTTATATTTGAATTATTTCCCAGGCTTAAAAAGTAAAAATAAGCAAACAACACATCAATCACATAATTCAACATGTACGACGGTGATGGTGACTCAACAATGGAACCAACAACAGAAAATACAACAACTCTGGAAAAATACCCATGTTTTGTCAAAATTGCCGAAGATGAAACACTAGAAAATTTCATTGAATTACCAACTGAAAAATGTGGTAGTATGCTGTTATCTACTATTCAAGGACAATACCCAAATGCTATTGGTTTGAAGTATAAAAGTCCTTCAGGATCATGGAGAGGAGTACGATTATCAGAAAGCATGCTTGATCCACCTTTTGAAGGTTGGGGAGAAGCCGTCTATTCCATCACACTACCAAAATCAGAGAAAGGTTAGATGTTTATTCATGTAGTTCTTTGTTCCTTTTTTTCAGGAATATTTCTAATCCCTACCCTTTTTTTCAAAAATACAGAAACATATTCGATGATACGATGTAGAGGTTGTTGATTTGAAACAGACTTAGTTGTAATTTAAATTGATATCATTATCGTATCAATGTGAAACATGAAATCTTAGTGTGATTTTTAGAGTAGTGGGTAGTCAAAGAAAATTTCTTTATCCAAATTTTAACAGGCTGCAAACCATGGGATGAAGCATTTGTAGGAAAAGGGGTCCCAACCAAGAAGACTACTTATACTTTCATACTCTCTTGAAGGACAAGACAAAAGAGCTTATCTTTAAAACCTCGTATTGCGTCCGTCGTTATTTTTAGGCTTTTATTGAAACTCACAATTTCTTCTGTTTTAGACACCGGGAAACGTAAAATGGTGGAGGAGTCGCCCAGTAGAGAGCCAGAGGCTAAATTAGTCAAGACTGGATCTGAAAATGAATATCTCTCAGATTTGATTGTTTTGGGTTTACCTTACAAAGCACGAGAAGACAACGTGAAAGATTATTTTCAGCAGTTTGGTGAGTTGGCTATGCACGAGGTAAATAAATAAATTCATAATACCAAAATTACAAAAAACATTTACTTTATTAAATCGTTGTTTTTCGAATTATCACATTGTTAATGTCGACAACCACTTTATTTTTAAGGTAACTTGAATCTTTACTAAACTGAATACTAAAGGAATGGTACCTGAATCTAAAACATTAAAACCAAACGGTTCTGATATCAAAGTCCAGTTTCATCGTTCTGATTGTTTTCTTTTCTTTTTTAAGATCAAGTATGACCCAGTAACAAAGCAATCACGTGGGTTTGCTTTCATTCGTTTCAAGACAGTAGCTGCAGCACAGAAAGCTCTCAAAACAACTCACACCATCCTTGGTCGTAGGTGTGAAGTCAGATTACCGAAGAAAAAGGTATTGTAGTTTGAACTAATTTACAATGAATTTTTAAACTTTTTTTTTTCTGCAAGCATGTTGGAAATGTATCAAATATTAAGCAGATTTTCAATAGGTAAAAGTTGGCTATTGAAAATTTATTAACCTGAGGCGATGTATTCAACGACGCGAAGTGGAGTATTGACTAATAAGCAGTATCACGAATCGAAAATACGAAATAAATTAGACTAAAACAAGAACCTCTTAAGCCAATAGTTATTGGCTGGTTAAAGTTTTCAAACACAGTAATGGTTTATTTGTGGGTTTGAATTTGTAGCTTTTGTGTCCTCTTTGTATAGGCTGCAATAAGTGAAACCAACAGTTTTCAACTGGATCAATAGACGGTAAATCAATTCTTTACCAATTTGTTTTTCATGTTTTGTTAAGTTACGTAACTTCCACCATTATGGAAGCAAACGTTCGAATCTTTAAAGGCGATCCATTACGCAAATCGAACGCTTGGTTCCATAATGCCGGAAATTATGTAACTTAACAAAAACATGAAAAACCTCTTCCAGTTTAAGTAAAAATATCGATTTTTTGTTTCTTCAGGAAGAAGTTCCCTTACGTAAATTGTTCATTGGACGATTACCAGATGACACCAAGCAAGAAGACCTTGATAGTTATTTCGGACAGTTCGGAGAGTTGACGGACGTCTATATACCGACGCCATACCGAAGTTTTGGATTTGTGACGTTCGCTTCTTCAGATGTTGCCAGGACGGTGCTTTTACAAAGTCAACACACGTTAAAAGTAAAAGCTTCCTCTTTTGCGCTCGGTTGTCGTTCTTTTTAGGGTCTTAAAGTGAAGAGGGTGACAATAACGAAGATTTAGAATTCTCTCCACCTGGCTGAGTTTTTTTTCCAACCTATGAAGAATTTCCTATCCTATTGTAGAAGTTTTAACAGTTTTTTCAAATTATAGCTGTGCATGAATAGCTCTAGCTCTGCTCGAAGTATTTTTGAACACTTTTTGTATTAAACCCCTTTTATTTCATCGCAATCATATTCACTCCTCACGTTTGTTTCAATCAAGGGTCAACGTATAAACGTGACAAATGCTGAACCAAAAGACGAAAAGGGTGGAAAATCCTCACGTAGCGGCCGCGGCAATTCGCGCTCGTCCTCGCGGCGCCATCACGAGCATTCGTTCGATTTCAAAGACATGCGAGAACTGATGTACAACTCTAGATCCGGTCTACAATATCAACATGGGTCATCGAGGCGTTCTCCGCCACGTGAGGTTCTTGATCAAAGACCAAGTATCCCGTACACTACTCACCCAGCAGCGACCAACCCTTACCAACCGAATGACTATAGGACGCTTCAAGCAGGTGGATACGGAGCACCACCAGATATGAGACCGGCATACCCACCTACTGGACAGCAGCAACAATTTGACTCTCGCGAGATGCAATATGGTGCTTACTGGAGTACTAGCAAGTAATTTGAGGTATGAATAACTCTTGATAATTTTAGCTAGATCAAGTAATTTGAGGTATGAATAAGTACCCTTTTGTTAGTAAATTCTAAAATTACTATTTCTGAGATTTGTGTGTTGTTTGAAATTATAATGAGTACTACAAACAATTCCGAATAATTAAGTATTTAATATAATAATGATTTATGTAAAAATTTTGTGTGCGTGTTTTTGTTTCAGTGACGTGTGCAGACTGTGTCCAGAGGATGCGAAATTTGTGTGAAATAATGGTGATTGATCGAGTGGTGAACCGAGTTATTATTTAGCGAGTTGATCCGAGTGGAACCGAGTTGCGAGGGGAACATTTATTTTTTATAAAAGAAAAGCAACTTTTCTCTTTACTTTTTTTAATTTGCTTTACAACCAACTAGGGTTCGGTTGTGTTAGTCCTTTGGATGTTGAAGCTGGCTTAAAAAAGCGATCAAATAAAAAAAAGAAATCTCTACAACGTAACCTTTGTCTTATCTTTTAAATTTGGATCGTTTACTGTCCCTCCCCTGTGACATAATTTTTTTTTAAGTCAAAAGTTTCAGAAAGAGCATCGTTACTGTAAGTGTCGTTTGAAAATGCAGGTGATTTTTCTCGCTTCGCTCGCGTTTAAATATGCCGTAGTTAAATGACAATTTTTCAGGAAAAGTGGGAAGGAGAATAGTGCAACTTTTTGTTATCGATCGAAAAATATAAAATTAAGTTGCTTTTTAAACCCTGTCATAACTTTTCGAAGTTAAACATAAAAAATGACGTACACACATTTTTTAACCGTAACGACGGCTTGAATATTTTTATAAGAAGAAAGAAGTGAAATAATTTTTTCTTATGCTTTATACTTTATATCGCCCTTTGAATGCTGTTGTTGTCCACAACCATTTTTATGTTTTGATTTACTTTTGAAATATTCTTTTCTATGAAATGAAATTGTTTTGTTTTGAAAAGAATTCGAATGTCATTAATAAATACGATCATTAAATACATTCGAAAACATTTAAAACAAAAGAAGAGAGAAAAAGGCAGGTCTGGGCAGAAGTTAAAATTATTAAATGTAGATGGGCCTTAAATTTCAAAACAAAGGCTTAATAAAGTCTAAACCAAGCTCTATCCGATCTTTTGCAAATGGCGCGAATCCAAAAGAACAAATTTGTGGAGCAAGAGACTAAAAGTCATAATTTTAAAACACAAACAAAGCGAAAACGAAAGTGGTGACACACAGACACACAAAGCACCGCTATTAATATTACAACCAATTTATGGGTGGTCTGCGAGATTAAATGTATATAGACTTTAAGATCTTTTACAAAAAATTGTCTTTTGAAAACTAATTTGAATTTATTTTGATTTATAGTGATTAGAAATAAGAGAAGGGCATAGCATATATTTTGGATTGGGGTTGTATTTTAATGGAAAGGATGTGGAATCTCTCTCCCGAAAATGAAGAATGATACAACTTTGATACATCCCTAGAGTAAAGTAGTCTGAAAACCGTGAAAAATTATGGCTGGGCAAAAATTTATTAGTTCTTGTAGAAGAGAATTACAACCGTCATTTGATATACACTGAAAAATAATGTTTTGAGAGACTGAATTTTACTGATTTCAAAAATATCTTACAGAAAACGCGAAATGAAATGTAATTAAGAAAAGTGCTTTGTTTGTTCGATTATATATGGTGGATGGAGCAGAGATGAATAAATGAGGGTGCGTGATAAACTGAATGAGGGTACGTTCAAAGAGATTATCTGACTGACAGTGAAGAGAATGACGTAAGTGTATGCATTTAATGAGAAATTTTACTGAAATGATATTTAGTTGGTTTGATACAATTTGACATATATATTTTGCCTGTAGAATCTATGGACAAAAGATCTCAAACCGTTTGATTATCCCTTTGAATTTTAATACTCTATGCCTATCCCATTATTTTAGATACAGCTTCTTGTTAGATCAATTTTATAAGAACAGTAAGGGTCAAAAAGCCGAAAAAATAAGAACAAATCTTAGCCTGGAAGGACTGTATTTTAAAGCCGATAAAGAGTCTAGGCATAAAGCCTATAATACCTAAACAGCGGAGCCTAAACAAAAATCTACTGGTTTTCGAGTGTGTAAAAGAGTGTAACAGAAATTTGTTTTTGTAGAAGGTATTTTATGGGGATCTCACCTCAAATAAAGAAATATTTTAAATCAATTCACATTCTTTTTTAGAATTTTTGGCTGTTTTATTTAACAAAATGACAACAGAAGGAAAGGATCTACTTGCTTATCCGACAAAACTTGGTATGCTGGTATAGATGGTATGCCAATTTCTATTTTACTAGTCCTATGATCGTATAAATTAGATCTCACGAGTTGGAAGTGACTTTAACCTTTTCTACACGCTGTTTTTTTCGAAAAATACCTTTTTTATCATTTCCCAAGCTTTAAATATTAACTTTAACAAGTTCCTTCCATTCTCTTGTTTTAGTCAACATCATAGTCAACATCGTCAACATTCGTCTTAAGATATGTCATTGAACCAAGAATTACTTGAATTAATGAAATCTTATTTTGGAATCAAGCAAGCATAAGGTGCCAGGCAAAAAGAGGAACGAGTATGCACTGCAGGTCAAGCAACCCTTTTTCTATCTACACGTCTCCTATGTAAGTGAGAGTTGTAAAATTTCCCAAATAGTTCTTCTTGAGGGTGAGAACAACTGAAATGAACGCGCTTATATCATTCAGAGAATATTGCTTCGGTCAGTGAAGACTGCTTGACTATTTTAAAGATCAAGTTTGATATTCTTTTGAGTGAACACTTGTTGACAGATTATCAATATCATGAGACATCAATTAGAACTTTAAAGACATTTAGGACAGTGTCGTTTTTCGTTCGTTCAATCTGTATCTTCTTACTCAGATTTGAATGCATACGATCAAGGTTAACCAGAAGAATATCGTAAATAGACTGTGATATAGTTTACTATCTGGATATCCAGGCTAATCAAGTAAAACCATTGAGTTTCAAGCCCGAAGTGCTAGAGGCGAAACTTCAACCCTTCTCAGACAAGAGAAATTGAAGCCACTTATTTCCCATCCAAAACGCGCATAGAACGTGCCGTAATCATAACGATGGATTGTATCTAACGGTTCCTTTGTTTTTGGAGGACTACATCTTTAAAAATCTAGCGATAGATTCTAGTTTCAATCCGGAGTTTGTGTAAAAACTACGCGCGGACGTTCTGGATGGGAAATGAATGGTTTCATTTCCCATCAGGAGTCTCGCCTCTAGCCCTTCAGGCTTGAAACTCAGTGTATGAAACGTGCTTATCACAACCCAGTTGTAGATAAACTCTACTCACTTTTTCCGTACAGTAGCAAAGTGGCTAAACTAAAGTCCTGAATTTCCAAAAAAAAAAATCATTTTTTATATTCTCAGGCATCGTAGGCGAATGGTACGTGCGCCGAATGTATGAGCCGTTATTTTACAACAACGTTACGACCAAGCTGGATAAGATCTTTGTCAAGAAACATGGTAAAAATGTTACGGATTATATTTTGGGATTGATGGAACCAAACATCGGAAAACCAATACACGATATGTTGCAGTAAGTACAACTAGCCGTTCTATTTGTGAAATTCAATTTTTCGTCACTTCTAACCAATAGAATGGCTTCGATTTTGTTTCAAAGTGAGAACGNTCAAAATGTAGTTTTGAAGAAAATTTGATGGTGCACACAGAAGATACGTCAGGGCACTTAAATTCAATAAATTTAATTTCTAATCTTTTACAAAATCTCCATATTAAACAAGAAAGGAGGAAGAAAAAAAGCAAACTTCCTTCCTTCCTTCCGCCTACTTTTTTTTCAAAATCCAAATACATTTTCCAATCTATGATTTGGTGCCTCACAGAAAATGTAAACATTACGTAATGTTATATTTGTAGACACTCGCCAGCTAAAAATGTCTTTAGCCGTATATCGGCTAAAGGCGGCAAATCTCTGGACAAAGGAAATATCGCTTATTAAGCATCCTCTATAAGGAGCACGAATCCGTTAGTGGATGCCAGCAGCCTAGGAGTCTCGCTTCTAGCCCTTCGGGCTTGAAACTCAATGAGTAAAACGTCTTTGGATACTGTGTTCTAAATAATGTCCAATGATTATAAGGCATGTTCATAATATGAAGGACAAAACCATTTGTTTAGTAATATAATTACGAATTAGATATCAAATGATTAGATATTATTTTGTTTTTCAGCTACTACAATATGACAAAAAATAATTTAAAAGAAAGTTATAACTATGAAACCATGGTGTTTTAAATCTGTGTAAAAATGGCATTCGTATTGAAAAAGCTGGAACGTAAAAAAGAAATCGACGACGTCATAAAAACAACAATAGACAAAGTGTTGTGTTTACGTTTTGGGCGTGACTCGGACCCAGGCTGTTTACATTGTGACGACATTTTGGCGAAAACATGTCATTCTTTATCCAACATGGCGGACATATATCTAGTGGATGTTGATCAAGTCGAAGTTTACACTCAATATTTTGATATATCTTTAATTCCGGCCACAGTTTTCTTTTTTAACGGACAGCACATGAAAGTAGATTACGGAACACAAGATAATACGAAATTTATCGGTCCTTTCCATTCTAAGCAAGACTTTATTGATCTGATTGAAATAATATACAGAGGTGCAATGAAAGGAAAATTGATTGTCAACTCTCCAATCGATCCTAAACATATTCCAAGATATAATTTATTGTATAATGATATTTGAAGTTATGAAGAATATTTGTTTTTATCACGTGTATGAAAGTTTGTTATACACACCTCCCTTATTAGAACAAACCACGAGGCATAATTTCAAAAGGGAAACTTATACACAGTACCAGCTTGGATAACGAGATATGCGTTTGGCTACGTTTCGAGAGATTCTTCTTCCATCATCGGGCAATGTGGAGGATGTTTTATCCACTATTTGTACTAAGACCTTCCGATTACCCATAATTATCAAGTGTAATTTCCTTACAACGTAGCAAAACTTAAATCTCGTGATCTAAGCCACGATAAACTTCCAAATCACTGGGTCGATAAACTCAAACTTACTTAGATTTTTATTTATTTGGTCGAGGATTTCAAACTACCAAACTATTTTCAAGGGATACAAAAATTATATTATGGGATATCTAAGTCGCACACACCTGTCATATGCAAACCCTAGTACTTACCCCCGTGGCAATTACTGCTGTTTTTATTTTAAGTATAGGAATTATTCTTTCTTTTTTACCTAGAAAAAATATAAACTATATCATATCACAAGAGATACAATAAGGATTAAAATTAAACAAAATGCCAAAAGAGAAAAGAGTTAAAAGAATTACACGATCAACAATTCGAAGTTTAAACAAACCTTTAAATCCTGCAACAACTACGACGTCATCATTGAGAGGGCGTGGTCCACCTAACACTAACACAACCTTACAAAACGAAGAGAAAGAGTTGGCAAGACGATACAAGTTACAACGAAAGAAAATGAAATTGAAACGACTGTACAAGAAAGTGAAGGTTAGAAATTTTCCTTCATGTCCAACATATAAGAGCAGAACACACGGAGATGAAATTTGATCAAACCTAGCTAAGAAGCATCACAGCCGAATCAACTGAGGGTTTTTTCTGGTAGTTCTAGGCACATATTTCTAAAGCCCGAAGGGCAAGATGTCGTGCTTTTGCTGAAAAGTGTGCAGTGTTTATACCTAGGTCACGTGACATTACAATATAATTTCAGCACTTGACCAATCAGAAGCTTTGCAGATTTTCGAAAACAATAGAAACTATATTATTTGAATCTTGTCTTATAGAGAGATCTAAAACAGGAAAGAACTAAAGATGATGAAGAGGAATTGAAGCCAGGAGATTTGTCCACAGCCAGCGATACTGGTGCAGATACTGCAGATGATGATACCGTGGAAGCAGATTGTTCTTCCCCCTTTGTGTGTGATGAAATGTCTGCTGATGAAAAAGCTGCTGAATGCAATGACGAGAAAATGACCAAAATGGATAAAGAAGAACTAAGGTACATCTTCTTTTTTGAGAACCAGTAAAAGAACCAGTAAATTCTTTTTTTAAAGCTCGATATTTGATTTCTTTGGTACTTTCAATTTCAAACTACCTTAATTTATTTAATATTTAGCAAATCCAGTTTGATTGCTCTTAAATTCAAAATCCATTTTTTTTAATTTTCACAGACTATGGACAGTAGAAGATGGCCAATTACTTTTCCTCAAACAAAAACAGGTATTCTTTTGAACTGACAAAAACATCATAAAACTTATTTTGGAAAATTTCTTCTGTTTTTCCTTTTTCCGGACACATTGTATTTTACCTTCATATTAGTTCCAAACAGGCACCTGAAGATAGGGTGCTCTCTTTTGTCGTGAAACGGAAGAGACCCTCGTTATAAGTACAAATTAAATAGAGCTGTCAATTTCGAACCAAAATACTCTGGCGCTAAAATAAATCAGGGATATTCCAAAAAAAAAACCACGATTGGAGATTGAACCGCCTCTTGCTCAAATGGTGCATGGGTTTCCCCTAGGTCCCTACTGGCGGTATCCAGTCAAAAATGAGCATGACTTACGTACCCCTTTCTGCTTCTGGAATGACCGACCAATGCAAATTAGATTCTGCGAAAAGAATATTTTCTTAGCGTAAGCCTAATGTATCATCCGTTCTTTTTCTTTCCAAAGATGATCGCAATCAGTGGTAGCTGTATCATTTGCTGTTTGTTTGGCACTGTTGAAATCAATGGTAAAATACTCACTGAAAATGATGAAGAATTTCATGATCTCGTCTCGTTCAAGGGTTCAACACTTTTAGGTATGTTTATACAGAACAGCTCGTGAATTATTTGTAGAGTGATTCCCCAGGATTCAGACAGGAAATCATGGAAAATGAATGCGTTTAGAAAAATTCAGCATATTGGAGCGATTTTGATGGTTCTTTGCTGAGTCATCAAAATTTGAAATGCAAATATCTCAAGATCTAGCCATGGTACCTAAACAAACTATACCTGTATTCGATAGTACTCTTCGAGACGCATCCGTTGAAAGTGGTTTTGAGTGCTGAAATTAATTTTTAAAGTGTTGACGGCAGCATTGAAAATGACGATTTTTCAGCCATTATGGCTATTTTCTCAGGGTCTGGTTGACCAAATTTTACAAATGACCCCATTTTGGACATCTACTCTTCCAGCTCTATCAGATGGAACCATCAAAATTAGCTGTTTAAAAACTTTTAAAATTGACATTTTTAATGGGTCACTGCTTTTTGCTTAGAAAACCCCCTTTCACTCTTTTTGGTCCATAACTTTTTTTCCCCATGACAAAAAAATTGACTCTACCCCTCATTTGAAAGCTGATAAAATTATCTTTCCAACGGTATATAGAAACCTTTTATAATAATTTTTTCTAGGTTGACCCTATTATGGACGAATTTCTACTGGACTATTTGCAGACTCTAAAGTTGCTAATTTCTAAAGAAAATGGACAAGAATGCTTTCAAAATGGGGACATGTTCAGAACATTTTTCGGCTTAAAACTCAAAAAGTAAAGAACATCCTAAGGCTTTAAAAATTTTGGATGTTCTTATAAAAAAACGTATATTCTCATTACAGCTATCGAGAACCGAAATGATATTGAGATTGATAAGAACCAACTATTGAAGAAAATTAACGGTGGAAATAGGAGAAACCGAACTGGATTGGAATCCGATTTTATTGATAAGTTGGACAAAATTACATCATGTATTTGGGTGATGAAGAAAAAGTCAGCACTTGGTCCTGTTTTGAATCAGTTGAACGGCTGCAAAATTGGACGTGAACTTCAGGTAAAATTCTATTTTTTGTTCGGTTTCATAAACAAAAACAGACTCAACTAGGTTAGTGCATTAGGCCTTATACTCCGGTCCATCAGATCGACTTTTACACATTGAGTAATAGGAACGATAAGAAAATCTAGGTGTATCATTAGTAGTCATATTATATCTGTCTGTTAAAAATTGTTTTAACGTAATGTTGCAATATTGAAGAAGAAGGGTTGTAAATTTTCATCGAGCTCTAATGCCTTTAGATATGAGGTTGATAGATTCATCTATCGGCATCATCTAATATTAGTTAAAGCAATATTAATATACATCACATAAAAACTCTCCAATTGTTTCCCCTATAATGTTTCACCGTTCCGAAAACTTCCCGATTGCCGACAAAATTGCCTTGTATTATTCTATTAATTCAGATAAATTTAATTGAATTCGATGCTAGTTTGAATTCGTCTCTTATCAGGGTTTTAAAAGCACATTCGTTAAACTTTTTAAATTTCCATTCATCAAATATCACATTTCCCTGTAAACGGTCGAGGAAATATATCAATTCCGTCGTGGGTTGAAATACACAGTGAATGAGGTAAGAAAGTGATCGAATAACGATTTAACAGTTGCAAGTCGATCACATACGTTCGATATGCAGTCAATCGAGGCTTATCCAAAACCAATCGAATCCAATCAAGTTAACACTTTAACTTTCAAATTCGATTGCTCTTCCTTTGGATAAGTCTATCTTAATCGAATTTATTATGATTGGGAGAAACATTACAAATAAAGGTTGCCCACTCGTCCGAGATGTAAGCTTACACGACTAATGACGCGCCCTATGTTGCAAAACCATGATAGCTGAAGTAAAATTCTATCTAATAAAAGGTGAGTAGAACCAAAACATTGGGGAAGTAGTTCACGAAAACTTGTAGTCAGCACCAGTATAAATTAGATTGCAAGTAATATTGATAAAAATTTTGTATTGTTACGATTTTTTAACTCGGACAAGTTAAACTAATTAAATTGGTGTCGCCTAAAGCTTTTTTTTTTAGTAATGTTGCTTAGAAACAAACGTGGAATACTTTACAGGGACGGTGACTTCAAAAACAAATTCACATTAGATACCTACACCATCCCTTCGCACTTTCAATTTTTAATTAATTTTTTTAAGTGAGATTTACCTTCTTTCAATAAAAATTTGATATTTGTAAAATATATGATTGGTAAAATTCTCGACCGGCGATTCTATGGAAAAGTTAGAATGGAGTCGTTTATACTGCGTGTAAAACAGTAGTATAGGCGTTATATATAGGCGTTATATTATAATACGATAATTGTTACGGGATAATATTAGTTTGTATAAACTAAAATTTCTTCCCTCCGTTACTTTTTGTTTTATTTCTACTATATCTGAATTAGTCGTCTAGCTTGCTAGACTATGGAAAAGTGTGATTTGTAGCCAATTTTAAAGCTATTAACTTGATTTGAGTTTCCTAGCAATGTCGAATTATCTCACTTCATCACTCTTAAAAATCCTTTAAAGACCGAAAAAAAATTATTTTTTATTTTCGCGGCGTAAAGTTTCAAAACATCGATGTTGAAATCAAAAAGATATATTACTCACCGTCCATATCTTTTGGATTGCGACTTGTTTTAAACCAAGTTCTAAATCACGATTTCCCACAAAAATAAATTTTGGTGTAGATGCATTTTGATGATAAAAGTAAAACTTGATCACGAATTCTCAGCACATTGCGTATAAATGAACTCGTTAACCCGAAAGACGTAGAATACATTCATCCAAATGAGGTAACATTATTGGCCATGGCTACTCCTCTAACCACTTGCATTTAAGGGGAATAAACTGTCTGCTTATAGAAAGAGTTTACTATCTACTAGCAAATAGACCACTGTCTCACTTTTGGTTTTAAAAAAGATTGAGATAAAATCTGATTTTTATAAAGTTTGCGCACTGAAAAGTGTTAAAGCAAATTCTTCATTACTGATACTGCGTATCTAAGATTGAATCTAACAACGATTTCTTTGCTATTGACCTGGACATTTTTTTAAAATTTTCTTGTAGATTTTTCTTCCAGTCCGTCGTTTGGATAGTCTCGTCGACTTTCAAAGGGGTAATGTGGCGCTACGATGAATTTAGTTTGACCATGTGGTCAATGGACAAGGCACGCAGCCCACGAGGGCAAGCAACCCGCAAAGGCACGTAACCACAAAAATAGCCACGCACATAAAAATTCATCACGAATTCCGCAACACTTACAGTTAATATAAGATGCTTTTTAATGATAAGTCTCGTTCAAAGGGGGTTCAGTATCTGAAAGATTTTCTTCATTTATTGAATTAAAAAACATTTCGATTGCTGCTGTGACCACATATCTTATAAAAAACACTACATAGAACTACTCTCTTTCCTTAAGCCCTTAAGCAAAAGATTGTGCATTATTTTGCAGTCATGACCCCCAGAAAATTTTTTTTGTTGCATAGTGTAAAATAACTTTTTATACATCCGTTCTACTTCATTAGTTTCACGCACTTTCCACACCGATAATATGGTTAAATATATTAAACTGTATATTATGAAAATGTAACTCAGACGGGGGTCATGAAATTTTGGTTAAATACATTAAACTGTTGTGTATTGAGTTGTAAAGCTTTTCTAACTAACACCTTAAAACCCGTTAAGTCTTTTCACAATTGAATTAATTTGAATCTGATAATTTAAAGCGCAAAATGATTCGATAAGTTTTAGACCCCCTTAATCGAATCCAACGAAAAAAAAACTATAAATAGTTTGAACACTTTACTTGTGCTACAAATCAAATCAAAGAATTGATGATTGGCCTTGAGACGTAAACAGTATCCGACAAGATGGCTTCCGTGAAGGGAATGTTTTTATTTCTATGCATTGTTGCTTCAGTCACAAAGAATCTAAATGGTATGTTATCTTCTCGATTTTTTCTTTTTTTCTTTACACTGCTCAGTTAAGCAACTACGAGTTTTTTCATCAAATAAGAAGTGCTTTTTCATCATTCTCTAACGTTGCCGTAGATGTTTCTTGAGATAAAGTTGAAGTTGACCCTCTACTATTCGATAGGCTCCCTCCCTTTAAATGAAATTTAAAGTCTCCGTCAACAAGAAAATCTCACAAACGACGTCTCCTATTCGATAGGCTCCCTCCCTTTAAATGAAATTTAAAGTCTCCGTCAACAAGAAACTCTCACAAACGACGTCTCTTATTCGATAAGCTCCCTCCCTTCAAATGAAATTTAAAGTCTCCGTCAACAAGAAACTCTCATAAACGACGTCTCTTATTCGATAAGCTCACTTATTCGATAAAAATCTAATTCCCCTTGAAGATCGAATTAGAGAGCGTCAACTGTACTTGAATATTTGGCCGAAATGGGTTCTCGTATTCCTATTAAATGGTTCTCATGGAAACTCATTGGTTGTAAAATCCTTTTTCAGCTACTGTAAGCTTGGTACCTCACACGAAAGGAAATGATTTTTGTGGGACAAACTATGATGGCGGCTATCATTACATCATTCGGTCTGACCTTGGTGTTTTTATGAGGTAAAACTTTTTTTTAGTTTTATTATCATAGATCTTATACCCTTTTACATGTTTTACACTTTTTGAGAAGTAAATATTAACTTGAAAAGCATTCTTTACGTGTTACGACTGCAGACCATGGCTTTCTACCCGATAGCAGGCGAGGTCTCTTTCTTTCTGCTCTACTTACCCTTGATCCCTCTCTTTCGAAGTCTTTGGTATGACCTGACTAAAGATTGAACCCACGACCTATCGCATCGTTGCCGAAAGCTTTACCTTTTGTACTACGCTTCGCTTCATTAACTTTTAACTTTGTAGCCGGTCTCTACTTCAATATTAGTCCGTTACTCTTGTTTCCTGAATAGACGGGGGGATTCGAATAAGCAGGGGGTGTAGGAAAATTTTCTAAATTTTAATAAGAACCAATACTAACAAAAAGGAAAATAAAAAGACACGGGGGCGTCTATTCGGGTGACAAGGGTAATATCATAGTTGTGAGTCTCCTGTTAATAAGAAAAAGCCCTCACTTGACCCATTTTTGTTGCATTATCAACATTTCGAAGATGATCGAGCCGGTTATTATTGAAATTTCAATGTTGGTCAAATTTAATAGACGGCATTTTTCAAGAGAAAGAAATCTTACGGATGATCGTTTTCTCATAGTGGCATACTAGACGGTTCCCGTCGTCGCAAACGCCGGTTTAGCTTCAAAAGCCCTTAGGATGATAACGATGGTATTGCTGATGCTCTTTAACTTTATTTTTAAGGTGAATTCAAATTAGTTTTCATCAACCACGGGAGTATATCGAGTAGTTGAAAGATTTCTCGTAAATACCTTTCTATGCTTCAAATTGAATGTGAGAATATGACTTGAAATCTTCAATTTAATCGAAAACGGGAACTTATTAAGCAGTAAAACGTCAAATTTAGAGGGTCAAATGTATCATCAGTGCATAAGAATGGAAAAAAATGCAGTATTTACGAATTTAAGGGCGAAGTAACGCACTTTAAAAGACCAAATAATAAATACTATGATTCCAAAACAATCATGAGCATATCCGAACTTACGGGACAATATTTTATATCCACTTCTCCCGCGGAAGACCTCCGTTTTTTACCTGCGCATTAGCCTATACTAGACGTCACCCGCGTTTTTTCTACGCAATTAACGGGGTAAAAAATCTCGGTTTTTAGTGAGGCACTCGCTACCTGCGCATTGACTGTTTAAAAAATCAAGTTTTACTAAATTTTTCGTAGAAAGTGCCACGCCTTCTAAAATTCGAAAATTTACGTCACATGATTTTTGAATAATTGACGTCAGAATTATTTTTGTTAAAAAGTCACTGTAGGGGCTTCTTCGTCGAATCCTTTTTTGAACGGGGTTTTTATCGGAAGGTAGTGCTAATTTTCGCGCTCAATCATAGATGAAAATGAAATTTTAACACAAAATTAAAACCACGACGTATCATCAACTACTTTTTCGAAAGACAATAAGATTTTTTGTCTTAAAACTGCACGAAATCCCTCTTTCATACTGAAATCAACCCCTGGCAAAATTTGAGAATAACAGCTCAGCTACCATCTTGCGTTTCACATATTTTTCATAAACGTCGTCACCCGGCGTCGCACCCGCCGAGTAGAGTATTGTTGAACACTTCAAAAGCCCTTTGGATGGTGGGGGAGGGTTAGAAGCTTGAATTCTAAGCCCAAAGAACGAAATGTTATCACTTATAACTAATTGAAGTTCTAGAAATCACATATTTAATGTTTTGTGACGTCATTTAGGCCCTAAATGACGTCATCAAAAGGTCAATAAATTGTTTAATTCACTGAAATCAATTTGTCATTTACCCAAAGGATTCTCTCGGTGATTTCCGATCCAATGAGGGGTCAACCATTGCTTAATTCTTTCTCAAACTCGAGATATTGAATTTTTCAGGTTTTGATGACGTCATCGGACCCAAAATGCCTCAATTTGAATAGATCTATTTCCGAAAGTTTCTATATACCACTGTTACCCCTCCCAACTTATTCCCCATAGAATTTCCGATCCAATGAGGGGTCAACGACCTCCCAACTCCTTCTCAAACTCGAGATATCGCATTTTGAAGTTTTTCCCAAATCTGTGACGTCATTCGGTCGGCCCCTTTACCCCTAATTTTGTCAACGGTCAATTTGCGAATTTTGGAATTTTGTGGTCAACAGGTACCTTGTGCCCCAAGGGTCCCAAAAAAACAAAAAACGTCAATTATTTCCACGGGAAAGTGGGTTTTAAAATTTAGAATTCAAAGGTCGAAGCGAGAATTGCAGTTTCAGTATTTCTACTTCATCGGATTTTTAAGTCTAATGTTAAAACTCAGAGGTAAAACTCTACTTCAGAACTGTACTACCGGGGGGGGTACTAGGTTTGCGAGGTGACGGGTATGTCCGAGCCGAAAATCGAAAATAGACCCTTTGAGAGACAAAATTTTGGTGATTTTGGGACCCTTTGAGAGACTTTTTCCTAAATTTTGGTCCATTTTTTCCAAATTTTGGTTTGATTTTCACCAAATTTTGGTCAAAATTCTTGGAAATCGTGACCCTGTGAGAGAGAAATTTTAGATTTTTGTGATTTTGGGACCCTTTCAGAGACTAACTTTTGAATTTGTACCCCTTTGAGAGACTTTTGAGGAATGAGAAAAGGTACCCTTATGGCTCGCACATACCCGGCACCCATTTTGCCTAAGTACCCCCCCCCCCCCGGGACTGTACTTCAAAGCACTTAAAAATCACTTGCAGTTTTAAAGATTTGAAGGAATTCCCCTTTTTTTGCCAAATATTTCGGCGCTGATTGTAGCGGTTTAAAAAACGATAAATTACGCATGCGTATAAGTCTCTATTTGGGTGAGCTGGAAACATTAGATGAACTCATAATGAGGTAATTTGTTTCAGAGCTGGATCATTAACAGGAAGTCCGAGTACGAAGATCTATAAATTGTGTGAAGCGTGCAAAGGAGCAGACCATTACTTGGCGATCCCCGGGGGCAAATACTATATCATCAAGGGAAATCAATATCGAAAGGTAAGTGTTTTTTTTAACAGTAACGGTAAAAGCACCTAAAATTTAGCGTCATCAAAACTTTAGTGTGAACTAAGATGTGACAACAGCAATATTACAAAACACTTTCGCTTAATAATTTTTTCGTGGTGCGACCTAAAGTTTAAAGTTTATGGCCTTGTGTAACATATTACCCTGCCTCGCTGACTTCCAATTTCAACGTTGGCAATTCTCAACTAAAAAACTTACTAAACAAAGAAAATTCCGATTTTTGCCTATCTGTATCATGCAACCTAATCCTTCCCAAATTAAAGGCTCTGGTCATAGTGAAAAATCAATTTCAGAATTTGAAGATAAAACCTTATTTTTCGCTTCTTTGACATGTTTAAGAACAGAGGAGTGTAAAGAGATGGAAAAACGGCTCGTCACATACCAGGTCTCTTGCCCTTAAGGGAATTTATGTCGAGTAAATAGGTTTCTTTTGTTGTCGCTATAAAAAATCTACATAATTAGAGTGTTGTGACGAAATTCTTTTGTTTCAAGCCTGAAAAGCTCGAGAAAATTATAACTTCATCTTGATTTCTTGATGGCACACTTTTCATTTTTTGAAAATTTTGATTTTTGAGGCCTGGGACGAGTTTTTCCCCAAAACGAGGCTAAAACTTTGGGGCAGCCTGGAGACTTCAAAAATTGTCGGATTTGGCTGAAATTTGGCACACTTGTTCCTTGGGTGAATATCTGGGGGTGTTTTTTCATTTTTTCAAAAATTTTGATTTTTGGGGCCTGGGGACGAGTTTTTCGCCAAAACGAGGCTAAAACTTTGGGGCAGTCTGGAGACGTCAAAAATTGTTGGATTTGGCTGAAATTTGGCACACGTGTTCCTTGGGTGAATATCTGGGGTTTTTTTTATCATTTTTCAAAAAATTTGATTTTTGGGGCCTGGGGACGAGTTTTTCGTCAAAACGAGGCTAAAGCTTTGGGGCAGCCTGGAGACTTCAAAAATTTTTGAATTTGGCTGAAATTTCGCACACTTGTACCTTGGGTGAATATCTGGGTGTCTACAATTGGACCTATGAATAATTTGAAGCCACTGAAGTTGAGCCCAGTGCGTTGCGCACGTTCGACTATTCATATACTTTTCACAAAAAAAGCCTAATCTCCTTGGGGAAATCATTTTATTGTTTCAAACTTTTTTTAAGTTAATGAGAAATAATTTATTTAAATTTTCTCGGAAAAATTTTCTATTTGGCCACATCCCAAGTTATAGCTGTTTTTGTATAGAAATTTAATGGAGAAAATTGCCAAAAATGAGGTTTTTTGGAGATTTTAAAGGAAAGATACTTCCACAAAAAATTTTCAGAAATTGTATTTTTAGATACTAAATAGATACACCACCTGAACCAAAAAAAATTCCAAAATGTTTGATTTTTACCGAGATTAGGGCTTTGAAAGGTGAAATACTCTTCTTCGAAAAACTCTTCGTTTTCTTCTTCATTTAATTTTTTCATTTCAATTTTTCGATTTTTAAATTCTTAAAAGGCAGGTTTACCAGGACATACAAGAAAAGTTATACGTTAATCTTTTTAAAATGCAGAAATTGCCATTTAAATTGGTGAAAAATCGAAAAATTGTCCAGAGCCCTTAATAGATTAGTAAAAGTAAGTAAGTATATTCATATGGTGGCTGTCGGCGGAGCCGGGAGTGAGGGAGTCTATCCCCTTTTCTATTTGCGCTAGACCTGGGAGATCGAATGCTGAGGTGGAGCGCCCCACCTACTCTCAGCTCCAGTAACTTACCGCCTAAATCAGATTACCCAATCTAAGCTACTCATCTGCTGAGTCGGCGGTGACTGGGGATCGAACCCACAAACCACAGATTGTAAGGCGAATGCTTTACCGACTGAGCTACCCGGCATCTAATAGATTATTATCTGTTAATTGTATGTATATACTCTTAGAATCGAGGATTGGAAAGTGATAGAGATTCAAGAGTTTACAATCTACATCCAAATTGTCGTGGTGGAAAACATTATTTTGGTGGAACGGACCACCACAAATACATAATATTCAGCGATAACACATATCGTAGAGTGGTTGACATGACACATGATAGCCAAGCTAGAACATTTAAACTCCATCCCAACTGCCAAGGTAATGATATGTATTGTACACTCTTATCTTGGACCTGATGTATAATTTTCTTCTGACATAGTAAAGCTCTGAAGTTAATGTAATCAACGTCTTCTCCGATGGAAATTGACCCGCTCCTTTAAAGGTTTATTGTGATCAGCCGCCAATCTACTCTGTACCAAAGTGTATCTCACGTTTATCACTTCGCAGTACACTCTGTGCGCAGTGTCTGTTTGATAAAAAAATTCCCGTATGGAGACCTCTGCGATGAAGTATGTCTTATAAATAGCAATACTTCTCTCATCGTGTCCCTTCTCTCACGAACGCTCCATCGCAGCGGTCGGTTTGAAAAATCTCAAATGAGAAAAAACAATGACAACAGACCCTCTATGGCAATGAATTTTGAAATAAGCCGTAGCTACTGGGTTTGTGTACAGACAACCGCCAATCCGCCGTCGGAATATCAGATAAATCAGACACTCCACTCTTTAGAAGTATCATTTTTTCCGAATCGGCTTTATAAAGGCTTTCTGCCTACATGTAATTATGTTGTGTAACGTGTATTCTTCTTACTGTTAAAAAAATCATTGATTTTTATACAATTGTACAATTTTTTTAAGGTGGTTTATACTATTGGGCACGCGAAGGCTGGAAATACTTTGTGAAACAAGGACATTGGGGTATCGAATATCATCGAGTTTCAGATTTAACGCGAGATCTTCTACATACTTCCTATTCAGTCGCTAAACCAGTTATTGGTTTCCTTCCTGGTGGTTTGGCTGTGAATTACGGGCCTGTGTATGGTCAATGGACGTTGATCAAATCATTCAGAAACCCGTCTTCTTCTGATGTAATTTTACTAGTTTTTAATGCGCTCTTCCAGAAACTTTCGTACGCTAAGGATGTCCGATATATTGTAAAGATTTCAGTGCCCCATCCCATAATTTTGCTAGTTTTTAATGCGCTTTCCCAAAAAACTTCCGTAATTTATTACTTTCTTTTTTTCGCAAGAGCCTAATTCATTTCCTGCAAGAAATTCTTTCATTAAACTGGACAGTCCCACTTATCTTCTGCACGCTAACAGAAGCATAAAATATTTTTTAAGACCTGTAATCAAATCTTTAACCATTTACATCATTCTAAATCATCATCCAGCCTTGCTTGGGTACTTTTTAGACGGTGACCTCTTAAATTTTAAAAACATTGTTTCTAGGTTGAATACAAAAAGACGATCACAAAGAAAGTTGGTTACAACAAACAGAAGCTATCATCGACTGAACATAGCTGGAGTATCTCTGCTTCTGTTACAACGTCTGCTGGCGCGTTGACTGAATCGATTGCTAAAACTCAAATGACTTTAACTGCTGCGTATGGAGGCTTAAAGGTGGGTTGAAGCAAGGGGTAACCAGATAAAAGATAAAATTCAACCAAAAGATTCCTTCTATAGCCCTTAACAGAACCTCCAAATTTTACCGGCTTCTTGTTTTTCAAAGTCAAGATATATAGGTTTGATATTTTAAGTTTTTGCTTGAAAACAATAGAATGAAGGTATGTGTGAAGTGCGAAAATCTGAGATTTTAAATCGTCATTATCTTGGTTACAGAATGTCATTTGGAAATATTTGGTGGTCTTAAGAAGGACCATGGAAGGAATCTTTGAGCAAAGTTTTACTTTTCATCTGGTTATCCCTTTAAACGTGTTTTCAATTGTTTATTAGATTTTTTTTTATTTATGATGCAATCAGGCTCCTAAAAAACGGAAGAGCGGCGTAATTGCCGTTTCGTATGATTATTGTAAAAAATATGCTCAATTTAGGCTATTTAGATTAAATAAATTATTTTTTCCACAATTTTATAAATGAAGGGGTCTTCGGAGTATTTATTCGGGGCTTTTTAAACATTTTCGGGTCTTAGAACGTAAATTATTATCTATACTGGACAAATTTTGAAAGCTCGAAATATAGTGGAGTCTCCATAATTCGAACATGCACAGGAAACAAACATTTGTTCGAGTTAAGAAAATCTCGAGTTATAGTTAACTTAATACAAGGCATTGTTAACTGAAGGGACCGAGTTGAGGAAACGTTCGAGTTATAGAGACTCTACTTTATCTTCTATCGATTTAGATTGATACAACAACACAAGACTGGAGTAAAGAAACTGAAACAACGGAAGAAATCACTATCACATTGAAAGCCGGTCAATCCGTGTATTTCTGGCAATATCAAATCGGGTTAGGAACAGATACTGGACATCCTGTACTCTTCGGAAAGAACTTGGTGACTAATAATTCTGGACGACCACCTAAAGAACCCGGATACACTACTAAAGCGTAAACAATCAACAAAGAGAGAGTCAATTGGGGGCGTTTATTCAAAACAACCTTCATTTTTGGAGTCGATTACTCAAAATATTACCGTAATTATTGATTTGTTATTTATTTATTACAGTTGGCTCTCACCCCGGGGGGGGGAGAGGCACTCCAGGTAAGTGACCTACCGGACGTGCGGCCCTTAAGGCTAGGTTTTTTGGACTTTGGAAAGTGCACTGTAAGGGTTGATTTGTGAGCAAGTGGGAAAAAGTGCACTGTAAGGGTGTAAGATTTGAGAAAATACCAAATTTCGAGGTAAACTTTGAGAAATTTCAAAAGATTTTGCCCTGAAAAGGGCAAAAAATTTCGAAAAATTGCACTGTAGCAAGGGTCGATTTTCAGCCAAATTTTTCCTGCACTGTAAGGGTCCGATTTTAGAGACTTGATTTTTGACCGAACGTACGGTCGTTTTCAAAATCGAGTGCCCCCTCCCCCCGGGGCTCTCACTAACTCGGACGAGGAATCTTACTTTGTTCAAATAACAGAAAGATTCGAATTATAAAGAGTATATTAAAAGAGGGCTTCTTCCTAACTGGAACTGAGAATAAGTTCGGATTATAGAAAAAGATTTAAATAATAGAAATTCGAATAAGCGAGGGTCAACTGTATCTATTTATATTTGAATTTATTTATTTGAGTCTAGTCTAGTCTTTGTTTTTATGAAGATAATTCTTTGGAGAAAATCTTTCCACCTTGACTAAGTTTCTTTTACTGTAATTAGTGGATAAACTATTTAATTCTTATTTCCTCAAATGTGTTTAAAAGTCTTTAAAAACGTCTTTAAAATGTTTTTAAGGATCGAATGGTCAAGCCATCGGCGCCTCAAACAATTGTTCCCGGTTCGAATTCCCGCTCCTTCCAATGTTCCGTTTAGTTCAAAGATAGACAAGCCGGCTGGCTGTGGACCCCGTGAAAACAATCGAAAGACTACCTAAAAGTCTTCAAAGCCTTACATTACTGGGCTATCCACGTTAAATGTCGACTCTTTTAAAATATTCAAATTCATGAGGGTTGACCTGTGTTACGTTACAAGAGAAATACTACTACAAGTAAAGAAAATTCTAAATCATCTCCGAAGTTGTCAAAAAGAAAATTTATTTGAAAAAATCACCAATTTTTAGTTCATGTTTTAGTAATTTTCATGTATTTTGGTCTTCCCCATTCAACAAATTAAATCAATCATTCAAAAAATTATATAATATCTGAATAGGATTAAATGTCTTTGAAGTGGGACGGGATAAATTTTGGAACGTTCCCTTAAAAATGAACACATGAGCACATTGTAAATATGTACAAAAAGATATGAAATAAACTGAGGGAAATGAAAATTTTGGCAAGCATCTTGTTAAAGATCTCAATATGTCAAGATTAAATCATCAATAAACCAAACCTTAAAAGGGAAAAATTTGTCGTGGAAAAGTGACCGATATTTTAAGGCTAGTGACGGAGTTTTCCCCGGCGGAAAATCTTTCTGATCAACTTTAAGGAAGTTGTGACAAAAATTTTTACAAAAGTGATAAGGTCTTTCCCTTTTTAATTTTCCCTTTTAAGGTATTCATTCATTCGTGAAATTGTCACACACTACTTAAGGTAGAGGTGATCAGGAATTTACAAGGTTACATATATAGCGCTATTTTACAAATACCATTAAATCAAAAAATGTAGTCAAATGTTTACAATACAAAAACGTTTTACGGTTTATCAAAAATAATATGTTAGAAATAATATGGTAACCAAAAAAATGATCTTGAGTGAAATTCAACCATCACTGTTTAACAGTGGTGGTTTGTTGGACAGAGTACGCAGGTGGTTGTTGAGTTTGATAGACAACACCTCCTTGTGGCTGGTTCTAAAAAGGACAAAGAGCAAAGAAATGACTTAGTAATTACAAAATATAATAGGTTCAAGATATATAGTAGAAGTGCTGCACCCAATATGCGGGATAACCCAGTTGGGATGAATTTTGACTTTGGCTCTTTAGAAAGATACGAGTTCATGACCGAAAGATTAATAAAGACGTTGTACAGTTTTACACGTTAATTACAGAGAATTTTGATAACAACTTTATAAATTAAAGTGAAATGAAAATTAAAGACAACTTCGAGCTACATATTATTATTCGGGTTATAGATGTAAAAGATCTCGATAAAGAAGAGATTTAAGGACCGTTAAGATTTAAGTTTCGTTTCACCTAAGGATTCAGTTTGTAGCTAGCGATTTGAGTTGTAACTAGAAAGCCGAGTTGTAGATAGCAAATTCGAGTTGTATATAGAAATTCGAGTTGTAGCTAGCGAATTCGAGCTGTAACTAACAAAATGAGTTGTATGTAGAAATTCGATTCATAGATAGAGATTCGAGTTACAGAAAGAGCGACCTACATGGTTTTTCCATCTACAGAGACTCAAATCACTAAGTTACTAGTTGTGAGAAAGTATAACTCGCTTTCCCCTTCACTCGGGTAATTTCTTTTTCCCAGTCATGGGAAAGTTAATTTTACTTACATTGGTGCAGCAAACGGCAATACATCCCAAGATTGATCCACCTAGAGCAATGATAGCTGCAATGATCAAGAAAACCAACATTGCAGTGATAGTGGAAAAGAGAGAAGAAATCTCATCACAATTATCCAAACCTCTGATGGTGAAATCGGTTCCATCGTCCGTTCTGCATGTGCATTCATTATAAGCGGATTGCCTACATTTATCGGTTACATCGGCGGCGGCAGATGACCAGAGGGCAATAACAATACCAGCCAAGATGGCTCCAACTCCTTGCAAAATGAATGCGATGATGTTCAACACCATAAATGCAATCATCTAAACAAATTAAAATTTGAAAAATCTTATGAAATGGAGAAAAAAAATTAAGATCATTAAGATGTGACTTTTTATTTAGTCAAAATGTAAAGATTTACCATATTTTAAGGTTCAATGGGTGTAACAATATATTCTTAAATGGAAATGGAATGGTATAAAATCTAATTATGATCAGAATTCAATAATATAATTTTAAATTTAGTTTGGACAGAAGTTGATAATATGATAAAACAAATATTTAATTCCCACTTACTGCACAATGATTTTTTGTCACACCCACTACGATTCCAATGATTCCTGGGATGGCAAACTAAAATGAAAAATAAACATTTTTGAAGGCTTTGGATATTCTTAACTTTTTGAGTTTTAACCCTAAAAATGTATTAAACATGTTCTTATTTTCACCATTTCGTGAGTCTTTTTTTCCATTTTCCTAAGAAAGAAAGTTTCTGATATTTTAGCTATCGAAGTCTTATGCTCTTATGTAGTTTGCCGCTATAAAAAACGTGTACGAACTCCAATTAGAATGCAGATAACAAGGACAAACAATAGTCTTTGTGAAAAGCACAACACTTTTTTTCATAAGAGCTGCAGTAAGTTTTGACTAAGGCTCGGTGTTCTTATTTTTTGTGATGCAAGATCTAAATGCTCCTAAAAGTGTTCTTAATATACTTTTATTCACTTATTTAAAAGGGATCAAAATTATCATTTTCTTTGCTGTTTCTTGTTTTTTTTTTATAGCAAAATATTTCGAATATTTGATTTTACATTTTAAGACTTTTAAGGATAGTGCTTCAACAATATCTTCTTCGAGATCATTCCAAGGTTTCACACTTCTGTAAAAAAGAGAGTTGCTTTGGTAGCCTCTCATACCGTCATTAGCAAAGTTCCTATGAAGCTCGTAATCATGCTGACGTCGTGGTCGTGTCTAGCTCTTCAGAGTATGTATGAGGTTTTGGGATTGATCTTGATTTGTTCTAGAGTTTTGCCAGAATTGAACCTGATACAGTATTCTTATGAAGGTTATTCTCAAAGGAGAGAAGTGTTCTGCTTTGTAGAATTTTCCACATTGAAAAAAGGTTTCAAATTACGATTTTCATTTGTTGTGGTCGTCGTAGGGTTCTTTCTGGAGAAGTAGGGGAAACTTTTAGTTATTCAAGTTATTGAAAAACTCTGATTCAGTGTCATGTATATATCAGATTTCGTTTCAAGCCAATTTAAAAGTTTATACAAGATGCTTAGAAATTCATACACTCAGTGTCTCTGAGAAAAGTCGAGTATGTTCATACATGTAGCCTGACATATTCATACATACAAGAGAAGGCAAAAGACGTCAATCTAATGGCTTTTTAATTATTACTTGAACAATATTATCATGGTAATTGTAAAGGCCCATCCTGCTTGCTGCTAAATTAACATCGATAATTCCAATGACTCCTGGCATGGTAAAGAGAACGGAATTTTTTTGCACGTTTTTTTTATAAGAATGTCCATGATGAAAATGGTCAAAAGGTTAAGAATAATGCTAAGAATATCACCATCATGGAATTTTCCTACTCAAGCTAAGAATGCCATTTTTAGAACATTTTCTATTATTAGTCGCCAATTACCCCCAAGTAAGGCTTACTCCTTTCACAAAAATGCCATTTTATGCTTTAGAGGTATGTACTAAATGTTAAATCTAGTCTGAATTAAGATCCTAACCTAAGAATGCCATAAGAATATTTTATGCTGATTTTCCCAAAAAAGTTAAGAATATCCATGATGAAATGGATTTACACCATATTCTTATAAAAGAATTATTAAAAGAATTTCATTATTTGAGTTTTTATAAAGCTTTTAATCTTTTCATTTACTGCACATTTATCACATACCATGAAAGAGTTTTAAATCAAAATAGCTTTGTCGATGAAGCTCAACTTAAAACTCGCACTAGAGTTTAATTTAATAAACCTATTTTTTGAATTAGTCATACTGTTATGATAAAAGTTTTAGCTTCAAGAATAATTTTTTTTCCTAGCAGGGTTAGCAGTAAAAAACATTACTTTAATTTGACTATAAAAGACCTTATCGAAGTTTTTGATTTTTCGAAAAAAGCGATGTATTGTGGGATTGTTACGGGATTACTACAATAGAAATCTCTCAGGAATTCCTCGAGGGAATTCTATTGTAATACTCCCGAAACAATCTCACAATGCATCGCTTTTTTAGAAAAACCAAAAACTTAGATAAGATCTAATGCTTTAAAAGCTTTATTCTTGATATGATATTTTGCTGTAAAAAGGAAATTGTCAATATTTTAAACAGAAAATGGATTCCAACACCCTCTTCTCACTGACTGACCCTGTGGAACCCCCTTCTCCCTGGAAAATTTGACCAAAATATCGTCCCCAGTGGAAAACTATATTCTAATTTTTGTCCCCGGCGCTGAAAATAATCAAATAAACAAATCCTTACTTCAAAATAATGTGCTATTTTTCCATCCACCCTGAATTTTTCACTTCGAAAGCAATGGAATTCAAATGCTCACCATAAAAAAACATGGACATTCCAATCCGCACCGAGTTTCAGTCTATTATATTCAGTTCTATCGGGTCTGTGAAAAAGGTGCCTTTTACCAGACTGGCCAGAAAAATGTACAAGTTTGTCGAGATAATTATGAGCTTTTGAGGACAGAAGTATTTACAGTTTTTTAATCCATTTTTTAAGGCAACCCTACTTAAATTTTGTTCAAACTTCAGTTTTCATATGGGAGACAAAGTTATCCAATCTCTTAGGAAGATAAACTCACCACAACACCAGCCCACCATGGTGATAAACCAGCAGCTAAATCAGCTTTGTTTGCTGCAACGATGGCCAAAATGATCACCAAAATTCCACATAATAACTCACAGACGCCTAAGACGAGAGTTCCAGTTGCGTGACCTTTCGATAAGGGACCAGCCATTTTTTGATTAGATAAAAATCAAAAATTTTATGACAAAATAGGAAATGTAATTTGCCTGTAAAATTTGTTATTCAACAATTCTTCGAACCTTTCTTTATAAGTAGCTGTCGATGACTGACCATCTCAAAAAAATATTGCTTTTAAAAACCGCCCTTTAAGTCACGTGAACAGTTTAAGCTATTTTCTTAACAATAAGCTTTAGCAATACTCTAAATAAGCAATTAGATCAGCATTGCATAAATTAAATCAGCTGGACAAAGATTAGATCAGCATGACATAAATTATGAACTGTGATATTACATGAAATGATGATTAGATAATTGTAGGAAACATAATTTGATCAATACACTTTTCTTTCCCTAATAACTTTACTTAATTTTTGTTTAAAAAATCTCTATATATGACGGTACTGGAACCTATTTCATAAGAGGGTGGCTGCCAACCATTGATCCGAAACTCCTGGATGGGAAATGAAGCCACTTATTATTTCCAATCCAGAACATAAGTGACCCGTGTATTTGTTCAAACAAAATTTCTAAATGCGGAGCAAACTTAAGACTTTACTTTTTCTTGCTTGAGAAAGGTTGAAGGTTCCTCTCTAACCTTAACTATCAGCCTATAGCGTCAGCTTGAGTTTAGGTCCCAGGCAAAAATTAGGTCCCCCCTGAGTTTTAAGCCCCCCCCCTCCCAAGATTCATGAAACTTTTGGTAGCTCCCAGGCTTTCGACCCTCGACACTTTTAATAGATTGTTCCACAAAAAAGACTTTTTTAATGTTAATTGTGTTGAAGTTCAAAGTTCGACATAAAATATCTTGCTCATTTTGTAAAAAGATTTTTTGTTTATTTAACAATAAGTAGTTAAATCGTAGTTTAATTTTAAATCGTCTAAATCACTTATTCCGCCTGCGGTACTACCGGGGCGTCCCGCATGCAAGTAGCCTTACTTCTCACTTGGTTCCGTGCGATATTGGCTATACTCTCAAAGCACAAACAAGGTTTAAGATGGCGGTGTTCAAGTCTCAGAAATTTTTTACCTCCCCCCCGCCCTACAGATATTGGTTGCCGGCAACCCTATTTATAGTTTATGTTAGTTTATCACTAGCAGGGGACTAAATTTTCCCCAAAACTGATTATGGGTTAGCCAAATATGTGAACGCCAAACTTAAATGAAAAATGTCTCAATCTATTCTACTCCCCTCCAAACAGATGAACGAATTTGGAAATTAAACATGCGCTTTATTTTGAGTAATTCAAGTCAACCATTAAGATGAAGTATCCAGAGCGGCTCGCCTGGTTTTTACACAAATGACAGATTGAAACTAAAATTTTCTACTAAATTTCGAAAAAAATATCAATCGTAAACAAAGGAATTGCTAGATTCAATCTGTCGTCAAAAATACGACGCATTTTTTAAGGCTTCACTTTTTCTTGCCTGTGAAAGGTTAGAGATTCTACCCAAGCCCTTCGGGCTTTAAACTCAATGATTCAGCTCCCAAGTTAAATGATGAGATTTAAGCTCCCCCCCCCAGGTACATTAGGTCACCCCAAATATTTAAAACATCTTTAGCCCCCACCTTTTTTTTAGTTTTAACGGTTTTTTTCTGAAGCCTTCGGTTGTTCTTAACTGTTTGAGTTTTTAGCCCTAAAAATATTCTTATATTTTCTTTTTGTTCATTTTGTGAGTATTTTACTTATTTTCTTAATAAATCGGGTATTTTAAAGTCAGCAAATAAGCCTTAAAGTGTTCTTAAGCAGCTCTTAATAGTTTGGTCACTAAAGCCTGATTTTCGTACCCGAGCTTAAATCTTATTGGCGGAGTTTTGTTGACTTCTACTAAATGATTGCATTCCGAAACTTTGTAAGGGAGTAGGGAAATGTTGCAAGATGTTTTCGTTTCATCCTACACAAACTTTTATTAATGATTTTTCACTCGTGATGAGTAATGATTCCAAAGAGAAAAATCCCCTCAAAAGTTGCCATTTCTTGCGAAACTAATTGGAAAGTGCCAATTGTTTTAATTAAATTTTTTTCCAGATTTTGTTTTGATTATGGATAATGATGATGCTACGTTAAGTAGTTTTTTTTTCTGAGAACTCCGTTTAAAATAAACTGACGTCTCCAAAACTCGAATGACAAGGGAAAGTAAAAACCGACTGTAAACATTTTACGGGTAATGTGTTTTAGATTTACATCAAGTGTCGCATTATTTGCTCAAGTCAACAAATGGATTTTTAAGCCGTTGGCATCCTCTTCCATATCTTCTGTTTACCCTCTTTCCGCCCCAAGAGGGCGTCCCACCTTTCATTTGAGTTATAATTCAATCTCAAACAGTTTTGATTGAAAAATGATAACCAGATTTTGATTATTCCTTTTAGTTCCACACTGAACCATTTGAAGTTGCAGTTTTAAAAACCGAAAAGTGGAAGAAGATCGTTGATGAACAAATATTGAATTCGCAAAAAAACATTTCAGGTAAAACGATTTTATTTTCATTCCAAATGGGTTGAAATTTCTTTACACGCTTTTTTTTAAGAATAATTTCTATAAGAATATCAGGGTGAGATTTCAGAGTTAGACCAATAAGCCTATTGTTTAGAACAATAGAAAAATAAGAATAATGCTTACCCCCAGTCAAAGTACACTATTCTTATAAAAAAGCGTGTATATTATATGAAATAATCTTATACCATGAAGTCGGGTAACTTGCATCAGTGGAGGCTAACATGCATAGCCCTCAAATGAATGATCAATCTTTCAAATTTTCAAAACAAATGGACTACGCAGCTCCGCTTGCAGCTCTACTCTACCATTTTTGTTTTGATTTAATTTTGTATTTTGATGACCAGCCAGGTCATTCATTTGAGGGCTATGCATGTTAGCTTCCACTGATGCAAGTTACCCGATCTCACGGTACTTATACAATACTTAAAATTTAAGTAAAAAGTGAAGTTGGGATAGCTCTTTCGAATACTAAAATGTCCTTCTTTTTTTATAAGGTGTTTTTGTTATAGTAACTGACTGTAGAATAATGGCATGCCTTGATCATATTTTGGTATGGGAAGAATGTAATTAAATGATTAGTATTGGTAGAATTTATTTTAGAATAATTAAAATGCGCCAAGATCTAGAAAAAAACATTTTTCAGTAATTCTCATTATTAGATTATTTATAACTGACTTCACTTCATGCGTTACGCATTATGCTTCGCCTGATATCTGATATCCACGCTAAAGCTCTAATGGAGCGGAACAATTCCCCTCGGAAAGGAATAACAGTCGGCCTTTGACATACCACATCCCCAGTCGGGTATCCCTGAATACGAGGGCCTGGGTTGTCAACCTTGATTCCCTTTCTGGGAGGTCAGGGTTCTATTCTCACTCGTGCTATGATTCACTCGGCATGTGAGTGTACTTCGCCCGGTTCAGCGCATGCCTTGTGAGGGGAACTGGGTACCATCACTTTGCTAAAAGAGTATGGGGAGTGTGCTAGGCATTGCATGTTGTGTGGTGACAATAATCACATAGGTTCAACACCTGCGAAAATGTATGTCCTCCCGTGTAGTTAGAGTATCGTCGTCTATACGCCAATAGCTCTGTTGTGTCGCGAGCTCAGGGTTAGCAGTGTCTGGTAAGCGTGGTAATTCCCCTATCCTAGGGTAGGTATCGATCCAGGGATAGGGCTTATTTCGGTTGATTTGGAGGATTAACTCTTCTCTTCTCTTCTCAGCTTTTTGGACCTACCCGGAGGTCCTATAAATTAAGGGCTCTGACCATAGTGAATTTTTCATAATTGCCGTGTTTAAAATGTGTTTTCTGACTGATGTAACCAACAAAACTATGGCATGTTATACATTTTCTGTTAGACAAACTATTCCTGAATCTTAAAATCCAAAAATTGCATTGAAAAAATTTGATGAAGAAGAAAATGAAGACTTTTGCGAGGAAGACTATTTCAACTTTGAAGAGCTTAGTTTCGGCGAAGAAAAAACATTTTGAAAAAATTTTCGCAGTAGATGGTGTATCTTTTACCGAACAATGAAAATTTTTCGGAAAATTTTGTAAATGCTTTTTTGTCTCGAAATCTTCAAAAGTGGTTTGTTCATCAATTTTCATCTGGATTTTGCTTAAAAAACAGTTAAAACTTTTGACACACATCTTTTAGAAAATTTTCCGCAAAAATTTAAAAGATTCAATTCTTTGCGGACAGTGTAAAGAAATTTTGAAACAAAAAAGTTAATTACCCATTAAAACTAAGCACTTTTTGTAAAAGAGGGTGATGCAACATATTATTAACATCTTTTTAAAGTTCATAACGTCATTTTTGCAATTAAATTCTTAATTACTCTTAAGGGATTCGATTAAAAAGCAATTTATAAAGGCAATTCTTTGTTCAAAGTGTTAAGGAACCTGAAATATAACTTTTATGTTCAAATACCAAAATCAATTTATGGACTATGGTCAGAGCCCTTAACTGAATGTTCGTCCGTTCGTCCGTTCGTTACAAACTTTTCTCGAGATTGGCTCATTAGTTTTTCCTGATTTTTGGCACAAAGATGCAAAATGGTAATGCCCAAAATGTGACGGAGCCTGATTTTCGAAAAAAATTCATTTCCGGCCGAAATGCCGGAAATATGCCGGAAAACCGGTTTTTTCGCATTTTCTCAAGATTTTATTATTAATTTCTTCTGATTTTTTGCACAAAGATGCGTATTAGCAATGCCCAAAACTTGGCCGAGTCCGATTTTTGAGGAAAAATCTTTTCCGGTCGAAAATGCCGGAAATATACCGGAAATCGCCGTTTTTGCAGATTTTCATCGGACTTTTTCTTATATTTCGTTGTTTTTTCACACAAAAACATTATTAATAGCAATATCCACGATCAAGCATGGTTCAATTGTTAATAAAATTGATTTTTGAAGCCGGAATTTTCTAAAAATCGCCGGAACAGCCGATTTTCGCCGGAAAAACGGTATTTCTTGAATTTCTTTCTCTACTTTATATTTTTTTATGAAATTTTGCACACTGATGCAAAATGTCAATACCTAAATTTTGACGGGGCCCGATTTTCGAAAAACATTTTTTTCCGGCCGAAAATGGCGGAAATATGCCGGAAAAACTGTTTTTTTTCGCATTTTCTCGAGATGTTATTATTAGTTTTTTCTGATTTTTTGCTCAAAGATGCGTATTAACAATGCTCAAAACATGGCCAAGTCCCGTTTTTAAGAAAAAATTTTTTCCGGTGGAAAATGCCTGAAATATGCCGGAAAATCGCCGTTTTTCTTTTCTAGATTTTCATTGGACTTTTCCATATAATTGGTTGTTTTTTTCATTCAAAAACAATCAATACAATGCCCCACCATCAAGCATGTTTCAATTTTCAATAAATTGATTTTGAAGCCGGAACTATTTTAAAAGTCGCCGGAACAACCTATTTCGCCGGAAAGACAGTATTTCTTGAATTCTCCGAGCTGTACTTTATATATTTTTATAATTTTGCACACTGATGCAATATGTCAATACCTAAAATGTGATGGAGCCCGATTTTCGAAAAACATTTTTTTCCGGCCCGAAAATCCGGAGATATGCCGGAAAAACCGGTTTTTTGACTTTTTCTCTCGAATTTTCATTTTAGTTTTTCTGATTTTTTGCAAAGATGCGTATTCGCAATGCTCAAAAAATGGCCGAGTTCGATTTTTGAGAAAAAAAATTTTCCGGGTGCCGGAAATCGCCGTTTTTGCAGATTTTCATTGTATTTTTTCCTTGTATTTCTATGTTTTTCACACAAAAACATTATTGATAACAATGCCCACCATCAAGCATGATTCAATTGTCAATAAAACTGATTTTTGCGACCAGAACTTCCTATTTATATTTTCCCTACAACCCTTCTCTCTCCCCCCCCCATCAACAATCAATGATGAATTTATTGTGTTGTGTATTTTCGCTAAATGCTATATTTTCTGACTGATTTTTCTTTTCGCATTGCTATCAATGCTAACTAACTTTCACCATCAGGTAGGTCCATTCATGTTGCTTGTTTCTGATTTTTTTATCAAAGATGCGTATTAACAATGCCCGAAACATGACCGAGTCCGATTTTTGAGAAAAAAATTTTTCCGACGGAAAATGCCTGAAATATGCATGAAATCGCCGTTTTTCTAGATTTTCATAGGACTTTTCCCTTTTAATTGGTTGTTTTTTCATTCAAAAACATTATTAATAGCAATGCCCACCATCAAGCATGTTTCAATTTTCAATGAAGTTGATTTTTGAAGCCGGAACTATTTTAAAAGTCGCCGGAACAACCTATTTTCGCTGGAAAGACAGTATTTCTTGAATTTCTCGAGCTGTACTTTATATTTTTTTATGAAATTTTGCACACTGATGCAATATGACAATACCTAAAATGTTCATTTAAAGCCAACTTCGAGAATAGAAAACAAGTTTATTAATGATTGAAATTTGTCCTTAATTACCTTTTAGATCAGCAGTGTACTGTACTGTTCTGTGGTGGAAAGGATGTTGGTAAATCGAGTTTTTCGAAATTCACAGTTAATCGTCTATTGAACAAGTAAGACAAAACATATTTAAATTTTTTTCAAAAGAATAATCTTTATTTCTCGAAACACAAAACAATTTGACAGAAAATTATATAGCGCTTGAACGTACAGACTTGCGAACTAACAGATCCGTGCTCATGTGCGGCTTTGTAGAGGTCTGCGATCTAGACTATGCTTTTTTCAGTTCAAAATTTTTAAAGCAAGTGTCTTTCGAAAGGTACAGGGAGTACCACGAAAAAATATATATTTGAAATTCAATTTTGCAAGGTAAATTACATTATAAATAAAAATGGCCGACAGAAAGTGACAATAAATCGCTTGTTGAGCTTATATACCGATGGTTATTTTTGACCGACGAATAATTCTTATCAAATTATTTCTTTGATGATTTTTCCGTTCAAAAAATAACTACGACTAAGGATTCCTACGGAACACAAATGAAATGACTTCTCATTTTATTGTGGTAATTTACTCTGTTTCCTGCCTTATTAAAGGAAAATCAACCATGCTAGCTTAAAAGAAGGCTACATGCATCCCCTTTGATATGTTTTGATATAGGGGAACTTAAAGAAAAGTATCTTTCATATAAAACTAATTGAGTTTCTAAAACTAAAAAAACCAAAGACGGTAGTAATTCTCGGCCTGGAATTATATACATCACCGATATCAAAATCAATTTTGGGCATGCGCCTAGCCTAGCTTAAAAGTTTTATGGAGTTTGTTTCTGATTTGAAGAGAGACTTTCATTTTGTTTCAGACAAGAATCAGTGTATTTCTTGGAGTGCGATTGCGGACAAACGGAATTCACACCCCCTGCGGTTTTATCACTGGTCAAAATCACAAAACCACTTTTCGGAACTACTCATATAAAACCTGTAAAGTAAGTCATCTTTTTTATAATAAACTACTTTTCGTACCCACGTCTTTCTTTTGAATACCAGAGATTGCGAGAATGTCGTAAAAACTGCATCATTTTTTGCTTCTAAAGATACACCCATTTTTATAAAAAACTATTTCATAAGAACACGAGGCTGAAAACTGGCCAAAGCCTAAGAATAAATTATGAACAATATGAGCCTCAGACTTCAGAAATTACTAAGACAGTATTGACATTTATGTTTTTAATAAAAAAGTGTCTTTTCTTTCTGACTGTTTTTAATTAAAGAAACTAAGCGTATTTAGAACACCCTTTAGATAGAACAAAAAAATGAAAAAGTTAGGAATAGCCTAGCCTGAGCCAAAATTTACTGGTTCTTATAAAAAAGCATTTTTCCTTTAGAGCTTTTTTCTATGGATATATATCAACGAAGGACAATCCGAATGATTACATCCATCTTCTCAAAGAACTTCATCAATTTTATTTGAATGAATGTGATACACAGGCACCACTGATCGTCAATACTCAAGGCTGGGTCCGAGGTGAGTTTGATGTTTAAGTTCAGACGGAAGCACTTTTAAACCCAAACGAAAATAAACTAAATTCTGTTCTATGAGAGCATAACATTCCGAACATTTTGATACATTGCTATTGAAGTTAAAAAGATATCATTTAAAATTATGCCGTGTTAGAAGTATAACTTTGTTTGGATCTGGGGGGAGGGGACTCGAACCAAGAGCGACTGCACGTGTGGCTAAAAATTAGGCCTTTGAAATGGGACCCTTACAGTACAGAGAAAATTTAGTTTTACTTTATAAATTTGAGTAAACTTGGATGAAAATCGATCAAAATTTCTGATCATTTTAAGGCAAAATATGGTCGGATTTTCCCAATTTTACACCCTGAGAGTGCATCTTTTCTCATCTTTGGTTCATTAAGACCCTTTACAATGCACTTTGGGAAGCTTGGAAAAAGACCATAAAAGGCCGTCCGTAGTACGTTCGGTCGTTTACTTGAGACTTTATTTGAGGATAGATTGACCTACAAACGTTTTTTTACAATCATATTCTGGAAACCATGTCACTTTAAAAATGTGAATATGTCTTTGGCATTTTTTGGTATTCATAATATTCAAAACTGAAATGACTTTTTATTCTTCATGATTATGTAAATTTAATGAGTGAATAAGTGTTTGCGATGATAAACTTTTTGTAAAGGTTCACTTGTCTACAGGTCTTGGACTTTCATTATTGATTGATTTGTTACGAATCCTGGATCCGAGTCATGTGGTACAAATACAGTCAGATCAAGAGTCGAGAAATTTACCCTTTTCATTGGACGATGAGGTTATTGACACAAGTCATGGATGGGTAACAACATCTGAAAGGTTTGCAATTTAATATCTTTCAATTAAGGTTCCTTCGTTTAAAGGGCTCGTTAGAAGGAAGGTGGATTGTTGAAATAAGCGTAAGCGCTAAGAATTTCCGAGGTACCTTAGCTGTAAAAACATTTTTGCGAATTTTGGCGAAAGTAAATGTCCTTGAAGATTCAGGGCAATTCGCGAAAGTTTATGCTCGCGAAAAATTCTCAAAAAAATTGGAAATTTATAAAACCTCGAAATCGTAATCAATATCACATTTTTTTGGCATATTTTTATCCTTTCGTGCCTTTTTAAAGTCGAATAGCAACCGTCTTATTCCTATTTAAGGAATATTTTTCACCTATAAGGCAATTTTCATTCAAAAATTCTCATTTTTATCCAACGATTCGCGAAAGTTCATGCTCGCAAAAACATTTCTTCCTCAAATTCAAAAGTAAATGTCGTAAATTTTGCAATTTTTCGACCTCGCAAAAGTTTCTACTCGCGAAAGTTTGTACGCCTAAAGTATATAATTTCATAGTATTTTATCTACCTTGGGATGATCCACTTTTGTTTAAAAAAATGCAAAGTAAACAGTCAGACCAAAGAAGGGGTACTAATACGTGGGACTCATTTTTTAGAAAATTTTGCGAAAAAGTGACCCTGAAAGTGACCTCGCCTAAATGGGACTAAAGTTTTCACTCTTTCCCCAAATGCTCTATTTCGGTGTTCCCCTACCTGGGACTCATAGAGGGGGAAAAGGTACCCTGACCAGCGACACATCTCCGTACCTCTTTTTGCCCAAGTGACCAAGTGGCTAGAATCATTACAAATTCCAAAGGTGGAACAAATTACCTTCATCATTTTTTTCCTGGCATGAGCTAAACCTCTTTACACATCCTCTCGCAGGAGAATCATTTTTAAGAAGTAGTAAATTTCGACTCGGGCTGGGCTGTTCTTAATTTTTTGAAATTTTCAGGCTTATTTGTTCATGCCATCTTCTTAATACGTTTTGTTTCTCTACTTAATCTGTTAAAATCAGCACTGTTTTTGTAATTTCTGAAATCTGAGGCTCGCATTGTTCTTAACTTGTTCTTAGGTTATGGCCAATTTTCAGCCCCGTGTTCTTGTAAAATTATTCTTATAAAAATCAAATATGTCCTCTACTACCTTGTTTATGAAAATATTTTTCGTTTCAATAACAGCGTGGGAAGTTGCAGACAACAACGTTCATTCATCACACTGGACACAGTCAAACAAACTGATAGCCTACAGTAAGAGATTCATTGTACATCCGATAAGGTTAAAAAACCTGAAAATTCTTCCTAAAAACTGAATCTGAAGCGAATGTTATGATTAATGGCATATTTCAATTCATTGCGATTGTTTTTATTTCAACCAATCACTGCACTCAAAAGCTCATTTAATATTCATCTAAAATCGGGATGAGAATCGTCAATACGATTCCCAAAGATTGGTATTTGCCGGAAAGATTCTCCTTAGTAGTCACAGCCCTTAGAGTGAACACTTGCTTTGAGGAATCAGGATTTTCCGTAGATTATTATACTTCAATTCGGCAAGGTGACGTTTTCCACAAGGCTTCCACAGGGTGCATGACAGGTACGCGACTATTCTAAGCAACGCTTCCATTCGAAGCCTGTGATTAAAAATCATGAATACCAGAGTATTTTTCTCTAAATCACAAGCAAAATCAGGCAAAATCTCGCCCTTTTGAAAAAATTATCGCTTTTTGAATAAAAGCAGCCTTACTGCCATGAATGATTGTGAAAAATCCCTAGGTAGGAAATTAAAATACTAGGGTGAAAAGTTTACTTTTGCATTGGTCTACAAAATGCACATGGTTTTGAGACCCCGTTCGTCAGCCCGTGACCCCGTTCTTAGTTCAAAGACAAGCGTTGTCAAACTTTACACCGGAAAAGCTGCGATATTTGACAGCTTTGCTGAGTTTGACAACGCTAAAGTTGCGAAATTTCGCAGCGCTGTCATTCTATGCAATTTCCTGAACTGTCTTAGCCGTACTTAACTTGGGATTTTATCACGTTTTACATCTAAACTCGTGCATTAATTTTTCTAATTCATAGTAAAGGGGTTTTCACAAGGAACAGAAGCATCACCAGATATTTCACTCAAATGTACCACCATCCAGTTGATGTTGACCAGTATTGGATACCACCACCACTATCTACCATAAAACCTTACGTCATCAATACCAGTGATATTGCATTGCATATTATGAACCAAAATGTAAGACTGGTACAATTTAAAATACATCCAATCAAATCAATCGAGTTATTAATCGAATCAAATCTAAATGCCATGAATTTAAAGTTATTTTTTCTTTATGATATAAAAAAGTGATACGTCTCTTTGCTATCAACGTAGAATTAACAAAAGAATTTCTCAAAATTTGTGTGTACCGTCCGAAATAGGAGAAAGATGTTGCTGTTTTTTTAAGCAAATGGTCGGAGATAGGGGACGAGATACGTTAAATGATATCATTTAATCAGCCGAATTAATTAGCGATAGTCTTATAATCCGGGGTGGTCAAAAGAAACAAGAAGCCTGTTGGCTTGAAGGCCCAGCGAAAAGTAACGTGTTGAAAACGAGCGTGCAAAACAGCAAATGTATGACCCTGTTGACATGGATCAAAGTGAAGACAGGGAAAATTTTTCCAAAATCACCGCTGTACTTCTCATTGGTTAGACGCTTGAAATTTTATTGAATGGTCTCCTACCAACCGGCGCAGGTTCACCCGGTTGAATACTCTCAGGTACCGTGAGATTGGGTAACTTGCATCAGTGGAGGGTAACTTGCATCGGTGGAGGGTAACTTGCATCAGTGGAGGGTAACTTGCATCAGTGGAGGGTAACTTGCATCAGTGGAGGGTAACTTGCATCAGTGGAGGCTAATATAACATGCATAACATGCATAGCCCTCAAATGAAAGACCTGGCTGGTCATTAAAATACAACTACGCAGCTCCGCTCGCAGCTCTACTGTAGAGTACATTTTTGTTTTGATTTAATTTTGTATTTTAATGACCAGCCAGGTCTTTCATTTGAGGGCTATGCATGTTAGCCTCCACTGATGCAAGTTACCCAATCTCACGGTACCTAATAGTTGGGGGGTTTGGGATAAGCGGGGTGAGGTTGGAAAAAATCTCAAAACTTAATAAGCGGAGGGTGAGTTGGAATAAAAATGTCCTAGGTGGAAAATTTCCATAAATTATGCGCGCCCATAGAAAAATATTTTTAAAAACCCGCGAATAAATAGTGAGTGGGCGCTTTTTAACCAATTAGGTGCACTCACATATTCATGGAGAAATATCCCTGCAGGCATGTTAGTTGGACCAGACCGTAAACCAGAAAAATAATCTTTAAAAAACTAGACGATAAAATAGTTTATGGTCTGCATATCAAGGCTAATATAATTCATGAGATTTAATGTGAGTTAACAGTTAATGTGACAGATCCAGAAATGACCATTTTCACTGTTCATGCATTGTAACCATGAAAAATGTTTCAATCTAGTTCAAATTTACCCATGAGCTGCATTTTAGTGTCAATTAACAGATTCCAGAATCAGTTTATACTTTAAATAATCATGTGAGTCGAGTTTGAAAAATCAAGCCACCGATCGTTTAATGCGACAGATCCAAAAATACCCATTTTATTTAATATACGTGTAGAATCATGAAAAAAGTCCTAATCTTGTTCAAATTTACACATGAGCTGCATTTTAGTCTCCATTAACATGATTCCATAATCAGCTTATTTGAAATAATTCTGTGTCGAGTTTGACAAATCAAGCCACCAATCGTCAAATGAGACAGATCCAGAAATAACCATTTTCACGCGTAGCATCATGGAAAAAGTTTCAATCTTGTTCCAATTTACACATGGGCTCCATATTAGTGTCCATTACCAAATTCCAGAATCAGTTTACTTGAAATAATTATGTGTTGAGTTTGAAAATCATACCACGTCCCACCACTACTGACCACCGTTGTCTTGTTAACAGCCTCAACAGCGACAGATCCAGAAGTGACTGTTTTCTTATGTAGCATCAAGAAAAAAGTTCCAATCTTATTCAATTTTACACATCAGCTGCATTTCAGTTTATTTATTTCTATATCAGAAGCCATTATTTCCTAAAAATTTATAAAGTCTTTTTGACCATGAAAACAAGAAACTAAAAATGAAAGTGATTTAAGGTAGAACTTTCACTCATAAAACTTTATGAAAACTTGAGCAAAGACTTTAAGATATGGCAGAATGTTGAAAAAGGTTTATAAAGAAAAATAATTACAAAATTTCTTTGGTTTGAAAGTCTCTTGACCACTAAAGCAAAGAAAATGTTCAAGAAAGTATGAATCAACCTCCTCGCTTCGACCGCCATCTTGTTTTGTTTTGAAAATTGTTTTGAAGGAGCGCGGAATCAGAAAATATATCTTTTATAGCCAGTATCCGACTTTAGCCAAGCTTTTCCTTCTCCAGACGGCAAAATTAAAAAGTTTGTTACTGGTTTTGAGCGCCGTTTCTACCAAAACGGACAGACAGATACACGGACGGACGGAAAAGTGCTAATGAAAGGCCCTATTGCTAGCGCTGGGCCAATTAATGTCAATTTGGGTTCGTTTAAGTTCGACTTTTTTTAAATCTTTTTTCTTTCCACTTTCAGGTGACAGAAGATCTTATGTTGATGGCATTCAATGTTTCTTTGGTTGCCCTTGCCAAAGTTCCCGATGATCTGGTAACTTGATTATATTACCTCAAGAGCACAAGTGTTTCTTCTTACTTTTTGGGTAGGCTTTTGCTCATCCTCTAGCGAAAAGAGTTTCTTATATAGAAAGTATCTATAGAGGTCTGCGATTCAGACTACTTTTTGGGTAACAACATCTTATTATTATTACTGTCTTACATGTTATTCTCTTTATAAGCATAACGGTTATAAGCATATCCTTCAAACCATTCTTACAAAAAAACTATATTACCGTTTGAGCTTATTACCATATTTGGCAAGGCGTGGTTAAAAACATGGTGATTTGAACAGCTTCTTTTAAATTCATGTCTTTTCCGTCAATAGGTGTTTGACTCTTCACACAGCGGCTTACGTTTACTGAAAGATCAACCAAGGGCTGCAGAATACCTTGGGCTTGGTAAGAACTAGATATAATTAGAATTTCTACCAATTAGGACTGTAGATGCCTTGAAGAACTGTTAAAGATCGCCATTTTAGACTTCAGAGAAGTAAATTTATGATAAACAAAGTTATGAAAACTGAATGACATAGAAAGAAATTTAAAATAAAAAATACAAACCTTATATAGGCATACTTTCAATCAAGGTGGATTCTATGCAAATTTTACTTTGTAAAACCATTATTCTTCCTTCTAGCAATAATTCGAAATATCGAGAAGATAGACGCACTGACGACAAGATTGTACATTATCACCCCTGAACCTGTCGATGTTCTCGATCAAGTCAACGTCCTGTTGAAAGGGAATATTCAACTATCTCAATCATACTTCACACAGGTATGGCTTTGTAGTTTTGTGTTTGGAGTAAAGTATTTTCGTTTCCGTAATCGTAATTTTAAAATTTTTTCAGGTAAAGTGATTTGTTCCTTATTCATGATATGCACCATTGCAATGACCTTCGGGAACCCAACAGCTGATTGGTTGAAAGTGACGCATTGACTGACTTTACGTCACTTACAACCAATCAGCTATTGGGTCAATGATGTAATGTCAGAAGACATTGAAGTGGTGCATATCATGAATAAGGTATTGTAACGAAGCCAGATGTAAAAGCCTTGGTCTATTCGCTTTAGGTGTGTCTTATTTTACCTACCATGTGAATACGCTGGCATGGTTTCTACCACGAATGCAAAAAGATCATCATGGGTTGGTTAACTTAAGCCGACTCGATAGCTCAGTATTTTTTAATATCCTCTGTCTTATGTATAGTCAAAGAAAACTATAATCATCTTTTTGTTAACGCCGGTAAATTATGTTTATTTTCTTTTTTCAAATATAAGGATCCACGAGGAAAGCATCCATACTTTTCATACGACTACGATTTTTGTTAACGCCAATGAATTGTTTTTTTCTTTTTTCAATTATAAGGATCCACGAGGAAAGCATCCATACTTTTCATACGACTACGATTTTTGTTAACGCCAATGAATTATGTTTTTTTCTTTTTTCAATTATAAGGATCCACGAGGAAAGCATCCATACTTTTCATACGACTACGATACGTGTGTATCAAAAGGTTCGATGATGTTGAAACCCAGATATAACTTGAAACGGAAACCATCCAGGCTGAGAAATAGTTTTGGCGAGAGAGGTTAAAGAGCTATGATAATGCTCATTTATTGATTGGATGCGCGAGGTATCCTTAATTTGGTGACGTATATCAATATTGGTATACTGGATATATCATCGGAATATTACTTGATATTATTATATTGAGCCACCCTATAAATCGCAGTGTTAAAAGTTCTTCCGCCCTTGATGGATTTCCTCTCAGCGAAGTAGAGTCTTTTCCGTCTTAAATCTCTGAACAATTCACCAAAATTTCAAGATTTTGTGCTGATTTGCTATTTTGTGTCTAAAGCGAAACACCTTGCATTGACCACTGAAATTTAACCACCCTTAAAAGGCCTTCACGATGGAGAAATGGGTATAAAGTCGCGAGATACATATAGTACTCATTATCGTATGTTTTGCCCAAAATTAAGCCTTCGAAAGCGGACCCTTGCAGAAAAGTTAAGGCGAATAGACCTTTTCATAAATTACCTCACGAACATCACTTGCCTCGTTTTGAAATTATTGCCGTGATGATTAACTCCCAGCAGATTTTATTAAAACTACTTTCCATTCATTAAAAAAATCATTTTTTTTCTCAAGTGACATAATGGTAATGGTAATTGTTTGAATACGAGGCAAGTGATATTCGTGACGTAATTTATGAAAAGGCCCATTAGAGTAAATCTGAGCGAAAAATGTACAATGACGGCAAAAAAACTTTGTTTTGCTCACTTTTTACACCCACTTTCTCTCATTTTTGCTCATTTTGATCCTTACAGGGGAAACCTGATATAAAATGCACCCTTAAGAGCCGCACCTACGGTACGTTACTTACCTTGAGTGCCCCTCCCCTCCCGGGGAAATATTTATTTTGGTTATTCAAGGGAATCAAAACCCAAAGTTTATAATTTTTTATGCAATTTGTATAGCTTTTAGTTTTTATGGTATAAGAACTGGATAACCTCAAAAATAGTACTTCTTTTCTTTTTATCTTGCAATGGGCTCTTCCAGAAAAAATTTGGATATGGCAGCTGGAGGATATGACATTTTTGGAAATTTACCTGCGGACATTGTGACTTTTGATCCCCCGAATAACATATCTAAATCCCCTGACAAGCATCAGTTGACCCCTGGACATTAATAATTACCCCTAAACAGAGCAGTTTTGCCCCCCCCCTAAGAAGGCAAGTCAAGTTTTGTAAAATTTTCACTAGGAAAATTTCAACCGGTAAGGGTCCAAAGTTCGATGCACGTTTTTTTTATTAGAACCAAGTTTGCAGCTTTGAAAAATTTGACTAAATTTTCAAGTATTTAAACTACTTGCGGTGTTGACGGGAGCAAAAAAGCAGTCCCGACATTAGAGATTGTGTTTTTGCATATACCACATTACTTAGCCAGGAAACCTTCAGCTCTCCTGCCTCTCCAATTTTAGGACTGGCGTTTATTATCGAGGGGGCGCTTAAGAACAGAGGACAAAAGACCTTCCTACCTAGACTAGTAAACTAGTCGGTTATTACTTATACTTATAATAAAACTGTCAATCAAATAATATAAACACTAATTAAATATTCAGCGCGCGTGAGAGAAAAGGAAAATAACCGACTAGAAGCTTCTTTCAACGCTTTTTTTTCTTCACCTAAAATCGTAAGGAGAGACATACAGATTTCTGTATGTCTGACCAAATGAAGTATAAGCCCGAAGGGCTAGAAGTCAATCTCCTTGGTAGGATTTGAAGCCAACAAATCCTACCAAAGTTGTGCGGCCTTGAGCGGCTCGCCTGTTTTTTTCACAAATAACAGATTGAAACTAAAATTTACCGCTAAATTTCGAAAAAAATATCAATCGTAAACAAAGGAATTGCTAGATTCAATCTGTCGTCAAAAATACGGCGCATTTTTTAAGGCTTCACTTTTTATTGCCTGAGAAAGGTTGGAGATTGAGCGAACCCTTCGGGCTTTAAACTCAATGGGTTGTCCTTCCTCTTATCCAACCTAATTTAGAGCGCCTTGGGCGCTTTAAAATCGCGGTTTGTGCGTGGTTATAAGATTTCGTAAGAATTTCCCTTTATTCTCAAATATTACGACCATGATTGTAAGTTTTTTTTTATATTATACTTCTTTACAAAATAAACGGCCCTCTTACCATACTCTCAATGAGTAGCTTTTGATGGGATTTTTGCTTACTCTTAGGTTCCAAATAAACGCCCCCCCCCCGCTTGTTAATTTTTCGAAAATTTTCCAACCCCCCCCCCCGGACCCCCCCCCGCCCCGTTTTTTTATCTCTAAGAATATTTTCAGCTGTCAAAGAGAAAGCCCCTTATTTTGCTCTAAATAGCGTGATTTTAGCCTATTTTTACCTTATTTTTGGGTTTCAGAAGTACAATTTCCAACCCCCCCGGCAATTAAGCCCCCCCCCCCGTTTATCAAAATCTAGAAAATTTTCCAACCCCCCTGTTTATTCGAACCCCCCCCCCCCCGTTTATTTGGAACCTAAGAGTATGTGTTGTAAGTTTGAATAGAGAGTATGGATCTCCAGACTAGAGGGAGAGGGGGGGGCTTTAATTAAAAAAAAAAATTTCCTCCTATTAGGGGCGTTTTTCTGTGAGGGCGTTTAAAAGAAGGGGGCGTTTATTCGGCAATACAGTAAATCAAAGAAAAGATGGCGGCTGGAATGTGTTCGAAGGTGCGGTTAAATCCTGACAATGCGGATCTATTTTCCACCTCCTATCTCTCGATCTCCTTTTCTATTTTCTAGTTTCTGAGACTTAGTTTCTCATTTCTGACTGAGTTTTCATACCTGTCAATCATTTGTTCATCAATTTCGACCAGTCTAATTTTCGCACCGAGTGGGATTCGAACCACCACCAAAGAAAGACCTTCGGATCCGGAAGCCAGCGCTCTATCCCTTGAGCCATCGCCGCACAGCAAAATCACGCAATTCATAACATTTTATACCAAACTGGCAAAATACGGGGGTAATGTTATTATAATATGGGTAAAAGTACCCCTTTTTTAACCTGACTGAAATTCGAGCCGTTACTAGCAACCCTGCGGGGCCCAAGGCGCCGAGTATGCACCCGGCACAGTGACAAGCCGTTACTAGAAACCCTGGCCCTACATCGAAGACGCCAAAAAATAAAAATTTAAAGTTTCCGCATTGTCAGGATTTAACCGCTTCTTGTGTTCGAGGTTCGTAATTTTTGGATTTCTTGTCTTTTTAAAAATAAATTTGTGTTTGGCTTGGCAAAAACTGATTGTAAAAGTAGAAAGGGCATAAAATAGTGATGATAATTTAGGTATCAATGATAGAACTTGCCATAAAAAGCTTTGAAGGTTGAAAGTCTGAAAGTGAAAGTTTTTAGATGTCTGGACTGGAATTTTACGTGGAATTTTATTAATGATGGAGTAGGAAGCCCAATGGATATTTTAATCACATTTAACCTGTTGTTGCATCCTACAAAAGAATGACCCACAGTATGGCCTTTTAACCCTAAATAAAAAAGCATAAAATTCACACCAGCCATTCACCATTCCAGAAAATTTCCGTTAACTGGTTAATACCGCCGTTGCCAGTTTGCAGATTATGGCAGAAATCATTGTACATTGAGATCTCGGGGGCAGAGTGTGTATCAGTTTCAAGGGCAGGGGCAAATCTTCGATAATTTTCTGGTCTCGGGGGCAAAATCACTGAAAAAATTGGCCAATTTTGTTACTTTTTCTGATTTTTTAGCAGCCTTTCTGGGTGGGTACACAAAGTTTAAGGGTAGGATTTCAATGGTGTAATTTTTCCTTGGCTTGGGGCCGCCATGACATGCTCTGAAAACTGGCGCCGTTGGACAAGATATATACATTTTTTAATCTTTTCTAGCCTTAGAATTTTTTTTCCAGTGGTGGTTGGAAATTTGGATGAAAGTCCATATATTTTATCGTAAAGCATATCAGAATAACCACTCTTTTTTTGCTATTTTTAATTCAATTGTCTTGGAAATAGACCTTTTCGCCTTTCCATCCGCCATCTTGAATTGTATGCAAAAACAGTTAAACGAAAAAGCTGTGGTTGGATTTAGTTGGGAAAATATGCAAAACATGCAAGTTTACACAAAGATTTTAAAACAAATGACAAAGCATCTTATAAAGAAATATTATAATCATTTTAGAACAACAGACCTTTTCGCCTTTCCATCCGCCATATTGAATTGTATGCAAAAATTATGGTAGCCAAATTGCCGTGGTGAAATTACCTTAGAAAGTATGCAAAACATATGCAAAAAGAAAGTATTAATGTAAAACTTACATGCATAATTGGCATTATATTAAAGTATAATCTTGTAGAAGAAAGATTAAATTTGCTTCTTTTGAAAACTAGAAATAATCAAATTCGCTCATCTCTTAGAACAAGCACTTCAAAAAACCATAACATTAGACATAAACTCAAGCTGAAAAATCACCCGCGAAGGTCAGAAATATTCCTTATTCGGCTGACGGTAAATTATTCTCATGGGAATAAAACCGTCAGACGATCAAATCAAAACATTGATCTGAACCCACTGAATGTGTGACATCATAATTACTGCTTTCAGTTTGCGTGTTTTGAAAGTTTGATGTGTGTACTCCGTCTTGGTGGAATTCTTTAATGGCATAAAAAAAGAATATGCAAAAGTCTTTAAGAACAAATTTCTAAAAGGCTTTTGTTGTTCTGTAAATATTTCTTTTTGGATTAAGAAATTCCATCTTTTATTGTTCTAATAATTATGATATTTCTTTATAAGATGCTTTTTTGTCTTTTTAATCTTTGTGTAAGTAAACTTGCATATGTTTTGCATATTTTCCAACTAAATCCAACCACGGCTTTTTCGTTCCTCTATTTTTGCATAGAATTCAAGATGGCGGATGGAAAGGCGAAAAGGTCTATAAAAGATGAAATTTCTTAATCAAAAAAGAAATATTTACAGAACAACAAAAGCCTTTTAGAAATTTGTTCTCAAAGACATTGCATATTCTGTTCTCAGTGTTTTCATGCCATTAAAAAATTTCATCAAGACGGAGTACACACATCAAACTTTCAAAATACGCAAACTGAAAACAGTAATTATGACGTCACAATTCAGCGGGTTCCGATCACGGATTTAAAAAATATGTTTGTATATATCGGTGGTTCAGATCAATGTTTTCATTTGATCGTTTTGGCGGTTCTATTCCCAGGAGAATAATTTACCGTCAGCTGAATAAGGATTATTTTTTATCTTTGCGGGTGATTTTTCAATCTAATGTTATGGTTTTTTTAAGTGCTTGTTCTAAGAGATGAGCGAATTTGATTATTTCTAGTTTCAAAAGAAGCAAATTAATCTTTCTTCTACAAGATTACACTTTAATATAATGCCAATTATGCATGTAAGTTTTATATTAATACTTTCTTTTTGCATAATGTTGGTCTATATATGGCGGTCTCCTTCCTTTCTATTTTGTGGATTTCGTCCTGTGTATTATTAGTGTTCAAATGGTAAATAAATAGTTACTTACTTATATACTTACTTATGACAAATAGAATAACCAGAAGCATTTTTGTTTTTTATTAAAAACTATATATTCGACCTCACTCACAAGAGGTCATCATCAGAGTAAAAATCTAATACATAATGAGGATTCTAAAATCAAAATTTACAGAAACAAGCTAATTAAAATGTCATAAAAAATTCATTTAAAAACAATGTGTAAAAATCTAAAATGATACCCATGGGACGCTTGGGACGAATTTATGAAAGGGTCTTAGATCATAGTGGCAGAGACATAAATTCGACCGTTTTCAGACATTCAGCACTCAGCGGACACGAACCGATCACCATGGACAACGTTAAAGTAATTGCGAAAGGTTTCAAACGTAATGACACTAGAGAATTAACAGAAGCTTTGTTAATCACTGAACAAAAACCTTCATTGAACGTTCAAAATTTATTCAAAACTTTACAACTTTTTACGACATAGACATATAGTTCCTTTGTTAATTACTCTTTTTTATTGTGCCATCGATTCAGTTTCATGGTTTTCTCAGTTAAGCGTCCCATGGGTATCATTTTAGATTTTTACACATTGTTTTTAAATGAATTTTTTATGACATTTTAATTAGCTTGTTTCTGTAAATTTTGATTTTAGAATCCTCATTATGTATTAGATTTTTACTCTGATGATGACCTCTTGTGAGTGAGGTCGAATATATAGTTTTTAATAAAAAACAAAAATGCTTCTGGTTATTCTATTTGTCATTAAGCTGTTAGCCCAACGAAACACATTTCAATACTTACTTATGTTTTGCATACTTTCTACGTGAATTTCCAGGAATTTCACCACGGTAATTCGACCACCATAATTTTTGCATATAATTCAATATGGCGGATGGAAAGGCAAAAAGGTCTAATTCATACATTTTCTTCTCTTGCTTTTGAAATTTTGAATTTTTTTGAAAACTTTTAGCCTCAGACTTTCCATGTCATCGGCCCCCTGTTGCAGAGAAATTCTGGAATGGCCTAATTGGCAAGTTTGGGTATGAATTTCAAATTTTCAATGCTTGTTTTTTAATTTTGGTTCAGTGTTTAGTATATATAGGTATGATTTCTTCTTTGAGGGGTACCGTCAACTGCTCTAACTTGGGACCATCTACCAAAGCATGGGACGGCAATTCGGCCACTATCTCACTGAACCTCCAAAGTCATTTGATTTGTGTGAATGAATGGCGCATTAAAAGATACACAATTTCTATTTCGCATCAAGTAGGCTTTTAAATCGAATAATGAAAAAAATCCGAAGACCAAATTAGTGGCAAGACGATGGAGCATTTGACGTCACTTGTGCGGCAAGTTACACACTCATTATTTTGTTAATCCCATCGGGCGATAGGCGGTTAGGCGGTAGGGGTTCTCTAATTCTCCAATCGGCGTCCGGTCATTTCGATTGAAAACAAAAAAATTTAAAATAGCGCGCTATCAGTGAAAGTTATTGTGACATGTAATGACAGAAAGTATGATTGATAAACTTGGTGGAGATCGAAACAAATCTGTTGTCAAAGAGATTTAACAGTAAGTGAAAAAAATACAGGCCAGAATATCAACAGTCCCATGTTTTGACCAATCGTCCCAAGTGAAAGGGACATAACAGTACATGCGAAATTTGTAAACAAACTGTATGCAGCAAATACAAAATCGAAACAAATGTCACATGTCAAAATAAAAAATCAAACCAAATATGGCTAATTTTGATTGTTCCATTGTTTTACAAGTTTGTTTTGGACACGTGATTTTAATTGTTCTCTTTAATGACACGTGGTTTGCACAATGTTTACATTTTACTACTTTGTCCCTTTAAAGCAGTTGAAGGTATGAGATGCTGGCTAAATCGATCTAGCCAGCCAGGGTGCAGTATTCAGTGCTGATGAGTCCTAATAAGGACGAAATACATATGCTGCTCTGCCACCCAAATCTCCTGAGTGAATATAGTTGGACAGAAATTCTTATTTCTTCACATATATAATATATATATAATCACAGAACATAAGAACAATTTTTTGGGAGTCTTTGTAGAGCTGTAGGGGCACCAAGATTTTCCTAAAAATCTGCTGGATAGGAATGTAGGGCGAGATCAAAATTAAGAAAGGGAGGGGGAGTTCGAAATTTTGGTCAACTAGGTAATCATATACCGGGTGCACCAAAAAAAAGTATACAACTTTGTCGAGATATAGTGAGCTTCAGGGTTTAATTTTTTTGTTCATTCTTTTTTTATCGTATAGAGGATGCTCTAACTTGAATTTTGAGCTATTATACATTAAATTTGAAAACGTAGTTCGAAAATTATTTTAAAAAAACTGACTTTTTTTAATGTCGAAATTTCAAAAAATCATCAAAAACAGCAAGCAAACTTTTTTCTTGACACTTACCTTGTTTACACATAAAAATACCAAAAAATGCAACTGTGTTCACCAAAACTCGTCACGGAATTTAAGAATATTCTCAACTTCAGTTGAGTTAGAATCTGAGAATGTCTGTGTGTGTGTCTGTGTGTGTCTGTGTGTGTGTGTGTGTGTCTGTCACCAAAACTTTGGGGCAGCCTGGAGACTTCAAAATTGGTCCGATTTGGCTGAAATTTTGCACACTTGATCCTTAGGCAAATCCCTGGGGGTGTTTTTTTCATTTTTTCAAAATTTTAATTTTTGGGGACTGGTGACGAGTTTTTCGCCAAAACGAGGCTAAAACTTTGGGACAGGCTGGAGACTTCAAAAATGGTCCGATTGGGCTGAAATTTTGCACACTTGATCCTTGGGCAAATCCCTGGGGTGTGTTTTTTTCATTTTTTTTCAAATTTTAATTTTTGGGGCCTGGGGACGAGTTTTTTCGCCAAAACGAGGCTAAAACCTGGGCAGGCTGGAGACTTCAAAAATGGTCCGATTGGGCTGAAATTTTGCACACTTGATCCTTGGGCAAATCCCTGGGGGTATTTTTTTCATTTTTTCAAAATTTTAATTTTTGGGGCCTGGGGACGAGTTTTTCGCCAAAACGAGGCTAAAACCTTGGGGCAGGCTGGAGACTTCAAAAATGGTCCGATTGGGCTGAAATTTTGCACACTTGATCCTTGGGCAAATCCCTGGGGGGGTTTTTTTCATTTTTTCAAAATTTTAATTTTTGGGGCCTGGGGACGAGTTTTTCGCCAAAACGAGGCTAAAACTTTGGGGCAGGCTGGGGACTTCAAAAATGGTCCGATTGGGCTGAAATTTTGCACACTTGATCCTTGGGCAAATCCCTGGGGGAGTTTTTTTCATTGTTTCAAAATTTTAATTTTTGGGGCCTGAGGACGAGTTTTTCGCCAAAACGAGGCTAAAACTTTGGGGCAGGCTGGAGACTTCAAAAATGGTCCGATTGGGCTGAAATTTTGCACACTTAATCCTTGGGCAAATCCCTGGGGGCATTTTTTTTATTTTTTCAAAATTTTAATTTTTGGGGCCTGGGGACGAGTTTTTCGTCAAAACGAGGCTAAAACTTTGGGGCAGGTTGGAGACTTCAAAATTGGTCCGATTGGGTTGAAATTTTGCACACTTGATCCTTGGGCAAATCCCTGGGGGTATTTTTTTCATTTTTTCAAGATTTTGATTTTTGGAGCCTGGGGACGAGTTTTTAGCCTAAACGAGGCTAAAACCCAAAATGCTATAATTTTTCTTAAGCCATTAAGTTTACAATTGGGCCTACGAATGATTTCAAAGATACTGAAGTTGAGCCAGTGCGGTTAGCACGTTCGACAGTGGTAAAACAAGCTATATAAACAAAGATAATAAGATAATATTTTTGGAAAAGCTGAAAAATTTTTTTAGAAATATCCAAGGTTTTGATGTTATGCTATGTGAGAAAATTTTTGTAAAAATAGATCACCATTCCTCGACTAGTTGTTCAAAGAACTTGGGTCTGCATTGAGTTTGATGGTGTTGGAAATATTCATGACGTGCAAATAAGATGGGACAACTGTTGGCAAAATATAAGATGAGAGAAAAAAGAATAAAAGAAACAATGAAATAGTTTCTTTGTTATTTTGTCTTATTTATAGCGTGATCAGGGGGGGGTCAGTACCAAAATGTAAGACATACATGAGTACTAAAAGGATTTTTGCTAATTTTTGACATACCCCCACCTATTTTTCGATAAATGTTATTTTAGTACACATGTACTAAAATTATTTTGAGCAATTTAACATAGATACCACCCATTTTTTGCCCTTTTACGGCTTTAAATTTACCAAAATGGGGTCATTGTTACAAACCTAGTCGAATTTAGTACATCAATCTGCAAAATAATATCATTTTATTACTAAACTGTGCTGAACTGTACATAAAAATATTTTTAAAAAATATTTAAAAAGTTGGAAAAATTGTAAAAGATTTCTGAAGATTTTTTCGAAAATTCCTGAAGAAAAAAAATCAAATTTTTTCTAAAATTGTTAAAAAAATGCTCCATTTTGGCTGATTTTAGAACAAAATACTAAGATTTTTCAAAAATTTCTTTAAGGGACCACCCTTTTTGGTATTTTAGTACACATAGTACTAAAATTATTTTTGAGCTTTTTTGCAGTACCCCCACGTCACTAAATGTCATGATGTCTGAGATTTTAGTACCGACCCCCCCCCTGGCGTGATTGCTGTTTTGAATGATTTTTTGAAATTTCGATATTGAAAAAAAGTTAGTTTTTTGGAAATAACTTTTGAACTGCTTTTTCAAATTTAATGTATATAGCTCAAAATTCAAGTTAGAGCATCCTCTATACAATAAAAAAAGAATGAACAAAAAATTTAAATCCTGAAGCTCACAATATCTCGACAAACCTGTATACTTTTTTTTGGTGCACCCGGTATACAAATGGTCACAGTCTGTTTTAAAATAAAAATATTAATAAAATTATTAATAAAATGCTATTACAGTATACTGTTATATTGTGAAGTTTATTGCACATGACTGTATACATTTTGTACTCTTTGCTCATTGGGCCATTCCAGAAAATTTTTGTTATATACCCCTGTTAGACGACGTACACTTTTAATTTTTTGATTTTTAATTTTTTTGGTGCCGCATAGAGCGAGTTTCCTTAAAAACAGATTTTTTTGTAAAAGATTTTCCCTCACTCGAAATAAAAGAGAACAAGAAGCAGGAGCGGCGCGAAGGTCCAGCTGACGTGGCAATAACCGAATGTCCTTCGTACCGGGTTCCTTAAGTGACGCAAAAAAATTTCCTTCCCATCCTCCACTCTGAGCTTCTATTCTTTGACACTTTCTTTGTATTGCTAAGTTTTAAAAGTTTTTGATGCATTTCCCGAAATTTCGAAACTTTTGCCGCTGATGGGATTCAAACCTACTATACAAAGCACCTATGATTAGAACGCCAGTGCCTTAACCACTCGGCCATCGAGTCACAACTGCAATTAGGAGTTCAAAGTTGCTTATAAACGTGGTATTTACTTCAAACTCTACCCGGGGGCTAAAACCCTAACCAGGGGTTAACTCCCATCCCCAACCCTAGCCCTAATCCTACCTGACCCTACCTGAAACAACCCTTTAATCTAACCGGGAAATTTGACTCTACTACCAATTCAATCCAAAACATATGTTAAACATCGCCCGGGTAGGCGGGGCAAAAATTCTAGATCGGCGGTTGGTTTAGCCTGGACTTGTTAATTTATTGCGCGCACAGGCCCCGACAAAGACAAAATCTTTTCGATCAGTTGCTTTTTAAAGGTCCATTCTGCTGCGCGCTGGACCAACAAGACCTTCAACAATTTCAAATTCCCTTCCACTCCTGATAACGCTTTAAATAGGCCCAATATAAATTTCCAATGTGAAACAAATTTTCGTTTTAGCAGTGGATAACCATTCCATTAAACAACTGACCAATTTTATGGTTAGTTTGCTGCCATCTGGATTTTAGGTTCAAGTTTGTCAAAAGACGTTGCTCCTACTCCTACATTGGTATCCAGTCAAGAAAAATGTGATGAAATGCATCCCTTCCACTGTACGTACAGTATGTAATGGAAACGTAATGTACAAAGTATAAATAACGGGACACTTAAAATGACGGGGTAAAAACGGGACACCCAAAATAAAGAACAAAGAGTTAAAAGGATGAACTCAAATTTATGCCCCTTAAAAGATCATTTATAAGGCTGTAAAAAAAATCCATACTTTGATCAGCTTCATTCCTCTACATCAGAATACACCACAATGTTTCTTGGTGGTTGAAAACGTCGATTTTTCATTTCTAGAACGCTTTTTTCTCGACTTAGAACAAACGCCGTACTAAATGCAGGCGCTACATGTTTGGGTCATCGAGACTAGTTGCAAGTTTGTATAGGGCGCCGTTTTTGAAAAAAAGGTGTCCCGTATTTACTCCGTGAAAATTTTTCTATGTTGGGGTAATAACGGAACGCGTCCCGTATTTACCCCAGTCTATATTTGGTGCGCTGGGGTAATCACAGGACGCCGTTTCACGCATGTCTGAGCCTCGTTTTGGTAGCCTCGTTTTAGTTCATGTCCCGTTTTTACCCCACTAGGCAGAAAACTACGAGCCCGGGGGTGTCCCGTTTTTACTCCAAAATCCGGGGTAATTACGGGACGCATATCCGTGAATATTTTGCGAAAACTAAAAGTCATAAGTTTAAACCATTAAGAGGGTTGATAGATGACCATTAGAGGGAGTTGCTGGCCAAAAATCATGATTGTAGCTTTTGAAGTTCCTGAAATATGGAAAGGTTCGTCGATTTCGTCCCGTTTTTACCCCAGATGACTAATTATCAACCCGTATATTGAAAAAACTTTCGGTCAGACTGGTTGGATTCAAAATGCTGAGATTAAGCCTACTTACTGAGCTCACCATAGAAACAATATTTTTGAAGATGTAATTTTTTCTATGGTCTTAAAAATCAACCAAATCAGACAAACAATCTCATTTTGGAGATTTACTCTTAACAGCTGTATCAGATGTAGCCTGGATATCCAGCCCGTAAACTTTTTTTTGATTTTGATATTTCTTATGTTTACGGTCTGGTTTACCTAGATCGTCTGCATTCTGATCTGAGGATGATTATGCAGATATTCTGATTGGTTGGGTCCAAGCGAATCAGAGATCTGAATGGTGAAGCGCGTATAAGAAATTATGCGAGCCGACTTGAAGTGTCTGCCTAAGTATTTGGGTGGATCGCGTGGGCGATCAGCAAGGCGCGTATGCTGCTTTGCAAATCTCCCTGATTTTTCTTCTTCAAAGCAAATAACAATAGAATGCCTAATTATCTCCCTTGGGTGTTTGACCACGCATCCAAATAAAAATAACAATAATGGTAGGGAAGAAGTGGGAAGATCAAAACATGGGAATTTTTAGATGTTCTGGTTGTTTTCTTTTAAATTACTTGCTTAGATATTCTTGTTTAAATCTTCTTAATGACTTGGTTACATTGTGTAAAGAACTAAAGGTATAATTCTTTATTTTGCTTCAATTCTTTCTGTTTGCCAATTTTGTAGTGCTGTTTTGGGTTGGAAGTTTTGTTTTGATAATTTTTTGTCTCCCCAAAATTCACTTTGCACTTTCTGTCCAACAGACTTTCTACCACACTGTCTATATTTTATGGTCAAGGCTGCCATTCTAAATCGATTTATCACTGCTGGGACCGTGTCATCTTGAAATTATGCATGTCATTATGTGCATATATTTATTTGCAGCCATGGGGTTCATGCAGGAAAATCTGTCAACAGGGGTTCACCTGATTTCTAGGTGAACCAAGCTCTATAATTTTAGAACTTTGTCTGGCTGAGGTAAAACTTATTTTTTCTAAAATTTTGAGCTTGGATATCCAGGCTATATCAGATGGTGTGAATAGGTTTCGTTTTATAAGGATATTTGACAATTGACTTTCATGGGTCTGTGGGCCAAAGTTGCCTCACCCTATTCAATACTCTATAGAGAATTCTATCAAGCTTTCCCAGCTTGGCAAAAACCCTAGTTTTGAAGTCTTTAGGGGTCATATAATGAAAAGATAAAATAAAAACTTTATACTACTTGTCAGGGTCAACCAATGACTACTCCTGGACTTTTTTCCTTCACAAGTTTCTTTCTCTAAGGTAGCACCTCTGTCTCATCATCCATTTTTTTCCGATCTGTCAATCAAAGTTACTCATCAAAAGGATATCACTGGCCTATAAAGTTGGTATACACCCAGTTGAAAATTTTTAATAATCCAATAATCCTAAAATTTCCGACATTTCTCAGACCCACAGACTTTTAAGTCAAACAATGGGTGTTTATAAAAACCATAGAAATGAAGTATTTTATAGAGGATCTTAATCTGGGGACAGATCTTCATGCTCCTGATCAAAAAAGAGGGATGAATGTTTGCATTAAAATTTTTCAAAATTTTCCTGATATAATTTCCTGATTGATTGTATGTTCGTACACAATAAATAATATGAGTTTGTTTGTTACTGCGAGTTATAAAAAATAGTCCTTAGTTGCTTTGAAAATATACATAAAATGCTTAATGGGTGTATATAACTTCTAAATTGTTGAAGGGTATGATATTATTAATCATTCTGCTGCATTCAAACTAGGTAAAAAATTTTTTTCTCACAAATCTGAAGTAGAATTATATTCAAAGTTGAAGGAAAAAGTGATAAAATGAGAAAAACTACAATCATAGAACCAATTTTGTTTGGATTTATGTTCTGTCGTTATATGTTATTGGATACTGAAGATCAGCTCATTTACATGAAAACTTGTTTGAGAGCCTTCAACACATCGTTTTGTGATGCAATTTACCAGAATGGTACTGCCTTTAAGGCTGAACAGAGTGAACTCCAGAATGAGTCAGCCAAATGGAAAGTGTATTTGAGTATTGTCCGGACTATACCGCCTGTTATAATGACAATCATCTACTCATCTTGGTCAGATTATGTTGGTCGGAAAAATGTTATTGTACTGCCTGTAATCGGATCCTCTATATCAGCAATGAGTTTTATATTAAATTCACAATACATTCAATCACCTGTTTACTATATATTGGTTGGTGAATTATTTGCTGCTCCTTTTGGAAACTTTGTTGCAATGATTTCAGCTACTTTTTGTTATGCAGCTGATATTACACCGATATCTTTCCGTACGCAAAGGACTGTTATTTTGGAATCAATGATATACATTGCAGGTGCAATTGGACATTTTAGTGGTGGACAGATATTGTATAACTTCGGTTTTCAATATGTTTATGGATTAACTTTATTCATTGATATCCTTCAAATCATTTACTGGATGTTTATTGAAGAATCTTATGAATCAACCGTGCAGCAAAAGAAGAAAAGCTTACTGGAAATGTTTACTTTAGAAACTTTCACTAAAGTCTTCAAATTTTTGAGCAAAAGTCGAGATGGTAATAGAAGAAGCATAATTTGGACCTTGTTTGTTTGCTTCTCGTTCAGTTCTCTCTGTAAGTATAGATTCATGTTGATTTTCATTGTTAATCTGACCCCTCTCATAGATAATTGTGATGTCCAATTTGCTGACGGATTTTTACTTCTATAAGGATTGTCTTTGTTGGCTGAATGGGGGAGGGGGGTAAATTAACTGTAATTTTAATTGAATTTGAATTGCATCTTATTGAAAATATGGAAAATTAGAATTCAATTGGGGGCTGTTCATTTTAAATTTGGTAGAGCCTTGATCCGATTAGAACTAGCCCTTCAAAATGGCTTAATAACTGTTTGTAATATTTTATATTTTTTCGTCCAGATTTCATGACTTTGAACAGTGCAACAATACTTTATTTGTTGCACACACCATTTCAATTCCTTCCAACACAAATTGGATACTTTCTTGGTGGAACTCTGCTGTTGAAATTTCTTGGCTCGCTGTTCATCAATCTTGTGTTTGTTCATTGTTTGAAGATGAGAGATTTTTATGTCATGCTGATTTCATTTACAACTTACACAGGATTGTTCATATCTATGGCAGCTGCAAAGAATGACTGGCAGATATACTCAGGTGTGTATAATTGAATTGTAAGACTGGTTGATATTTTAATCATTATGAATTCGAAGTTTTAAATCTCCGAGATGCAAAAATGGTTTGTAATGGTTATAAGGAAATTTTGACAAGAAACTTCAAAGAAACTGAATGTCATTTTGCAACTTCAGAAAATTGCTTAGTAATTGCATGCGTGCATGTGTCTAACACGTGCCTTATATGTTATCATAAAATGACCCGTAGAAACTCATTAATTTTAAGTGGACATTTTGATTATGATCCCTACAAATAACTCTACAATGGTTTTTTTTATTTTAAGCTGGAGCATGGTCTTTTGGAGTCGGAGTTGCAATAGCTGTTATCCGTGGAAAACTATCCAAAATTGCTGCATTTGATGAGCAAGGTAAAACAAATTATATCAAACTTTGCATTGCAAAGACTAGTCAGTAAAGCTATAAAACCTCTTGATATGATTGAAAACATAAGGAAAAGGCAATGGAAAAAGAGGGATTGTATTTAGAATTATACTTGACGGCTCCCGTCGTCGCAAACGTCTATTTAGCTTGCGCATCAATCAAAAGCCCTTAAGATTGTATTGTCGATGCTCTCTAAATCTATCTTATTAAGGCAATTTGCATTAGTTTGCATCAACGATGGAAGTACACGTTTTTTTTTTTCTTTTTAAAATAACAGTTTCTTTTTGCCGTCGGTGCGTGCGGTCGTGCTCTGAGAAACTGTTTTTTTTTAACTTTCGATCTCTCTTGACGAAAGTGTTTCTATAACAAAAAGATAAACATTACTATTTCCTTTGGCTAGAAATAGTAAACACAAAAACAAGTGGAAAGGTTTTTAGGACTTCTTGGCCCCTTGGGTCAAGAAACCCTAATCGACTCTTTGAGAAGCCCATCTTGGGTGATTGTCTCCTTGGTATTCATGTCCAAGGCCTCCTGTTCTGTTAGTGATCTGAATTCAACTATAAAGAATTCAGTGTGTTGTAATTTATAACAAACTATACCTATTTGAAAGTTAAAGCGGTACAATAACTTTTCGTAAAAGATTACACGAAACAACCTTTTTATAAATAACTTCTTGAGTAGGCAAAGATTTGTTCTCAAACTTTGTACACTCTTTTCTTACATAATAACAAAGTTATAGTATAATTTATAGCCAGTAACTCTTTGTAGTTACTGATTTAAAATTTTTGACACACGATTTTGAAACCGTTAACCTCAAATCGTATAAAATTGCTTCTGGCAAGATATACATATATATTATAATTACTAGTACACAAAACCATAAAAATACTTTTATTTCTACTATATTTAATTGTTTCCCATATACTTTTCTGCTTTTTTGCAACGTTTTAGTTGTTTTTCATAAAAAAAATTAGCCTAAAAGTGTCTCAGACACTTTACAGAAAAATTGTTGAAAGTCGGTCTAGAACCCGGTTTGGCGCTACCAGTGAAGTCATATCATCAGATTTCGTTATTTTTGTGCATTGTTTTGGACCAGACTTCTGTCTTGGTCACTCAAGTTTACTTCTGGATTACTTTCTCCTAAACTTATCTACATTACCTTTTCTATTACCTACTTCTTCTTACTATGTCTAATAGTACAAAAAGAGGACCTACATCACCTCTCGAAGATGTAAGTCAGAGCATTGAAGATCTAAGAACTGACTTCATTACGCAGAAAAAACAAAAAGTCCACTTTGGTATTTCTAGAATCAAAAAACCTCGTTCAAACTCACAATCATCTTCCACCTCTTCCTCTTCTAAAAACACCAAAGAAAAACCTGCTGACTCTTCTGAAGAAAATGTTGTTCTGGAATCTGGCTTTGAAACGAATAGATCTAAACCCAATCCACTTATTCTTCAAGAACCACCAAAGAAGAAAAAGATCAAAGTCATTCTCCATGAACACAATTTTGAAAAACCTTATAATCTAGTGGAATTAAACTCCCACGTCAAAAATTTTTCTTTCCTTTCTGCTAATGAAGCACACACAAAAACCACTACTCTTATTTGTGAAATAGACATTAGTGAAATAGAATTCCTTTTGGACAAAGACAATTGGAGTGAAAAAATTAAATCAATTTCTATCGACAAAAAATCAAATCTTCTGGATAGTTATTGCATAAATAAACTAGCAAAAGAACCAGAATCTGGTCCACCTGTCAGCCTCCAACTTGTTTTTGACCACTTGGAATACTATGTAACCAAAGTATACAATCTCAGAAGAGAAGGAAATCTTGTTGTTTTTGAAGTTTTAAAAGGTGATATAGAAGACGACTTTCCACTTACCATAAAGGCTAACAATTCTGTTAGTAAGCACTTTGTCAGGAAATATGATCCTATCGAAAACTACATTATCCAATGTAAAAAATGCTTAAAATTTGGTCATGTTCAATCCATTTGTAAAACTAAAAATCCTTTATGTAGTTGGTGTGGTAAAGAAAACTGTAGAAGGAAGTGTTCTCAGAAATGTTGTGTGAACTGTGAAAAAAACCATTCGTCTTTTTATAGAGGATGTAGTGTTTATAAAAGTTTAGTTGAAAAAGCTACTGTCACACGTAGTGACAGACAAAAGTCTTCCAAGATATCTGCAATCAATAATTCTGTTAAAGAAGTAAAAAATTCATACAGCCAACTTGAAAAGACATATGCACAAGTTGCAAACTTTAGTCAAGAATCTGTCACCCTACAAACCAGTGTAAAAACCTGTACGGAAGGAATGGACTCAATACAATCACAAGTCACTGAAATTTCTACTCTGCTAGGAACAATCTCTGATAACACCAAAACCCTTTTTACAAACGTCAATATTTTAGAGAAAACCGTTAGCAAAATCAGTAACAGCCTCTCTTCTATTACATCCAGAATCGACAATTTAGAAAAACAAAATAAAATCATTTGCCATACTCTATCTGAAGTCAAAGACAACTATGTAACCAAAGAACATCTCTCTTCTGAACTTTCTTCAGAAATTCTTTCAGTATATGAAAAATCGGTTGACATCGAAACTCTATCTTTAATTCTTTTTGAAGCTTGCTATGCTATTGAGCAACAGAAAATGACTACACACATTGACATTTGCTTTCATCTTCAATCCATCATGAAGAGACACCATAACAAATTTGATAAAGAAAACTTCCTGAATTCCCTAGATGAACTCAGAAATACCTCTTTAATTCTTGAAGAACCACCGATGTCCCTATCTCCAAAATGATGAGCTTAAAAATAATCCAATTAAACCTTAACGGATTTAAATCGAAAAAACAAGATCTACAAACTCTCTTAGCTGAAGAAAAACCTGACATAGTTTGTTTGAACGAAACAAAGCTAATTAACAAAGAGACCATCAAAATCAAACACTATACAGCTATCATGAACAATAGAAAGAATAGAAGAACTTTAAAATCTTATGGAGGAGGGACAGCCATCCTAATTAGAGAGGATATTGCACATGATGAGATAAGGAAATATCAAATAGGGAAATACGAAATGCTTTTAATTAAAATTTTTCCTGACTCGCTAAATATGTCAAAATCTTTTCATCTCTGTTGCTGCTATTTTCCACCTACTTTTACAGCAGATACTGAAGTTTTAAAACTTCTCTTTCTTCCAAATACAATCATAGTCGGAGACCTAAATTCTAAACACCATACCTGGGGCAGTATAAAAGACAATCATAGAGGTACTACTTTTAGGAAATTGTATGATGATAACAACTTTGAAACATATGTGATGCCACCAAACTTTAAAACCAAAAAAGGTGAATTTAAAGAAGTTATACAACAAGTTATAACATCTCCTATTAGATTCTTTCAAATTGAGCACATTACTTCGCTTAAATCCATTGGTTCTGACCATCTACCTGTCTCTTTTTCTTTCTTTGATCCTACAGCACCTAAAAAATCAAAGTTTGTTAAACTTTACCATAAACTTAACCTTGAGACTGCTGCTAGGATCATAAATCAATTTTCTTGTGACAAAACTTTTGGAACAAAGAATGTCGAAGAAAAAACGAACAAACTGATCTCCATCCTTCAAGACATAGATAAACATGTACCAACTAAGTTGATACCAAGTAAAAACCAGGGTATGTCTATTGAAACCAGAAAATTGATAAAAGAAAGAAGAAGTATAATCAATCTGTTAAGAAAAAATAAAAATAACATCTTTTTGAGAAGCAGAAAAACAGAATTAAACAGACAGATCAAACAACATATAAGAGATAGCGATGATGCAAGATTCGAGCTCATGAAGAAAAGAATTAATGTTAGAGAAACAACCAAAAAGACCTGGAAATATATTAAAACAATTCTAGATGGTGAAAAATGCAACACACAGCATAAAGATAAAGTTTTTGTCAAAGAAGATGGCTCTAAGGTGAAAGATAAACAAGACATAGCTAATTCCTTTAAAGAAAGACAAGAAAAAATTTTCCAACCAAATATTTCCTCTGACAGAAGGCATAAGTATATTGTCGACCACTGGTTTGAGAACACTCTTTTTCATAGAAGAGAACGTTTTTCTATCTATCACATGTTTGATCCTCTCTTGACTAGATTTGAAGTCGAAGAAAAAATAACACATCAAGAGGTTGACAATGTTCTAAAGTCCCTCAAAGTCCACAAAGCACCTGGCCATGATGCCATACAAAATAAACTTCTTTCCACACTCTCTCCTCTCCTTATATCACCACTTACTTCTCTTTTTAATGACTGGTTGAATAATTCCATCTTCCCAGATTCATTAAAAACTGCAAAAATCTCGATGATCCCCAAAGTAGTGAACACAAACAAGATCTCAGAACATAGGCCAATTAGCCTTCTTCCTACTATTGGTAAGATCTTCGAGAAAATCCTTGCAGATAGAATATACAATTGGGCTGAAAATAACAACATTTTAAACAAGGAGCAGTCTGGCTTTAGAGCTAAAAGAAGTACAGTAGATAATCTTTTCCTTTTACTCAACGACTATCAAGAGGCAAAAATCAAGGGTGAAAGAATGCATGCAGTCTTTGTGGATTTTGAGAAGGCTTTTGACAAAGTCAACCACTCTCTTCTTCTTTTTAAACTAAACTCTTTAGGTATCCCAAAATACCTCCTAAACATCCTTCATAGTTACCTTAAAGACAGGAAGGCTTATATTAAATACTCTCACTTTAAATCAAACATTTTTTCTTTGAAAGCAGGAGTACCTCAGGGCTCCTGTCTTTCACCTATCCTTTTTTCTCTCTTTGTCTGTGACATTCCCAAACCATCTAGTGATACAACAAAGATGACCCAGTTTGCAGACGATCTGGCTGCCTGGGAAAGGTATAAGAGAGTATATGACTCAAATTTAGACGAGTATATTGAACTTTTGTTTGAATGGTTTAGTAAATGGGGGCTAGTAGTCAATATGGATAAAACCAAACATGTGAATTTCGGTAGGAGTAAAATGTCAATTTGGGTTAGAAATGTGAGACTCAAAAAAGATAATAAGATCAAATTCCTAGGTCTCCAACTCGACAAGCAACTAAATCTGGTTTCCTATATAACAAGCAAGATTAATAAATCATACCATCTTTTAAATTTTCTTCAAACACTAAAAAATCAGTATCACATGTCCAAAAATAAATTATTAATGTTATACAAAAGCCTTTTGAGATCAAGGTTAGAATATTCGCATATTTGTCTACTTTCTATTTCCAATGCTCAGATGTACAATATGGAAAAAATACAAAATAGGGCACTAAGAATTATCTTAGGGAAACCTAGATGGACTAGGATAACTGAATTATATAGAGAAGCAAGAGTTACTTCTTTGGAAGATAGGATAAAACGACTTTCAAAAAATTGGCTACTTGCTAGCAATGGTATACAACATCACCCACTCAATAATTATAACTTTTTAAATAGGCCGAATGCAGAAAAAAAGACACTTTATGAAAAACTTGTCTCATTTTAACATTTATTAAATTTTTAGTTTGATTATTAACAATTTTCTTTTCTATTTATATTTATAATACACATATACATATCACTCAAAAAATAATTCCTTTTTAGTTTAATTTTCATTCACACAAATAAAATATTTATACCTTCGTACCTTTACAATCAGAATACAGACAGGTCCTACTAGGATTCCATTATGTCAGCTTTGCTTCGAATAAAAAACCTTTCTCCTTATTACAATACTTTAATTAAAATAAACAGTTATCAGTAATAACAACGATCCATTTTTAGAATTTTTAAAGATTTTTAAACAGTTGGGACAGAGCCTGTCAGGTTCATATCCCACTACACACGCACCGAACTCACATATTACGTTTTAGTAATACAAACCATATTCTTTTTAACCCCTATGTTATCTTTTTATAATAGCCAATAATCTCTATTTTAAATTAATTATTTTTATATCCAAGCTCTCTTCACGACCTTCCGAAATCCGCTTTTATTATAAAACATTCAATTGTTATATACCTCTTTAATACTTTTGCATATAATCTTTTTTATACATGCTTAGCACCTTGTGCTTTACTAATTCTTCTTTTTTTTAGGCATATACTCTTCTTTTTAGGCATAAATCCCTTAACCCTCAGTAAGCTGAATGCAGGAACTAAGATGTTTAAACAAAATCCACAATGGGCAAAGGTAGTCTAAATAGATTACGACGCCCCTCAAAACAACATCACACATCATCTGGAAGTACACGTTTTTTTTTTTTAAGAAACACACTTTTAAGAAACATGAGGCTCAGAATGCCTAAAAACTAAGAAACATCTAAGAAACATGCTGAGGCTGAGAATGAGAAAATAACATTTTTTAATTCGGTTTTTTTAAGAATCTTCCAATCAAGCCTTTCATAAGGCTGATTATGTCAAAAAGTTTAGAAACATGTAAGAAACATTTAAGGCTCAAAAGCCCGATTTCTTAAGAAACATTGAGGCTGCTTGGTAAAACTAGTTTCTTAAAAAAAAAAAAAACGTGTACATCGAGCAGTGGGAAGATTTCTCGTTATATCCCAGATGTTCCAATTTTTTTTTAGGGAGATTGTTTTCACTGATCTCATCTGTTGAAGTTTTGGTATCATTATTCTCTGGGGTTACCATCACAAGTATTTATAAAGCTACGGTGGACATTGAGCCTGCATTTGTCTTTTATCTCGTTGGTGCTTCTTCAATTTTGCCATTTTGTTTGACTTTGTAAGTACTTTAAACCTTGAAAACTTCTTCGTTTGCTCATTGCAATTGCATTGTTTTTACTATTATAAAGTTTTTGTTACCCGTTTTTTATAAGAACATCCAAAACTTTTGAAGCCTTCGTACCTTTTTAAAGTTTCAACCCTAAGAATGTTTTTGAAATGCTTTTATTTTCACCATTTTGAGAGTATTTTCGTGCATTTTTCTAATTAATTGGATGTTTTAGAGAAAAAAAGCCTTGAAATGTTGTTAAATATTTCTTAATATCGACGCCTTATGGTTATGCTCTTTTATATCGGGTGTACCACAAAAAGGTTTCGCTCTTTGAAACTAATTTTCTAGAAATCTAAAAATTTTAAAGGAACCATTCCTATTTCATTGGAAAGAAGAAAAATAAACTTAAATTTTGATGGGTCATTTATTAAATTCGATTCATTAGTTCAAAAGTTACGCTCTTAATTGAATAAAAAAGTTATTTTCGGAAAGTGCTCAAAAACGTTAAAAATCGATCAAATTAAACAGAAGCATAATTACATGATACATCAGTATTTTCGTTTCAGTCATTAAAAATGAAAATTGGCTGTCTAAATGAGCTTTTGTTATATAAAGGAAGGTTGAATTTCAATGAAAGGAAGAAAATTCGTCGAAAGAGGCCAAAAAATCTGGTAAAATTCATAAAAATACATCAAATATGGATTTCGAGGTAGATCCAGCCTTACATAGACTATCCAGTCTAGAACCAAAAATCTGAGGAAAATTTCGGTAAAAAGTAAATTGAATTGATTTTGATGAAGATTTTAAACCCTTGCAGCCCTTCAGTTTGAAAATTTATGTGTTTAATTGCTGAAATATGCACTTAATCATGTAAAGGCTATTGCGATGGCCAAATTTAAAATAAAAATTTGATAGGTCGATTTTAAACGTTTTCAAGCACTTTCTGGAAGTAACTTTTTTATTTAATTGAGCATAACTTTTGATCTAATCAATCGAATTTAATAAACAACCCATCAAAATTTAAGTCTCTTTTTCTTATTTCCAAAATAGGAATGGTTCTTTGAAAATTTTTAGATTTAGAGAAAATTAGTTTTAAAGAGCGAAACTTTTTTATGGCACACCCGGTAGTTTGTTCTTATAAAATAGCAGTTGTAGATATTTTTGAAACATGAACCCGTTCAATCACAATGACATATTTTTCAGAAAAGTTATATCTAAATAATGGTTTCAATTTCTTTTCAAACTTTAGATATTTGATCAAACTTGAAAATGAGGATAGGAAGCGAGAAGATTGTTGCCCTGCTGCTTTTGAAGGAACACCTTTGTTGAAAAGTCAAACCTTCAACAAAGAAAGCAATGATGACTATTCATCGACTGACAATCTCTGATTTCTCTTGGTATATTACAATTACAACATACAAGGTATAGACTAAGGCATTTTACAGGTTTAGATAGACACAGCAGCATTATATTGCTGGAAAGTCTGTCTCATCAGACAGAGATTGAACACACGATGTAACTAATGACATGGTATGACCCCACTTGACATTTTTTTAAATCCTATGTAAATGTAAATATTGTTGTCGTTAAACATTTTTATATAGTTTTCTATTTGTAGCCTTTTTTTATTGAATCAAATTGTTTGATTAGCTTTGATTGCTAATCGGTCCATGAAAACATTTGAATTGCAATCAAATTTACGGTTCTTCATAGATTGGAATCGTGTTTCTGCTCGTTTGATGTGACTAAATCGATTGACTTTGATTCAGCCTAGGTTTGCCACAAAAATGTTTCTCTCTTTCAGTGTATTTTTTAATTTCGAATCTCAAAAGAAGCGTTGGAAATAACCAGGGAAAACTAAACTTTTGATGGTTGATCCTACAATTTGATCTACTATAGTATCGACTTTTTAACGGTATTTTATAAAACACTACAATCTTGAAATTAAAACACCTTAGTAGCAATCAAAGTTACTTTTTATCCATTTTAAGCATGATGACTTAGATCCAATCGACGAAATGGACTATCAAAATTCTTTTTCCCTTGTGGCGCACCTAGTTTGGTGCACAGTTACTTTTTAGGACTCACTCAGAAAAGAATAATCTTTATTTCAAAATTTTTTTAATCGAAGTTTACGGAATGCCTTGATTACATCAGTGTCATCTAATACCAATGTAATACCGATTCACTTTGCTCAAATGTCAATCAAACAAAAACTGGGCTCTTCATTTTCTACTGGCTTCAAACGTACTCCAATAAAAATAACTCAGTAAAAAATTGATCATCAAATTAATACATCATATAAAATATAGAAAGATTTTTGATATTATAACAAAGAATATATATTGAAAAATAATTTAAGTCAAAATTTTTTAACAATTTATAAAATAGCATAAGTATCGGAAAAAATATTTATTGGAAAATTATCTTTAAAATCACGGATATAAATAAACATTACATAAATAATTTTATAGCTCATATTCTTATATTATATATATAATAACTATTTTTACAAATTTATTACAGTATTATCAACATAATCATGACAGGTTTTTAAAACAAGACATATTATACATTTTATATCAAGTTTAATATTTATCTTTGATTATCTAGTTACATACATGACCTTTCTCACTAAGATATTTCTTACATAGAAGTCGTAAATAAGACGACTTAAGTATACGTTATTTTCTTGTGAGTTTGGTATGAGAGTGTATCTGTGTTCCTTATTTCGAGTTTCTATGCAGCTAAAGATTGCTACTAGTCTTTTGAGCTTAAGTGTTTCATACTGTTTACAGTGTTAAAAGTTCCTTCGTTTCAGACAGATTCCCGTCTTAGCAAAGTCTGCAAAGAGACTTTTCCGTCTCAAAATTCTGCATAATTCTGCAAAATCTTAAGAATACATTGTGCTAATTTGCAGTGTAGAATTGCTTTTCCATCACAGACGAAAAAAACTTGCTTTGACCACTGCTGTATTATTTTTTCTAGATCAATCGATAAATAAATAACAATAATAATAACAAAAATGGTTGAATCAAGATATGTGGAACCGGTGTTGCTTGGTTACATGTTTTTCTTATACTCAGCCATGACTTTGAGTCAACAGTTAGTGTACCGTAAAACATGCATCCGGCAATTCAACACTTCATATTGTCACCTCATATCCGAATCAAAAAATGAAACATTATACAAACATGATTCTGATCTAATCCAAAAGGAGACTTCCCAGTGGATAATGTATCTGTCTATAATACGAACAATCCCAGCGGTAATATCAACTCTGGTTTGTACAGCTTATTTTGATCTTGTTGGTCGTAAACGTATTATGATTATGCCTATAATAGGTGCAACGCTGGTCACTATTAGTGATTTAGCAAATTCGTATTACCTTTCTTCATCAATCGTATGGATGTTTTTTGGAGCATTCCTTGATGGCTTATTTGGTCAATTTGCATCCATCCTAGCATCTGCTTTTGCTTATTTAGCAGATACAACCAGTGTAGAGAATCGAACCAGAAGAGTAATTCTACTGGAATCAATGGTTTTTCTTGGTGGATGTATTGCAGAGATTGGAACTGGACAGCTACTACAGCATTATGGTTTTCTACCACCTTTTATAATGGTGTTGTTGGTTCTGGTCATGGTTATCATTTATTGGTTTTTCTTGAGAGAATCGTACCCACCTACTGATGGAGAATCAAAGATTGGCTTTTTTGCTATCATTCGTGAAAAACTGTTCAAAAGAGGCTATAAAATGATATCGGACCAAAATACCGTCAGACGACGGAAGATAATTTTGTTATGGCTTTACTTCTTTATTGCCTTATTTAGTAAGTCGTTTTTCAACTTTATTGGCATTTTCTAGTTGCCGGGTAGCTCAGTCTTTTGAGCATTCGCCTTACAATTCAAGGATTGTACGTTTGATCCTCGGTCACCGCCAACTCCGCGGATGAGTATCATGGATTGGGTAATATGATCCAAGTGGTAGGTTACTGGGAGCTGACAGTAGGCGTGGCGCCTACCTTAACATTCAACCTTCAGGTCTAGCGAAAATAGAATAGCGGGTTAAAGGCTCCCTCACTCCCAGCTCCGCCGACAACCACCAGATGCATATACCTTATTGGTCCATTCTCACTCTACTTTAAAACTACGATCATAACAACATGAATATTTCCGTTGGTCTTACTTTCTTGTCTTTTCTATTTCGATGAAGAGATGCTTCCACAAGTGCGGTTGAGATTTAGCTGGTGATTGTCGTCCATACGGGTGGCATGAAACTAAAGTAAATATCGTCTTAACCTTCATTTTCACAACATAAGCAGCTCTGCACTTTCCCAGAACAATTCAAACTATCGTTGCATCTTTAACAAAATTCCATTTTCGTTTCGTTTCAGTGATGGCTGGCACAATATCAGTTCTTCTCCTCTTCATTTTACGACCACCGATCAGTTTCTCACCTGCAAACATCGGTTTCTTCCTCGCCGAAGCACAAGCAATTAAATTCATTGGTTCACTTTTCGCTAATTGTGTATTGATTCGTGTACTTGGTTGGACCGATAACAGCATTTTATTGATCTATGGGATTACATCAATGGGTTTTTATCTTTCACTTGCATTCTCGTCAACAACTTGGCATATTTATTTGCGTAAGTGAAATCATATGAGAAATTGACTAGCAATTTTACTATCTACCACTAAAATTTTAGATAATGACTTGAAATTGAAATATTCGAATTATTACTTTTTGCATAAGTTCACTTTTGAGAATACTGAGTCATTTTTTCACACTGCCCAATCTTAATTGTCCATTACATAAGGGAAGAAGTTTTCAAATTGTAAGGCAATAAATTCATTATTTGATTAATTGAGCATTTCTTTTTAATGTTTCAGTTGCTATTTGGAATGCTGGTACTGGACTTGGTGCTCCTGCAGTCAGAGGGAAATTATCGAAAATGTTTTCAAAAGAAGATCAAGGTAACGGTCTACTCCTCATTATTTTTATTCTGGACTGGAACATTACTCCTATCAACCCTTAGCGTTACGGTGGGCTTTTATAGGGTCTGATACATAGATTTATAAAGCCCGAAGGGGTTGTGCTTCGGCTGAAAAGTGTGCCTTGGTTAGGTAGGAAATCCTACCTAGGTCACGTGACATTACAATAGAATTTCCGCGCTTTACCAATCAGAAGCTTGGCGGGTTTTCGAAAACAATAGATAGTCTATGAATCTGTGGTCTGATACCATAATGAATTTACAAGGAAATGGTGTCAAAAGTCTTTGCGTGAGAATTTCAATGCAATAACTTCAGACATTTTGACGTCATTCTTTCTAGTAAACTTGAGCCCAGTCTCTAAAACTTGAGCCCAGTCTCTAAAAGTTTAAATGTGTATTATTATTGTCTGTCTGCCTTTAAAATGCTGACCTTTAATTTTATCGAGGTAGCTATGATTTTATGACGATTTGAGATGTGGAAAATGTTTGAATAGGATGAGTGGAAGAATATTATTATACTTACATTGTATAAAAAGTACTGTTTTAAAATCTTAACAGAAAAAACGAAATTACCAATATTCAAGAATAAGAAAAAACGATACAAATTACAGTCAGTGTTAAAAGTTATCCCGTCTCAGTGTAGTATATAAAGAGGGTGTTCCGTCTTAAAATTCTGCATAATTCGCACCAACATTTCAAGGATATGTGCTACTTTGCTGTGTAAAATCAGACGAAAAACTTTGCTTTGACCGCTGGATATTATTAAGCTTGAAATTCCAATTATTGGACCTTCCTCCGGGTACCCCGGTGGAGGTCCTTTAAATTAACCCATGTTCGTCCGTCCGTTCGTTCGTTCGTTCGTTCGTTCGTCTGTTACCATCTTTTCTCGGGATGTTTTTTTGGCACGATGATGCAAAATGATGATTCCTAAAAAGTGACGGAGCCCGATTTTCGAGAAAAAAAATTATGCCGGAAAAACTTGTTTTTTGGCATTTTCTCGAGATTTTATCATTAGTTTTTTCTAATTTTTTGCTCAAAGATGCGAAATAACAATGCCCAAAACATGGCCGAGTCCGATTTTTGAGAAAAATTTTTTTCCGGCCGAAAATGCCGGAAATCACCGTTTTTTTGGATTTACATTGGGCTTTTTCCTTATAATTGGTTGTTTTTCATTCAAAAATATTATTAATAGCAATGTCCACCATCAAGCATGTTTCAACTTTCAATAGAATTGATTTTTGAAGCCGGAACTATTTAAAAATCGCCGGAACAACCTATTTTCGCCGGAAAGACAGTATTTCTTGAATTTCTCGAGCTGTACTTTATATTTTTTGATGAAATTTTGCACGCTGATGCAAAATGACAACACCTAAATTGTGACGGAGCCCGATTTTCGAAAAACATTTTTTTCCGGCCGAAAATGCCGGAAATATGCCGGACGAACTGTTTTTTTGGCATTTTCTCGAGATTTTACCATTATTTTTTTGTGATTTTTTGCAGAAAGATGCGTATTAGCAATGCTCAAAACTCGATTTTTGAGAAAAAAATTTTTCCGGTTGAAAATGGAAATCGCCGGAAATCGCCGTTTTTGCAGATTTTCATTGGACTTTTTCCTTATATTTTATGTTTTTCACAAAAAAAACATTATTGATAACAATGCTCACCATCAAGTATGATTCAATTGTCAATAAAACTGATTTTTGCGACCAGAACTTTCTATTTATTTTTTCCCTACAACCCTTCCCTTCCCCATCAACAATCAATGATGAATTTATTGCGTTATGCATTTTCGCTAAATGCTATATTTTCTGACTGATTTTTTTCATTTTTCTCCTCGCATTGCTATCTAACTTTCATCATCAAGTAGGTCCATTCAGCATCTAGCTTGTTTTCTTTTTTTCTCTACAAAGGTGTATTATTTTCATTGATTGGTTGTATCGAGACCTCTGCTGCTCTTGTGGCAGGTCCAGTTGCTAGTGCTATCTACAAATCAACGGTATCGGAAATTCCAAATGCTGTTTTCTTTATCTTCACTGGTTGCGCTGGTATCATCACTTGTTTTGTATTGTAAGTGTTGTCTATTAAAATTTTTGTAAACGGCTAGAACTCTTATTTTTCAGTCGCTAAAATGTTATTTTAGGTAGTGCAGTAAGAGATCCCTTAAAACTTTTGAGCTTTGCGTTACGCTCATTTCTCATCGCCTTAGCTTTCTTAAAATAACGAGGGCATGCTTTTAGCGTAACTGAACGTTCAAAGCTCAGAGGGAGGGGGTACGAGGGTTTAGGGATGTTGGGTATGTGCGTGCCGTACCTCCGAACCTTTATCCTTAGGGATACTGATTTTTGCTGAAAAGGTGACCCTTAATAAAGAGACAATTTCACAAAAATGTCTTCGATTTAGAATAAATTCTCAAATAATTTGGATAAATTATTTTATAAATAAACTTTTCACTCTTCTTTGACTCGAGTTTGTGAAAAAACCGACCCTTAGAAAGGCTAATTTAAGATTTTCTGACTTTTTGCAACCCTTAGAGAGACTTAAGGTGAAAAACTCGACCCTTCAGTCACGCACATTACCAGCACCCATTCCCAGGGGTTCAAAAGGAGTTTAAGGGTTAAATGGAGGGGTTTCGATGTGTGATTTATCTGGGTTTGATCGTTTTTCGTAGCTATCCATCATTTCTCTCTTTATTTCAGTGTTATCTACCATTTGGACAAGTCAGAAAAGAAATACGAAGAACTCAATGAAGAAGAAGATGGAGAAGAAAGCAGAGTCAAGGCTATCAATTCTTGAGCTATTTTCACGCAAGTTCTCTTCCACGAGTGTAAGATTTGCCCGGTTATTTTATTTGATGTCTTTTGACGTTGTTATTTTCTTTGCATTAATATCTTTATTGTCTTTTTTATATGTTTGAATACTCTCGGGTACCTAATAAGGGGGATAGGAATAAACGGGGTGGATGGAAAAATCTCAAAACTTAATAAGGGGAGTTGGAATAAAAATGTCCTGGATGAAAAATTTTTTGAAAAGGAGGCTAATACAGCAGAATAAGGGTAAGGGAGAGAACTTTCAAAAACATTTCCCAAGAATCACTAAGCGGGGGGGGGGGTAATAAGAAATAATTAGTGCCCCCCTCCCGCTCATTAGGTACCCGAGAGTTAGAGTAAAGAGTAAATTTTGTACATTTGGTTGGAGTATTAATGATAACATGAAATTTTGTTTATTCTATGCAATTTGATTTTGCATTTTTTTATAGTTTTGATAATGTAATTGTAAATTACATTAAATAATTGTCTATATTGTAAATTTACTTAATGTATGTTTTTGGATGATTTACTTATCATGGTAAGATTAAAGGATAATTCTAATTTCACTTACTGTACCAAGGAACATTTAAATTGTCTTCTTCTGTAAAGAAGTGAAAGTAACTTTAAGTTTGGCCTTATTTTGGAAATCTCAGTCTAAAGTTCTTCTCATCATGTTTTTTTTTCTAAGGCAAAACTGAAGTAGTTTAGGTTCAATACTATTTGTACTATTTTGACTTTGAATTGACTTAAAATATTGCCATTCGAGATCATTCGAGGCTCCACATCGCTCTTAAGTTGTTCTTATTTTCCTAGCATTTTTAGTCCTGTTGTTCTTATAGACGTTCTTATAAAAAAAGTGGATATGGTATGAATGATAGACTAAAAACCACGGAAGACGACATAAAATGAGACAAGTGCTACGAGATAAGCGATAGAATTTTCGTAAATTAATTATAAATTTTACCTTCGAAATTCTAAGTTAAGAAATATGCAACATTTCCGAAAATACTGGATAAAAAATCAAGTATTTGCACTAGATCTTTAATATTTAACTAAAAAATTGTGATCATTTCATTTTCCGGCTGAAAATATGCCGGAAATCACCGTTTTTGCAGATTTTCATTGGACTTATTTCCTTATATTTCTTTTTTTTACACAGAAACATTATTGATAACCACCATCAAGCATGATTCAATTGTCAATAAAACTGATTTTTGAAGCCGGAACTTTCTATTTCTTTTTTTCCTACTCTCCTTCCCCCATCAACAATCAATGATGAAATTTAATGCGTTACGCATTTTCTGATTGTTTTCATTTTTCTCTTTATTGTTATCTAACTTTCATCATCAGGTAGGCCCATTCAGCATCTAGCTTGTTTTTACCTAACTTTGGTCAATTTCAAATTAATTTCATCGCATTTTTCAATCCTAAGAAACAGGTTTCCTCACCTTATCAACAATGCCGAAATTTTCACATTAAGCTATCAACAATTTTCATAGAAAGTATATTAAGAGGGTTTCTCCTTGATGGGAACTATAGAAAGTTTCGAATTATTGAAGTTCGAATAAGCGAGAGTCTATTGAATTTCAGAACTCATAAAATTATGAATTTGTTCTCTATATATAGGTGGTTGATTTGCATGGATAGACCTGCGGGACTTGATTACAAAGCTATGCAGTCAGATGGAAGAAAACACCATACTACTACGTAAACCAAATCTGATGACCAGTGCCTTGAAATAAAACTGGGAAGCAATCACATTGTATTTTAAAACGATGATTAGGTGTTTTATTTTTCGGATAACTCGACTGATTATGAAAACCACGCAAAAGCGCTGAAGTTCTAGCTTTAATGAAGGCAAGGCGTCGTCAGGATCCGTTAAATCATGTATGGAGACAATGTGGGTTCAGTTCACTGTTCACTACCTCCTCTCTTCTCTCTCTTCAAGAAACCCAGAAATCGAGAGAACGATCGATAAAAATTACTTTTACTGATTCAATATGTAGGGGCAGCGGACTTAGCTTTGCAGATCTTGGAAATGCCATGCGGGATTGCAAATCATGGCACGAAAAGGTGGAATGCTTTACTGTCGAACAATTATGATAACAATGATGGTATCCCCGGGGGGGGGGTACTAGGGCAAAATGGGTTACGGGGATGCTCCGCTGGTCAGGGTACCTTTTTTAACCTCCACGAGTCCCAGGTAGGGTCGCAAAAACACCAAAATAGAAAAATCAGTCCCTCGTAGGGTGCCTTTTTTTGGAAAATTTGGGGAAAAAGTAGAAAATTTGAGAAAATTTTGGAATTTCAGTCCCATTCAGGGTCACTTTTTTCGCAAATTTCGAGTCCCACGTAGGGTCCATTTTTCGAACCTCAGCGGAGCACCCCCGTCGGTCGACAAGGGTAGTACCCCCCCCGGGTGGTATCTTACATTGGACAAAGCAACATTCGAATATTTTAAAAAATAAAGGGAAGTTATGTGTACGAAATGGTTTCTCTGGCAAGCATATATGAAGCTTTAAACAAGCAGCTTGTACGAAGGCCTACGAAAATCCTGACGCATTTTTAATAAGCTAGGTCAAGTGGTAATGGTGTTTGAATAATCGTCATGTCAAATTGAAAATTGATACAATGGTGAAAATTGCTAATATGTGGTCTATCACATGCATAAAGCACGTGATAACAAAGATTCTTATGATTTGAGGCGTGATTATTTTCATTTTTATTTACCATGTATCTTATCCAGTCTTATCACGATATTCGTCTTTTGACGAAGAGAATTTATTTTAAAACAAAACATATTAAAAACTGTAGTCTTTTTCGAGAATTCAATATTATAAATTGTCAAAGTGACAAATTAATTATCTCAAGGTCAAGGAGATCCCCTTTTAGATAGCCAATGTGTTTCGTTTTACAATGCGTGTATACTTACACGCTTTTTTTTTAAAGAACCTTAACTTGACTCAGAGCCTGGAGTTCCTTATTTTTCCAGATAATTTTAGCCTTAAAGTTCCTTATTTACTAAGCCGCTAAGATTGGATTTGCTAAGTATGTGACTTATGTATAAGTATAACAATAGACCAAAGTACAGAAAAAGACGTTTATTGGTCGTTGTTTCGTCATCTTTTTGTTTAGGCTTTTGTGAATAATGTGAGCAAGTTTAAGTTTAACTCTCTGTTCCTTAACTTTTCTTATGCACAGCCTGAGCATTTCCTTAACAATTCCTTATTTTCGGACCATTTTCAGCTTCGAGTTGTTTATAATCGTGTTCCTTATAAAAATTGGTCCACAATATTTATCTCAAAAACCTCACCAGCATCTGAATGAGAAATATAGCTTATAGGAAAGTAGGTGATCGTCCTTTAAAAGGGGAAGTATATATGAACGGAGTTTACAGCCGTAATAGGTGGTTAACAGGAAAAAATACAGGTGGTAGAGTTTTGGAACATAAACGCCTCCATTACTGTTCACTCCACCCTTTGGCTTACCCCCGTTTTTCAAATTTATCCGCCCTCTTAAGATATCCTCTTTCTACTGAACTTGTGTAGACGATAGTAGACGTTTAATATGAGCGTACAAACTCCACTTTCTTTATTTTTCAGACTAATCACTACTAAATCAACTAACAATTAATAAAACTAAGGAGAAGCAGAAGATGAAATTTGCAAAAATTATATAACTTAACTTGCAAGATTGATCAATAAAATCAAGGTACGTAATAGTCAAGTTTATTTTAGGAGTAGAGACATAACTTAAGTCTGCTTCAAAATTTTGCGTTTTTTATTTATATAGTTACCGCACACTAGTTCTACATCTCACGATATTCATCACGTGATATTTTATACGGAAGCACCAGGTCCGGGTGTTCAGTACTTATTTTGAATTTAAACAATAAAACTAGTGACAAACGCCCGGAGCTATTTTCGGGTGCTTCCGTATTGAATGTCATGTATAGAGAAACTTGCAGAGTCTATCTTTGCATATTTTTAACAAGCCTTGTAATACGAAGCTGACGAGGACGTAATGGTGTTTAAAGCTGGGAAAAAAGATCTTTTAGATATTCGTAAAAATGTGTATGGTCAAATATTGGTAGTATTAGACTGGAGACGTTTATAATGCGTCTAATACAGTATTATGGGCGTTATATGATAATAAGACTATTTTTACGGGATTTAGTTTGTACACTGTATTTCTACTATGTCTGAATTAGTCGTCTAGTTTGCTAGACTATGGTAGTATTAATTATAAAAAGTATTTGTAAATTTGATTTAAGAAAATGTTTAAATGTCGATCGAGTCAAAATGGGAGTCAACACAAGTCACGAACGACACTTTAGTTAAAACGGAGCCATAGGTTTTCTTTGACGCATCTTCACTGTGGAAAATGGCTAAAAATGAATAAAATAAAACATTTAGCTAACGAAATACGAAATACAAATAAAGTACGAGTCAAGATATAAAGATACATCAGTTAGATTACAAAGACAAGTCAAAGATACAACATATAAAACAACAAATAGAAACTTACTAAAAACACTGTGGCTGAACATACACGTACACGTCAACAGATACTCTCAACTAACACTCACAATTCCAATACGTATATTTATAGCACATCACAACAACTCATACAACAACTAGACAATCCTCAAGGGACGAACACATAACTATACACACAATACTGCACTATACAATACAATAAGCAACTCCCTAGACACATAATATAGACAATACACATGGGACTAATACAAATTATATAGTAATCATTTACAGTTTCACTACAAAAGTCCTATCAAATAATAAATCTAAGTACAAAGGAAACGATGAAAACAAACGTAAAACTAAAAGACAAATTAGCTGCATTTTGGCAGTTACAAAATGCGATCTTAGACTTAAAAAACTTAAATCTCTGATACAATAAGTTTATAGGAGGCTTATGAAAAAAGGGTTGTGTCAAGTGCTGTGAACTTGTAATTCAAATGAAGCGATAAAAGTAAACTTAACGCGTGACTTTAAATTTTCAACGTATTTTGTTTGCTATATTTTTTATTGACTTTTTTTAGGTTTTAGTTGTTTGTTTTTCCAAAATCAATATATGGAGCTACAAATATTCGCATTCTCTATAAAGATGATTTTTCAATTTTGACATTTTCTGGTTGTTGGACCTACCCCGGTGGGGTGGAGGTCCTATAAATTAACCCGTGTTCGTTAGTTAGTTAGTTCGTTCGTTCGTTCGTTAGTTACCAACTTTTCTCGAGATTGGCTCATTCAATTTTTCTGATTTTTTGCACAAAGGTGCATTACTATAAACCCTCGAATGTGACGGAGCCCGATTTTCGAAAAAAAAATTTTTCCGGCCGGTAGAACCGGAAATGTCCCGAAAAAAGCGGTTTTTTGAGATTTTCTCGAGATTTTATCATTAGTTTTTTGCGATTTTTTGCACATAGATGCACATTAGTACTGCCGAAAAGGTGTCGAAAACCGTTTGCGGAAAAAAAATTTTTCCGGTCTGTAGAACCGGAAATGTGCCGGAAATCGTCGTTTTTTTCACATTTCCGTCACATTTTTTCAACTTACCGGGTGACCCACGAAAAAGTTCGGACGTTTCCCGACATCTTGAGGCCGAACAAATGTCCTAAAGTGCTCGGAGTTTAGATATTTAGAAAGTAGATATCCTAACTTAAAATTTGAGCTATCACTTTTTAAATTTGACCAATTTGTTCTCTATTTATGAGCTTTTAAAGTCAAAATTCACTTTTCGGAAAGTGTAAAAAACACGTAAAAAAGAGGTATTAAATTTATGCAATCAATTAGAAAATCACTTACAAATTGACTTATTTAACGAATGACATTAATAATTAATAAAAACACCTTTAAAAGTAATTTTTGTTTAAAACAAGACTAGTTTTTATAAAAATTGGCGCTTTTGTAGATTTTTCAGATTTTTTTTAAAAACTGTATATCAAAAACGTCTAAAAATACCAAATTTGATACCCCTTTTTTACGTGTTTTTTACACTTTCCGAAAAGTGAATTTTGACTTTAAAAGCTCATAAATAGAGAACAAATTGGTCAAATTTAAAAAGTGATAGCTCTAATTTTAAGTTAGGATATCTACTTTCTAAATATCTAAACTCCGAGCACTTTAGGACATTTGTTCGGCCTCAAGACGTCGAGAAACGTCCGAACTTTTTCGTGGGTCACCCGGTACCGGGTGACCCACGAAAAAGTTCGGACGTTTCCCGACATCTTGAGGCCGAACAAATGTCCTAAAGTGCTCGGAGTTTAGATATTTAGAAAGTAGATATCCTAACTTAAAATTTGAGCTATCACTTTTTAAATTTGACCAATTTGTTCTCTATTTATGAGCTTTTAAAGTCAAAATTCACTTTTCGGAAAGTGTAAAAAACACGTAAAAAAGGGGTATCAAATTTGGTATTTTTAGACGTTTTTGATATACAGTTTTTAAAAAAAATCTGAAAAATCTACAAAAGCGCCAATTTTTATAAAAACTAGTCTTGTTTTAAACAAAAATTACTTTTAAAGGTGTTTTTATTAATTATTAATGTCATTCGTTAAATAAGTCAATTTGTAAGTGATTTTCTAATTGATTGCATAAATTTAATACCTCTTTTTTACGTGTTTTTTACACTTTCCGAAAAGTGAATTTTGACTTTAAAAGCTCATAAATAGAGAACAAATTGGTCAAATTTAAAAAGTGATAGCTCTAATTTTAAGTTAGGATATCTACTTTCTAAATATCTAAACTCCGAGCACTTTAGGACATTTGTTCGGCCTCAAGACGTCGAGAAACGTCCGAACTTTTTCGTGGGTCACCCGGTATTTAATTGTTTCTTTACAGAAAAATGTTCTTTATGATGATGCCCAAAACTTAGCATTATTTGATTTCCAAAAAAATCATCCTTTGAATCCGGAACTCCTTAAAAATCGCCGGAACAGTCGAAAACCGGCGTAAAACGGTTTTCCTTCATTTTTTCAACTTATACTCGACAGATTTTCATGATTTTTTGCACAATGATGTAAAATGGCAATGCCCAAAATGTGACAGAGCCCAATTTTCGAAAAAGAAATTTTTCCGGCCGCTAGAACCGGAAATGTCCCGAAAAAAGCGGTTTTTTGAGATTTTCTCGAGATGAATGATTGATTAAAGTGTCGATATTATTTTTCTTTCACCGTTAAACATCGATGCGTTTCTTAATTGCTTTCTCCGTTCCAATAGATATATAAATCGAAATTTAAAATTATACATTACTTCCATTAAATTCTAATTATTCGTTTTATAAATAGGTAGGTCCATTAAAGTATTACTTGTTTCTAATTGATTAGCTTATACTCCTGTCTTGCATGAACTTTGCGGTTTGGTATATTGGAGGAACAAAACCGTACACGTTTTTTAATTAGAATTTAATGACAAGCCAAATTTGTTCAAAATTATCTGAAACTTAAATAATTTCAGTAATTCTTTTACTTTCAAACTTTTGCTATTCGGCTTGAGGACCATTTTCTTTATCTCAAGTTCTGTATATTCAAGTGAATTAATTTACAGAAAATACAAATAAAAAGATTTTAGACTCAAAATTGTCTCTTTTTTTCAGATAATTTAATGCAGAAGAACTCACCATGGGCGGTCAGACGACGATTGTGGAACCCATCTTATTCGCTTACATGTTCAACAATTTCATTCTATCACCCGTCGAATAACAACTAGTCTTCAGAAAAACATGCTTTCAAAACTTCAACAAATCATACTGTCAAATTCTATTCGAATCGAAAAACGAAACTTATAAGGACGATCAGAATTTTTTACAAGAGAAAACTTCACAATGGGACATTTACTCTAATTTGGTTCAAATGTTACCAGCTATTATATCCACGCTGGTTTACACCAGTTGGTCAAATAGAATCGGTCTCAAACGGGTTATGATTCTACCCATGATTGGAGGGACAATACTAACAATAACACTTATCTTAAACTCATACTTCGAGGAATGGCCTTTAGAGTTGTTACTTATTGGTTCTTTCCTAGATGGTTGCTTTGGCCAATTTGTAGCAATCATAGCATCTATTTATTCATACGCTGCTGATGTGACGTCCATTGAAGGACGTACTAAACGAACAGTCATTCTTGAATCTATGATGTTTCTTGGTGGTGTCGTTTCAAGTGCAATCAGTGGTATCTTATTACAGAAATATGGTTTCATACCAACTTTCCTACTGGTATTAGCAATGTTTGCTTTTCAAATGATTTATTGGTGTTTTTTACAAGAATCATATCCACCAAGGCCTGACCAACCGAAGATTTCATTTTGTCAGATCTTGAAAGGTGAGCATTGACAGGTGCCGTTCGTGTTGTGTTTAAGAAGAGGAATGGTAACAAACGAAGAACCATCCTTTTGTTGTATGTTGTTCTATGGCTCTTCACTTCGGGTAAGATTCTTCCTTTTTTTCTACCATAGCTATTTGAAAATGAAGCTGACAGCAGTAATGATACTCCTCAGCGGTTTCAGTGTGATAGAGTGATCCAAAGTTCTTATTGCGTGGTAGTGTGATCAAGATTTTAGCATAATACATAATAGAGCAAAAATTTGAGATACAATGCGTGATTTTGGCTATTTTGGTTATTTTTATGCGATAATAAATCTTAGCGATTTTCGTAATGTGTTACGGACAAAAAATATTGCGTGATATTGAGGGTGCCTCTGGGGCCTCAGTAATGTTCTGGCGTTATTACGGTCTTACAGGCTATTGCCAAGATTAACTTTGTTGGAAAATGAGTCGTTCCAAAAGAATTTTCGTAAATTCTTTCCAATTTAACTACCTATTCTAAAATTTTCAATTTTTTTATTTTTCTTCCCTAGTGTACACTGGATACGGTGATGTGAGTGTTCTATACATCCTACATCCACCAATCAATTTCTCTTCTGCCAATATTGGTTACATGTATGCACAGTTCAATGGTCTCAAATTTATTGGTGCTTCATTCATCAATTATGTCTTCTTGCACAAATTGGGTATTCCTGACATTCGAATATTGACCATTTTTCCGTTGGCTTTTATTGGTTTTTGTTTAACTTTGGCGTTTACAACGACGGCTTGGCAAGTCTTTGCATGTAAGTGACAGATTTATGAAACTTCTTATTCCGTGTTCTTAAAACTTATCCTTAAGGCCGGGGAAAACCGATCCAACATTTCATCCAACATGCCTTTTTTCTGATGTTGGATGAAATGTTGGACCAGTTTGGGTCAATTCAAATTTTTGGAGAAAAATTAAAATTCAAAAAAAGAAGAAAAAAATCGTGTTGGATGGTGTTGGATGAAGTTTGATCGCCATCAAACATTTCATCCAACATTTGCATTTTTCATTTTTTTCCAAGTCATATTGGATGAAATGTTGGGTCGGTTTGCCCCGGCCTTGATTTTGGCTTCATCCAACGCGTTAGAAAAAAAATGAAAATTCAAAAAGAAAAGAAAAAAGTCTTTCTGACCAATCTTGCTCCATATCCGTGTCAATTCAATATTAAAAAGCTTGTGAATTAGAATTGATGAGTTAGCAAGCATTATCACTCTTATTTAAAAACAAAACCTTTAAAGCCGAGAAAACACCAGAGAATTCAGCAACTATTACCTTAGGAGAACTTATATTTTAGCGGGAACTAATTTTGACAAGCGGCAAAAATCCTGAAAATTTTTTATTTTAGCGAGAACTTATTTTGGCGATTGATGAATTTTTTTAATTTTGGCGGGAACTAATTTTGGCGAATGACAGTGTAAATCTGTTCTATTTTGCCGTATTAGAAGCTTTTTTGTAAACTCAAGAAGTTATTTATTTCAAAATAGCAAAAATTTTAATTTTAGTGGGAACTTATTTTGGCGAGTGAGCAAAATATTTAACTTTGGCGGAAACTAATTTTGGCGAATTTTGTCTAAGGGAGTGGTCATAAAGTATCTACTAGGGGGGAGTGGAGGATATTTTGAAAAATCCCAAAATACTTTCGCACCCCCTCCCCTAGCCTGGAAAAAAATTTCGAACCCCCCCTCATAAGGCCCAATATTTTTTCGCACCCCCCCCCCACTAGAAAAATTTTACGCAAAAAAGAATTCATACCGCATTTGTTTGTATGACAGTTTTTTATGTCAAAATTAGGTAAGGGAGATAGTTTAGCCCTGTAAAGTTGAGTATAGTCCTTTAGGAGATCTATCATTTTGATTGACGTTTACACCACGGAATTTTTTCCGTCGATTTCCATGGTTACGACGGAATTTCTCTGAAGTAAACAAAAGAAAAAAACCCGTGGTGTAAACGTCAATCAAAATGGTAGATCTCCTATAGGAATAGTCCAGGGTTAAAATAGGAATCAACGAGTTATTTTCTCTGAGTTTCCCAAAGTTTTGGGAGAAAATTACGGCTTATTTTTCCTGATACATAATCTCCCTACATTACAGAGGCATTACTCAATTACTCAAAATATCCTGAGGGGCCACCATGGTTGGCCCCGAAGGGAGAAAATTTAGAAGATCAGGTACTCGAGACCCTAAAATACAAGCTATTCCGTTGTTAAAAGGAGTCTGAAAAATAACATTCTCTGAGTTTGAAATTTCCCTATAAACCTATATTTTCAGGTTTTCCAGGGTCTGTCAAAGCTCTGTGTATATAATTTATAAGATATTAGTAGAGACAAGGAGGCACAACCATGGTTTGCGCCGACGGGAGAAAATGTCGATGTTTTTCACCACCATTTTAGCTAAAAGACACTTTGTTTTGACAAATTTCTTTCTAAAAAGTACTTTTTCAAACCACTCTGATGAGCTGTGAAAGCCACCAAGCTACTTCCCTATTTAGCTCAGTGCTACAAACCAAAAGGGCAAGGCGATGATGCCCAAATAATGTTAGTATGACATGTACACATATCAAATAAAATAAATTCTGAGTTGTCGGCCGTTAGGCCGAAAAATTTTTGAAATCTTGAAACGTAAAACTATGAAATTAGACTTCCTACATTTTCTCTTGCGTTGCCCAAAAGATTTGGAACCCCCCCCCCCTAAACCCTCAAAAAAAATTTGAAACCCCCCCCTAAACCCTCGAAAAAATTTAGAAACCCCCCCCCCCCTAGAATCCTCCACCCCCCCTAGTAGATACTTTCTGACCACTCCCTAAATTCGCCAAATTCGCCAAAATTAGTTCCCGCCAAAATAAGTTCCCTTAAGGTAAATTACCTAGTTTCTGTAGTAATGTTCTGTCGTAAATAAGAACATTAATCCAAAATTTTGCGTTAAAGTATTCAATTTCAAACAAAAAAATGTTTAAAGTCACCAAATTTTCTACCCATAAGGTAGTGTCAATGTCATAATAATATGCTTCGAAAGTTTTCAAAGAAAGTCCTTATATAAATTTTACAATTATTAATACACTCTTCTCGAGATGCATAAATTTATTGTTGTCCTCGTTTTCAAACAGATTTCATTGCTATGAAATTATACATTTAAACCAATTTAAATTCCCAAAAGGCAAATATTAACTCTAAAACAAAAGTACTTGAAATTCAAAATGTCTCATGAGGTGTAAACAACACAATTATCATTGTGAATATGTAATTTTATAGCAACGAAATCTGTTTGAAAACGAGGACAACAATAAATCTATGCATCTCAAGAAGAGTGTATTTAGCTGCAGCATGGGGACTTGGGCTGGGTGTTGGCCCAGGTGCGATTCGTGGAAGGTTGTCGAAAATCGTTGGAAGAAGTGAACAAGGTATGGTAAAAAAATGCTTTCGGTCTTTTTACATCCCCTTCTCACAGACCCGGTAGGATTATTTCAGCCAGTGGGGTTAGAAATAACAGACTGAAACTCGATAGGATTGATTTTCCCAATGCTCTACATTGATCTACATTTGTCAGAAAAATCTTTTGAATGTTGAAAAATATGACAATATTTTGCGGTGAGGATTCGTTTATTTAATTATTTTAATTGGGGATAAAAATTGGAATATAATTTTCCACTGGGGACGATTTTTTTGGTCAATTCTTCCAGTGGGAGGGGTTTGTGAGAAGGAGGGTTTTTACCAAAACCAGTATACAACATGGACACAGACAGTTGATACCTTAAAGGAAAAAATTTTGGCGGGAATTTAATTTGGCGGATGGCCAAAAAAGTTTTTTCAGAGGGAATTTAATTTGGCGGATGGACGAAAAAACTGAATTTGGCGGGTGCTCGCACGGCTTGGCATGGAAATGCTTTTGATAAAAATGCATGTATTTTACAACTTTTACAACATGGGAAGCTTGTTTACTTTTCAGGTCATTTATTTGCATTTATTGCATCAACGGAAATCGCCATAGCTTTTGTAGTAAGTATTGCGTTTAACGCAATTTACAAAAGCAACAGTATCCATCTCAACGAAGGTTTGGTACATTTTATCAGCGCTGTCACTTGTCTCATTCATTATTGTTATGTAAGTCTTCAATAGTTTGGTAGAATTAACTCAATCGAATTAAAACGTTTTAGACCCTTTTTGGGCCCCATTTTTTGATGACGTTATTTGTCAGTACACGAGTCTCAAAGATGTGCCAGATACACTTATGTCTTTAGGGAAAGTCAATGAGAAAGATTAACTAAAAATCTTGCCCCGTCCGACTGAAAACTTAAACAGGGATGTGCTAAACCTATACAAACCCCTGCAAACAAATTTTCTTTTAAAGACTGTTTCAAAAATGAATTTCGACACTTGATATCTAAAGATCATGAAAAGTAGATAAGGAAACTGGGGTCGTTTTTTTTTTGTAATTTCGTCAATTAGACCCCTTAAATGGCTCGAAAATCCGTCACTTTCTTGGTGACGTCGTTAGCTAATGCCCAGTAAGATTTGCATTTTCAAACCAGACTCAAAAGACGGGCCTTGAAATGAATTAACCGAAAACGGTTTTAAAGGTATTCGGTAGCTACATCACAAGTTTGAAATCAATATGTTTTCTGCTGAGTTAGCACATTTTACATTATTTTAGCTGAGTCAGCAAAATTTTAAAACATCAACACACTGAAAGGTTTTTTTGAAACTTCGTCACTTGCCTAAAAGTTTCAGCACTTTACCCGACTATTTTTTCCCCTTCAAAGCCAATCTATACTCATATGAAGCTGCTTGCTGATATTGCAGAAGCAATCTTAGAGTCTTTTTACTGCCAGATTATTTAGGTTTTAGCGCTTCTTTGATGCTAGTTAACATAAAGTTTTTTGACATTTTTTTAGTTTTGTTCAAGAAAATTTCGCAGATAAGACTTTTCTAAATTTTCATGGAGACTTAATTCGCGGATGACACCCAAATCCGCGAAAATTTATCCCATTAAGGTAATTTTAAAATATACTTTAATGGGATAAACTTTCGCAGGGATTAAATTTCGCGGATTTGGGTGTCATCCACGAAATTAAGTCCCAATGGAAATCTGGAAGGCCCTCATCTGCGAAATATTTCTAAACAAAACTCAAAATATGTCAAATAAATACTATTTGAATGGTTAATTGCATCAAAGAGGCGCAAATAATGTGTATTTCAACAACCAATATGCATGATTTGAAAGATAAAGTCACAAATTCGTGAAAATATTGCCCCCTAATAGTGCCACCCGCGAAATTAAGTCCCCGCGAATTTTTTTAATTTCGCGGATAGGCCCAACCGCGAAATTTAATCCCTGCGAAAGTTTATCCCATTAAAGTATCTGATTGGTTTCTTTTTTAACAGTGGATTGATCATCAACGGAGACGACGAAGAAGATTACGAAGAATTGAATGAAGAAAATGAAAATGAAGATGATGAGAATTCAAAACATGACTCGCTCAACAAAACTGTATGAAAATATCCGCTGACGAGATACTGCACGTCTTTTGAAACATATATCATTTTAATACTATTGTTTGTCCCCGAAAAATAATTATAAAAAATTTTAAACCTAATTTTTATGATCAAGCTATTTCTTTTCTAAAAAAAGTGTTTAATTACTTTGCCTTGTAGCTTGTAACTAAATATATATTTAATGTAACAAAGAAGTTTCTTCTCATTGTAAATAATTTCATACACAGTAAAATTAATGCTTTTACAAGTTTCTATTTCCATGAATTGTGTCCCGCTTTTCTGTTCGTATTGGCGTACCTTAATTCTTGTGTAGTACTAGTAGTGGTTCTTCACTTTCACACGTGAGACCAGGGTACGATTGCCAACTTGATGCTACCTTAAGGGAACTAATTTTGCGGTTTTTGCGGATTTAGGTCCAAACCTTAAAATTAAGTTCCGCAAAATTTTTCAAATGTGAAAAACAAAGGTCGAATAATTCACAGTACGGCTCTAATTTTTTTTCAAGTGAGAAATCCGCAAAATTAAGTTTTCGCAAATATTAAATATTCAAACTTGAACTGCGAACCGCAAAAATTAGTTCCCGCAAAAAATAGTTCCATTGAGGTACTATTCACTTGGCAAGTGAATGCACCTTTGCCCGTGTCAACCCATACCATGTTAGGGGATTTGGGCATCATACAGTGTAGGAAGGTTTACAAGACATTGTATCTGGGGTGGCGACTTTGCTAACGTCAATAAACACTTGCAAGAGCAATCGCTTTCCCGCGCTTGTTCGAGTAAGGTCACTACTACGCCATGGCTCTGTTGGGACACGAGCACAGGGTCAACGCTGTTTGGTAAGCACTATAAGCATTCTAATCTTTTTGAGTACACCCAGGTTAGCTTATTATTGTCCTCCATACACATTTCAGAATAGACAAGCTCTATCCCTTCAAATTCTCACGGCGTTTAGTCAACCAGCAGTCTATTTCCTTAAGGGCTCTGACCATAGTGAATTTTTCATAATTGTCGTGTTTAAAATGTGTGTTCTGACTGATGTAACCAACAAAACTATGGCATGTTATACATTTTCTGTTAGACAAACTATTCTTGAATCTGAAAATTCAAAGATTGCATTGAAAACATTTGATGAAGAAGAAATTAAAGACTTTTGAGAAGACAAGTATTTCAACTTTGAGGAGCTTATTTTCGGCGAAGAAAAAAGATTTTGAAAAACTTTTTGCACTCTTTAACCAAACTAACAATAAATTTTCGGAAAATTTTTGAAAAAGCTTCTTTTGTCTCAAAATCTTGAAAATAGTGGCTTTTGACCAATTTTTCATCCCAATTTTTTGCACGAAAAGAGTCATAACTTTTGAAGCATCTATTTAGAAAATTTTTCCGAAATTTTTTAGAGAGTTCAATCTTTTGCAGACAATTAAAAAAAAATCGAAACAAAAAAGTTAATTACCCATTAAAACTTAGCACTTTTTGTAAAAGAGGGCGATATAACATTTTATTAACGTCTTTTTAAGGTTCATATCGTCATTTTTGTAATTTAATTGCTAATCGCACGATGAGCTATTTTTTCTCATTTGGCGCGCCTTCAAAGAGAGCAATTAATCGTTAATTGCATCCTGTAGAGAGCAATTAATCGTTAATCACACTCTTCAATGCGGCGCCAATGTTTACAAAATTGATTTTAATGTTTTTTCTTACATTTTTTTTTCATCGAACGTTTTTAATCGCATTCGAAATTAGTTTTATGAGAAAGAAAATCTATAAACAACAATAAAAGAAAATTATTAAGGGAAGAGAAAAATATTAAACTTTCACTGTAATTTACTTTCCGAACGAGGAAAAGTAGTGAAACCCATTGTGCGACTAGCTTGTAATCACATAATAACTCGTACAATTCGAAAATTACACTCGTGATTATTTTGTTTCGAATTTTCCTCGTCCTTTCGGACTCGGAAAATTAACAACAAAAAAAATCACTCGTGCAATTATTCTCGAATTGCACTCGTTTTCATGTGATTACATATACTACTCTCGGGTACCTAATAGCCGGGGGGTTTGGAATAAGCAGGGGGGTTGGAAAAAATCTCAAAATTTAATAAGCAGGGGGGTTGGAATAAAAATGTCCTGGGTGGAAAATGTTCGAAAAGGAGGCTGATACAGCAGAATTAGGGCAAAAGAGGGAACTTTCAAAAAAGATTTCCCCAAAAATCAATAAGCGGGGGGGTTGGAATAAGAATGTCCTGGGTGGAAAATTTTCGAAAAATTAATTAGCGGCCCCCCCCCCCGGCTATTAGGTACCCGAGAGTAATTACTCTTTATAGAATATATACAGAAACAACTTATAAAGACAATTTTTTTGTTAAAAGTGTCAAGAAACTCGAAACAAAAGTTTTATATCCAAATCTCGTAACCGATCTTTTCAGAGCCCTTAATTTAGAAAATTGATAGAGTTGGCGGAGATTTAATTTGGCGGATGGCCGAAAGAGACTTTTCAGAGAGAATTTAATTTGGCAGACGAAAGATATAAACTTTTTTAGATTAAGGCTTGCAGCTCACATTTGGGGAATGTATGCATCAGTTTAAATTTGGCGGATGGCGGGAAAAACTTTAGCTAAATCCGCCAAAATTTCTTCCCTAAGGTATGACCATTGTTTTATTTTTGTCTTTGGAGATCCCCTCTCAAGCAGGCTTTGTTGGTAGATGTCGAAATGGGAAGGATTAGATCATATCTTCTTTAAAATCAACATTTTGAATTCAACTTCTTTAGAATGATTCATTTGAAGTTCGTTTGTAATAACATGTCACAACCTTTGTCTCAAGAACCTTTGGTTTTAGAAAAGAGTTTGCGTGACATTTTCAAAGAAAGTAGGCTTATTCAGCGTCTTTTAAACCAAATGCCGTCATAGCAAATTTTTACAGTTTTCAGTTATAAAATGTTAACAAAACTTTTTTTAAATTCAATGTAAAAAAAATATTTTTTCTAGTATATTTATTTCAATTTTGGTAAACTTTGTAATTTTTTATAGTCCAGAACTTTATTCTCTTTACCATTGTTTTCCTCGTTCTCTTGGTTAGCATCACGTGATCTAATCCTAGCTGGTCTACCATTTCCTTCCTGAAACGGTTTTCTCTTATCATCGTCACTAGCCTCTAGGCTATATTTCTGTAGATATTTCTTAGAGGCTATTGACATATTGCACGAAAAATTGACACTAGCCATATTTTTATTGGTAATTCCATTTCGGTTAGAAGTTTGCCATTTATAGACTCCTTCGAATTTAACAGTCTTATTTTTAGTGATTTCCTGTTGTTGGTGAAATATCTCTTGGGAAACATATTTTGAAGCGATTTTGTCGATCGTAGAGGTTGCGTAATCGTAGAACGTGTCGTCGACAGAGGACATTGACGTGTAATTAATTTTCGGGTAGGAATTGATGGCCGCCGACATTGATCGTTGTCGATCGTTAGACTGCATTTGTCCAACCACCGGTTGATGTTGTCTACAAATTGAATAAAATTAGTTTTAGTTAAAATTATGAAACATGTTACGATGGTCAAATCTTTATAAATAGTTTTAAAGACAGTAGCATCGATTGTTATCATGTTGTTATCGATACATAGGTCTCTTGTGAGTGAGTCTTGATTTTTTGAACTGATATTAATCAAAACCTAGGAAGGTTAACATTTTCTGAATTCAGTTGTAAACAAACTCTTAAATGACATAACTTAACTTAACTACCATCATTGCTTTGACAGCATTTTAAACAAAAGAAAGAACAACTTTCTCCCCCACACGTGCACAAATTTTCTATATCGTAAAAAAATAATATCTTTTAAACTTACTGCAATAAATCTTGAGGTATCATTTTTTGTAATTCTTTGACGGTGGTACTTCTGATGTGCTCCAACTTTTCTTCAGGAGATAAAGGTTTTGGTGCAGGAATCGGTAAAGGATTTTCATCGTCGGATTGTCGGTGGCTAACATGATCATTCTCATCACTCTGTGCAATGATCAGCTTTTGAACTTGATTCTGAAACACAGATGAATTTGTAATTGATGGGTGAAAACTATTATGAAATGTTGCCTTCTTGTTTCAAATTTAGCATGGCAAGTCACATTAAAATCAATGTAATCATTAATAAAGTGTACAATAGTTCAAGGGAATATTTTTAATCTTAAGGGGGGGGGGGGCTAGAAGTTCTTACCATCATTTGTTGATAGAACTGTTTGTTATTCAACAAGTTCTCTTCCACCACTGTATCTTCATCGTCGTGTTGTTGTTCTTCTCGACGTCGTTTCTCCACCAACATACTCGCACTTTCACCTGACAAAAAGGAAATGAATATATAAATGAGAAAAGATAGTATCAAAGTTATGTATTTGCACTTTTTGAGGACGGCGGAGGAACCAAGGTGATTAAGAAAAGCCCGCAGTTATGACCCGCCAAATGGAGGACGTTAAAAATGCTGATCTACCGTCTTTCTTAGTCGATCAGGAACTAGACAAATCCAAAGCTAGCCTTCTTCGTCACAGAAAAACATTAACTCGCTATAACCAACTAGAGTGAAACATGGTATCGGTCACTTCAAAGTCTATTCGTGATTTGATTCTGATATTTACTCAAGTAAAACAACTGCAGCGAAGACTGTGCGAGACATTTATGTAAGTTCTGGTTTAGACGGTCTACTTTTTGACTATTTGATGTTATTGTGAATTAAATTGGGCCGAATGTTAGCTGTCTTAAGTCAATACGTTGCCTTCTTTTGACGTAAATGTAGAGATGATTCTTTAATCTTTTCCAAGCAAAGATTTATTAAACGGCAAACTTTCTGCCCACTTTGCCTATTCTGACGGTTGGAAGAAGCAGGGTAGAAAGTTGCTCGTCTAAACTTGAGCTAATATGTTTAAATTGTAGTAAATTACATACTACTCATAGTATTCTTACTGAGGAAAGTGACTTCTAATTATTCACATAGAGAATTAACCATGTTTATACTAAGCTTTCGTTAGTTGCACAAAAAACAGCAGTCTAAACGTTTCAACAAACCTAGTTGTGGGCTTCTTTCCCATTCGTTAGTCAAATCAGCCATTCCATTATTTTTGGTTGGTGTCTCTTGTTGGCTGTTTTCTTCAAATACTGGCATGTCTACTTTGCTCAATGTTGACGTAATGCTTTGTGACGTATCAGTAGTGTTATTGATTGACGGAATATCTACAGTTTGAAGATCAGATACACTACTTGTTTGCGTATCATCGTGGAAAGATGAATCGTCCGGAACAGCCATTGGTGCTGTTGTTGTGCTTCTATGTGGTGGAGTTGGAGGTGCTGGTAATTTGTGGTCATTGTAAGAAGGATGGGACATTCTGAAAGCAAAAAGAAGCATGTGACATTATTATGAAAGCAAAAAGAAACATCTTCAATGTACAATAAATCTTTTGAACAAAAGCTAATAACAAAAGCTAATTGGTAGCCTAGACCGCCCCAGTTCCGACGGGCAGTATTTTGTTTTATAATCAGATTTTGTCGCGTGACCGCGCAGAAGTTGCTGCTGGTAATGAGAACTTTATCCTAAGAGACGGATCTCTTTCACCCTGATCACTTTCTATACAATTGGGTCTCTTCAACAAGTTTCAAGGAGGGTGAACAATGCCTTATAAACATTACTCCATAACTTGAAATTTCTTTAATTCGAACAAATTTGTGTTCCCCGTGAGGGTTCGAGTTATGGCGACTCTTAACAAAATCCAAATTACATCAGAAGCTTTAACTCAAAATGTTTACTTACTTTTCAAAGTGATTCCGACAGCAAGGACATGGCTTGTTGTTGTTGTTGTTACTCAACCTTTTCACATCGTGTGCTGGCTTGGTGGAAGAGTTGGGTAAAACAGCTTGTTGCGTTCCTCGTAATGAAGTATCTGATTGAGTGATTGCCAGGTTTTCGGTTGGCCATAATAAACTACGACCAGTATTGACACCTAAAGGGAGAAAATAGTTCGTCAAAACATAATTGATAGCTTGAAATACAATACAAATGGTTTTACCATAAATTTAGTGTAGCTAAGTCTTCGAATTAAGTGTAATGATATTTTTCTTGTTGAACTTTGAGTATTAAAGTAAATCCCTTAATAGGGATTTAATAGACAAGGTTTATAAAGGTTTACCACAGTTTCAGCCCTCGCTGGGAGACCTTTTGATAGAATTTGGTACATTGGTGCTTATTGTACCAGGCAGGAAAAGAGGATAATTTGTAGGTGTAAATATTAGTTACGATTTTACTATAAATCATCAACCTCAAATTAGGGACATGAATCAAATTGTGACATACCGGTTGAGATGAGTGGAGGAGAAGGAGGTGATGGAATTGCTGGTGGTGTTGTTGAACATTGTACTGATGTTTCCACTGATATGGTCTTCCTCTCTTCTTCTTCTTGTTGTTGTTTCTGTTGGTTGTTAGTCGCTTCCAAGAAGACTTGTACCTGAAACATATCAAAGATCAAAATATGGAGAAATGAATACACCTATCAACAATCAACACCATAAAAGGGATTGGGTCGAGTTTACTAGGAAGGAATTACGTCTCAAAGTTATGTATCTATGGGAAAACCTGTAAAATGATGCAACGAAAGTTCTCAAAATACTCTATACCTCAGTTCCTCAGAACAAAAATCTGAATGATATAGGATAAAATTCTTTCCTTATTTGGAACTTTCTATGATGTGGAAAGACATTTCACCTTTCCAAGGGGTCTGAGCCATTATACATACCTCTACAGTTGACTCTCGATAATTGGAACTCGAACGGGGAATCTTATTTGTTCGAATTACAGAGAGATTCGAATTATACCGGGTGCACCAAAAAAAAAGTATACAGGTTTTTCGAAATATTGTGAGCTTCAGGATTCAAATTTTTTGTTCATTCTTTTTTTATCGTATAGAGGATGCTCTAACTTGAAGTTTGAGCTATCATACATTAAATTTGAAAAAGTAGTTCGAAAGTTATTTTTAAAAAACTGACTTTTTTTCCATGTCGAAATTTCAAAAAATCATTTAAAACAGCAATCAAGCTATAAATAAGACAATATGACAAAAACATGATTTTATTGTTTTTTTTTTGGTGTTTTTTTTCTTATTTAAATTTTACCAACAGTTTCTCCATCTTATTTGCAAGTCATGAACATTTCCAACACGAGCAAACTCGATGCAGACCCAAATTCTTTGAGCAACTAGTCGAGAAATGGTGATCTATTTTTTCAAAAGTTTTCTCACATAGCACACAAATAATATCGAAACCTCTCTTTGAGATTTCCAAAACTTATTTTCAGCTTTTCCAAAAATATTATTCCACATGGGAATAGCTTTTTTTACCATATTTCTAAATTCCGTAACGAGTTTTGATGAACACAGTTGCATTTTTTGGTATTTTTATGTGCAAAGAAGGTAAGTGTCAAGAGAAAAGTTTGCTTGCGATTGAATTCAAAAATAGAACCCCAAAAAGTGAGGTTTTCAATCACAGCCACTTTGTAGCCCACAGCGTTGACATTCTTGTGGCTGCTGTGTAGTACAAAATTCTATAAAATAAGGAAATTGACGAGCTTTCCAAAAATGTAGCTCCGTTTGAAGTTGAGCGATTCAGTCTTGAAATATAAGATGGCAAAGTGAGGGCAGTTTTTGTGGCTGTATGTCATGTGGCTCACTCAACGGGTTGGCTTATATGTGCTGTCCTGCTTTAAGACTTCAATATTTTTTAACCGTTTTTCTTGGAATTGGTAGTTTAAGGTCTGATAAAGATACTTATGGGTTTAATTTTAGGCTGCAGGGTTTTCAATGGGCTTAAAACAGCTTAAAATGTGGCTTCAATCACTAATTTATCAATTTACAAATTCCAGGTTGGGTTTTGTTTTCGAAACATGAATATTTGTAAAGCCTGATGCAAAACAAACACAATCTGACACAATACAGTGTTATTTTAAGAAAGAGTGTACATTTTGTGGCTGCAAATACCATTTTTTGTACATAAAACCTTCTGAGCTGTTACATAGATAAGTATTAGTTGGCATTTTTAGGGTTGGCTTATGTGCTGTCCTGCTTTAAGACTTGAATATTTTTTAACCATTTTTCTTGAAATTGGTTGTTTAAGGTCTTATAAAGATACTTATGGGTTTAATTTGTGGCTGCAGGGTTTTCAATGGGCTTAAAATGTGGCTTCAATCAAAGCATATATGAAAAAAATTGTCAACTTTGAGCCGCAATTCCAGCCCAATCACCCAATGATTTTGGTTCCATTTTTGATATTTTGTGGATAAACCCTTTTGCTACGAGTTTCATCTGAAAAAAATAATTTTTACTCATTGAACAAATTTGTGGCTGCTGTTTTATCAACATAGTATTTTTCTTGATTTGTGCCGCAGTCTTGGCCCATTTTACAAAATTTTTTTTTTCACCTTTAGAACCAATATTGTGAAGTTTCGTTTGAAAAGAGTTATTTTTAAAAAGGATATTCAAATTTCTTTTTTTTTGCTGTTTTTGAAAACCTCACACGATTTTTGAATGCCATCTTGCTGTTTTTGATGATTTTTTGAAATTTTGACATTAAAAAAAGTCAGTTTTTTTAAAATAATTTTCGAACTAATTTTTCAAACCTTATGTATCATAGCTCAAAATTCAAGTTAGAGCACCCTCTATACGATAAAAAAAGAATGAACAAAAAAATTAAATCCTGAAGCTCACAATATCTCGACAAACCTGTATACTTTTTTTTGGTGCACCCGGTAGAAAATATTTCAAGAGGGTTCCTAATTAACAGGGGTTGGAAACAAGTTCGAATAATAGAAAGATTCGAATAATAGAAGTTCGAATAAGCAAGAAATTACTGTATTTCGAAAATATCGCAAACCCGCAGTATTCACAGTTGAGGTTTACCAACCGTTAAAATACGCAAATAAACTTCACATTTCTTCAGTTTCTGGGTGTAAATACCACTGCAGACAAACATTTTCCTATACGAACATTTTGTTTTCACGGCGAACATCTTCCGCAAAATCTTATTACTTAAAATTTAGCGTTTGTGTGAAAACCACGCTGGTCGCGCAACTTATGTATGAAACAAATGGCTTGAAAACTTATAATATAGGAGATTTGAACCTAGTATTCGGCTTTGCTATTATAGCATTGGCAAAAGCTCAGAGCCCAGCTCATAAGAAATAAAAATCACTGACCTGCTTTTGGAGTTCTTGTAGCTGATTTTGTTGAGCATTTTGCATTTCCATTAAAGTTTGTGTTTCTTTTCGTTCCTCGTCATGTCGCACTTTCTTCTGTCCTTCTTCTTCACTTTCCTTTTCTTCTTCACTTCTTTTCTTGGAAAGTTCGCTTAACTTTTCTTGATGGTTCATGAATACTTGTAACTAAAAAAAAGGAAAAAGTTTTGACCCTCGCTTTTATAAACTAAAACCGAGGCTATAAGTCAGGATTTTTAAAATGTCGTTTTAGACAGCGATTCAAGCAGATAACTATAGTCTAGAACCATTCCAAGGAAAAGCTGAAGAAACACAAAAAATTCAAAGTATCTTGAGAGAGTTCATATCCATCGTACTATCCACTCATTATGTTCCGGGTTGGGCTTGGAGGAGCTTGGGTTTTGGAGGTATATAAATTACTTTAATCGGATTAAATTACGCGAGATTAAATTTTCTGGGGAATCTCACGCGTTTTCGCGTTTTAATTTCGCGAAAATGGCAAAAATTCGCAAAATCGCGAAATTTAATCCCGCGAAAGTTAATCCGATTAAATTCCTATCGTGGCTCCGACTGGGGTTCTAGGTCCCCCCAGCCTGATAAAATTTTAGGTCCCAGTATAGGGGAAACATTTTATGGCATTCACAAAGCTCTATTTACATGTGTGTTCACTTTTAGTGAATGCAATAGAATGTCTTCATTCTTGCATTTTAAGGATCAGATCACACTTTGCATGAAAACATAAAGGTTTAGAGAAATTAAAAACCAACAGTAAAGAAAAATATTTAGGAAGTGTTATTTAGCCCCCAGAGTTACATAACTAATGCAGGTCCCCCCAAGATAGAGCTCCCCTCGCCTGTCGGGAAAAACAAGCAGCTCCCACCTCTTATATGGCAAATTTTAGGTGTAGCTCCCCCGCTCAGGCGGGGGGGGTGCGAGCCATGCTTATATTATAATAGGTTGATACTAAACGTGAAAACAGGTCCTACCTGGTTTTGAAGCGCTGTCAACTGACTTTGTTGTTGATACAACAGCTTGTAAAGTTCGTCCTTTTCTTTGGAAGTAGCATCTTCAATACTCCTGTCATTTTTATTTCGACTTGTATGTTTTACAGGTTGAATGATAGTGCTGATCTCAGCATTCGAAACGTTAGATAATGAAGTGGGTAATACCTTTCTACTAGGTTTCACTCCAGGGTTTTCTGTACCTTTTGAGGGGTTCGCAGGTGTAAATATTTGATCAGTAGGTTTTACTGTAGGATAGTCTACCTGTTCTATACCATCGTTACAAATTTCTTTATCAAAGTCGATTCTCCCTTCGTCAGAAATGCTTTTTTCGTCTACAGTCGATGAACAGGGACTATCGTCATCATCCCTGTTCCCAGTCTTTGGTATGTGGAATGATTCTTCAGTCTCGAACCTCTCTTCGAAATCAGAGTAATTCTCTGGACAGTAAGTAGGTTCTAACACAACGGACAGCGTTTTGTGAGTGTTCTGTAATGGTTCTTCATGTCGTAACCCAACAGGTACCCTGGGTACGGATTCATTCGGTCTATCCCCAGTTAAGCTTTCTCGAGTATCTTTTTGTTTGGCGGCCATTTCACGGTTCAGGTTGTCGTTCTGTTTTTGAATGAACTGATCAACTTGTCTTAAAACCTCCTCCTTAGATAACGAAGACTTCGGTTTCGATGATTTACATTTAGATTTGTCGAAATTGATGGCAAGTCTGTTGTTGTTTTTACGTTTTTTATCGTCTGTGACCTGGTTCGGCTTGTTCAGGTTCATTCGTATAATACTGGCTTTCGTTGGTCTTGGATATTTCATGTTGTATTCTTTCGGTACATTGACTGCGGACGTTGGCTGTGTTTTCTGTTTTGGTGATGTTTCCGCTATCGGTTCGGTTGTTGATTTCGGCTGTTGTTGTATCGTTGGTTCTTCGATTGGAGACAAGGAGCTGTTCAGTGATTCACATAGTGAGATGTCAAGGGATGATGGTTGGTGAAGCTAAAAGGAAGTTTTTATATTACAATTTTGATTCTTAAAACATGTTTCAAAGAAAACAAACAGTCATATCCTAGAAAGGACTGTACATGGGTTTAACAATTGCCCAGGAAACTAAAAAGATAAACACAGATAAAAATAGATCAAAAGGTAAAAGATTCAAACCATCTGAGGATTTCTTTAAAGTACCATAAGTCAGTCACTTCGCCCCAGTGTAAATTTCCGGCTAAAAAAGCCCTCCGGGGAAACGTCACCCTTGACACTCACAACCATTTATTTTTTCAATGGAACAAGTTGGTGAGAAGTAAAAAAAAGTTACCGTTGCTTGAGGATGTGGGGAAATCGGCTCATGGAAATTTTTTGGGAGTGAATCATCCAAGCTGATATTGGATGACGAAGACACTGGTTCTTGTTGAATTGGTAATCTAAAAAATGACAAGGGTAGAATATAGATGCTTATAGAATTCGACGATGCAAAATATAGTTGATATATATTTTGCGATAAAAAAATTTCACGCAAAACGAATTTAATCACATACTCCTTTCCATGGTATCTTGCCAAGGCCGTTTGGAAATTCGATTTGATGAGTCCAGACGATGGAGTCGTTAATTCGAAACATATTCCATCATCATCATCCTCAGAATCAACCTTGAATAAAAAGTCAGTTCAATCAGTTCAAAATGATTTGAAGACAATAACTTCAAATGGAGCAAACTGTGGCAGGAGTTGTTGAGTCTACAATAAAATACACACTTGTGTTTTTTCTGTTCAAACATAAAATACTAGTAAATAGATTTTGCCTAAAGGTTTAAAAACTACTCAGCCATTGTTGTAATCAACTTGTTTCCTTGTACACATGAAATCTTGAAGGTAAGCTCAGTCATTTTAAGTAAGGGGTTGTTCATATGGAGGTTAGCTGGTCTGACACACTAGGCGAGATTGAATTTCTTTGTGTTCATATGAGAGGTCAACCAGCCTGGATGAATGGGATCAATTCTATCATTACTTCACTACTTAAAACAATTACAATGTTATGTCTTCACAGACATTTTTTCATCCCACTGCCAGGCTGGCCCGTTCATAGGGGAAATTCTTATTCAGCACTAACAAAGTGGGATCCTAGTAGGGCCCGGTTCTCATATGAACAGAATTCTTTTTCTATGCATAAGAGTAAAGGATTTCACCCAAGTGCGCCAGTCCGGCAAACCTGACCAGCCAGCCTCCCTACGAACAGCCTCTAAGTTTTCCTTGAAGTTTAAATAGTGCTTTAGTACTTGATTTTAGCCAAAACTTTACCTGTTGAAGTGGGACACCTTCACACATAGAGACAAAGTTGAAGTCTAGTTTCGTCTCATCGTGATTGTTCGATTTCTAGAAAAAATTGTAAATCAAATATAAAATTGGTTATTATCACCTAAAGGTGTTTCATTGAGAATAAAATCAAAAATCTAAACTTTTATACATTTTTAAAACACCAAATACAAACAATATTGACAAAAGAAAAAAATAAAATTATCTGAATATTATGATACCTTGGTAAATTCGTAAAACAGTGGGTTTGCATTGATTGGTGAAAATAATAACAAAAGGAAACTCTGTGGTGGAGCTGACACTCTAAAATAGATAGTTTAATTACAGAGATGTGTGTATACCAATGATACATGAAGCCAGCAGTTTTGGTCAATAAAAAGTGCTGTTTCTTTTAATGAAGTGATTCTCTCTGCAGTAGTCTCGAGCACTCCGATTGTGAAGAATTTACGAGAGACATGTGTTTATAAATATCTTTAGCAATTTTTTCCACTGCACTCTGTATTCCGTCAAATATCCTGTGGCGCTCTTTAAAGAAGTTTGAAAGGATAAAGTAGAGATCTAAAATATCAAACTATGATCATCCTCAGAAATTTTAAAATAAATGCTCTCTGGTGCTTAACAGAATATTATAGGAAATACATTTTTCAGAGTACAAAAATTATGATCTTGAAACCAAAATAGTTTTCATAATTTAATGTTTATCATAATAAAATTCAAATACATATAAGTACCTTTCAGAGATTGCTTTATTATGAAAGAAACGCATACAGCAAGCCCATACTTCTGGACAATGTGCATCGTCAACTCCTGATATCCATCTATAAGAAAGGAAGAATATGAAAAGTAAGATAGTAAAAAAGATTTGGGGAACTCAAAATTAAAATAGCAAATGCTTCTTGAAAGCAGTGTTGCAATTGATTATTGTGCATCTCGATGCAAATCATAATAAAAACTTTGGAATAGTTGGTCATTTGCTCCAAAACCTTTTTACTGGCAGGATGGAAGTTACTTTAATTCAACTTCGTGTTTGTATAATCATTTGTATCACTGGAGATATTTCCATCGACAGACAGAAATACTGTATCAAAAATGTCTATTTATGAGAGAAGGAACTTAGCTTAGTTTTCTTTGGAGGATTGTCATCTGGACTCGAGCTCAGAGTTGAAATGAATTAAATCAACACATGATGCTGTTGATGGCGAAAGGTTACTTACACACCAATTAATGGAAGTGTTGTTGCTTTAGGATCAGATTCTAAAACCAATAGTAATTTCCTTGTCTGGTCCATTGTCATGAATCTGGAATTGAATAGTACAACATTAAACAATAATGAACAATTTGGAATGTCAAATAAAAGGGGTCATGAGTGAAGTTGTTTTGATTTTTCTATATTAATTGTTTTTTTAATTTAAGTATTGAAGTAGCACCAACAATAGATACATCATAAAAATATATAATTTTTTTATAGAGTGGTGAGAGAGAATGATTAAAAGAATGGTACTCTTTTTAAGATGAAAAATGTCGAGCGATAGCTTGATAACTAAATTCAATTTCTGATCTTATTAAAACACAAAACTTTGAAAGGTGAAACCATGGATGAAACATACCCAGTTTTGATTTGAGAGTTATCATTTGATAGGCTCAGACTTTCTTCAAGATTGCGAGCTAATGCTGTTGGTATTATTGGAATCTGATTGATTGGAGTGAGTTCAATTTGCATTGAAATGGTAATCCCACAAGCTAATAAAGAATAAAGAACTTTTTAAAAGAGTCTTTTAATCTTACAATTAAGAATGTTAAAACCAATTATAAAATGCTTTTATAAACTATAACAGGTTGCAAAACAGAAATTTAGATTTTAAATTAGATGAAAAGAACAATCCATCAAAATGGTTTTAGAATAGATCAGGGTTTACCAATATCCCCCCCCCCAGGCCAACCCTCCCTGTCAATTGCGTGACGAAAAAAGTCATGGGCTGTTGGAAAAAAATCTTTTTTGGTCATTTTTATGATCATTATTTTGTATGAAAGAAAATAAAAAAGAATAAATAATTAATCACTTTAATTAGACTTTCTTACCAGATATATAAGCAAGAACCTGTTCTCCGGATGTGGTGAAGGAGCATTTGATCTTAATACTCAATAGCTGGTTTAGATTACAAGTGTTTTTATGTGAAAGACAGTCACTCAAAATCTGAAAAGTAAAGAAAAAAATGTAAATGTAATAGTAACAAGCAACATGCTGAATGGACCTACCTGATGATGAAAGTTAGATAGCAATGCGAGAAGAAAAATGAAAAAAATCAGTCAGTCAATAGTTCCGGCTTCAAAAATCAATTTTATTGAAAATTAAAACATGCTTGATGGTGGGCATTGCTATTAATAATGTTTTTGAATGAAAAAACAACCAATTATAGGAAAAAAGTCCAATGAAAATCCAGAAAACGGCGATTTCCGGCATTTTCGGCCGGAAAAATTTTTTTCTCAAAAATCGGACTCGGCCATGTTTTGAGCATTGTTAATACGCATTTTTGAGCAAAAAATCAGAAAAAACTGATGATAAAATCTTGAGAAAATGCCAAAAAAACAGTTTTTACGGCATATTTCCGGCATTTTCGGTCGGAAAAAAATGTTTTTCGAAAATAGAGCTCCGTCACTTTTTAGGTATTGTCATTTTACATCGGTGTGCAAAATTTCATAAAAAATATAAAGTACAGCTCGAGCAATTCAAGAAATACTGTCTTTCCGGCGAAAATAGGTTGTTCCGGCGATCTTTAAATAGTTCCGGCTTCAAAAATCAATTTTAATGAAAGTTTGAACCTGTTTGATGGTAGGCATTGCTATTAATAATGTTTTTGAATGAAAAAAACAACCAATTATAAGGAAAAGGCCCAATGAAAATCCAGAAAAACGGCGATTTCCTGCATATTTCCGGCATTTTTGGCTGAAAAATTTTTTTCTCAAAAATCGGACTCGGCCATGTTTTGGGCATTGTTACTACGCATCTTTGAGCAAAAATCAGAAAAAACTAATGATAAAATCTCGACAAAATGCCAAAAAACCAGTTTTTCCAGGAATTTTTTTTTTTTTAAAAATCGGGCTCTATCACATTTTGGGCATTGCCATTTTGCATCATTGTGCCAAACATCAGAAAAAACTAATGAGCCAATCCTGAGAAAAGCTGGTAACAGACGGACGATCGGACGGACAAACGGACATCGGTTAATTTATAGGACCTCCGAGGTAGGTCCAAAAAGTGAAGTCTTGTTATTCTTCAAAGATTAAAGAAAAAATTCAGCCACAGTCAAACTACTTACATGAAATGCTTTCAGAAAGTCAACGGTTGTGTACGTCTCCGTACTTTTGTGATCAATGTAGGCCATGCCGTGTTGCAGCTAAAATAATTAAAAATGAAAGGCATAAAATTGAAAATAACTTTATCTTTAGTTAACTTTATGGTCTACGCAAGGGGTAGAAAAGAAAATTTCTGTTTAGAAATTACAAAATAGCTTACTGTTACAGGCACACATAAGTCTCCTGGCAAAATAGCTGTTGGAATCTTGGAAACTTCTGTGTTCACTGAAGAGTAAAAAGAAACAGATAAAATAGTGATGATAAGAAAGAACATGCATCTCCCAACTATATATTCCCTATATTCTTTGTTACAAAGGGTAAGTTAACCTCTGAATTAAGGTGTAGCTTGAAAAATCAACTCATCAAAGAATTCCAAATAGAAAGAAGAATAAATAGCTCGTTTTTTGCCATAACAGCAGCAATGCTGAATAAAATGGATACAATTTTTTTTTTGAATAATTGTTGCCTATTAGTTTTTATAAGGAAGTGAAATTAAAAGTAACCTTTATTTTGACTCTCTCTACCAGGATCAAAGCGATCAATCTGTATCTCTAGATGATTGTTATCTAAAGAAAAGACCAAGTCATAAAAATGTCATCTTGAACCATTATTTTCACTCTTGTGTTTTTAATAGATTTTTTCTTAAGTCTTCATAGATTGACACAATATAGAGACAAATCTTCCTGAATTGATTAGACCTCTCAGTTTTGTTGTATGTTTGTCAAACCATAGCCAGATAAATTATTATCCTGTTTTATCATTACTATTAATTCATTATAGGATTCCACTAATGTATTTCCAAATCGAACACAGAAAATTTAATCAAAATGCTTAGTGGAATGGTTGAGCCAGGTTGAGCCAGTAATATGCAATAAAATCAAACCTTGTTCAAAGTCAATTTGCCCAGCAAGAAATCCTTGAAACATGTCACCGCTATGAACACAAAGCTGATTGTAAGCAAGTTCCAGTGTTTTTATGTTAATCACAAGTTCAAGTTTGCTACATAAAAAGGGGAAAACAAGATATTACTCATTACTACTTTCAAATAATGCCATTAATATCCTCTAGAAAGTACTGAAGGATGCAAAAACTCAAGAAAATCCAAATAAAGTTGGGAAAGTTTCTTTGGCTTCAAACCAGTAAAAAAATAGCATTTTTATTTCTACCCATAGCTAACTGTTCAAAGAGGGTTTGGGAACATATCAAAGATGAAAGTAAACAAAAAATTTACTTTGGCTCTTTTGAGAATCCAAGCATAGACTTTTCACCAAAGGCTTTACGGTTCCTAAAATAATGAATTTCATTTTTTTAAAGTAAAGATACAGAGGCGAAGTAAAATCGGCTGCAGTCAATTGATCTTGAAAATCCTACTTTTAAGCACCATATAATAAGTCTTTTAAAGAGATTCCTAAATCAGAATTTAAAAGAAACATCCATCCAAATTTAATCTCATAAGGGATCATCCATTCTGCGCATAACACGCTCTGATCCAAAGGGATATTGTGAATGTGACAGTCAAAACTGAGTTGCTTTTTGCTCAAAAACAAAAGCAAAAGTGACTGGGTTCTAGTTTTTATGTTTATGATTGGCGCTTGATTTTGGTGCCATTGTTTTGCTCTAGCCAATCAGCGAAATTATGCCCAACTTATAAAGCCATGGTAAAATAGGATACTCACACCATGGCCTTAAACATCAAGTTAAATCTTACCATAAAACACTTTGCATATTTGGGAAGTTTGATTGGGTCTTTAGTCTACAAATGCAAGGTGAAATACTTGTAGATGGTCTCAAAGTTGACCATTTTTGAAGGTGGCTGTACAGGTTATTTCAAAACATATAAATTATTTAAAATAATTTACAAAGGACAACGTCAGTTTAAAATAAAAACAATGAAAAACATTGTCCCGTCCGCAACAGTCATTTTTTGAGGACCCATAACTCAACTTTGGCAAATGCAATTTCTAAGAACATTTTTGTAAACTTTACTAAATAGCCTTCCTTAAATTGTTTTAGAATTTTTTTGTTACAGCCCCAATCTTGAGAAATATGTTGCGGACGGGACACTTTGTTGCGGACAGGACAAAAGGTTTTTCACTCATAGCTAGTACATGTTAAGTCAAGAAAAATGATACTGCTGCAAAAAGCATGTAGTTCCGTTGCGGATGGGACAAATTATTGGACAGCATTAGTTTTTACCAGTTAAAAAATTCAGAATAGATTATTTAAAGGCAATAAATGTCTTTAACGGAAGAAACCATTTGGTATGTCATAACAAAACAAAGATGGGGGTCCTCTAGTTCCCAGATCTTGACTTGTAAGGATAAATGGAGCTTTTGTTGCGGACGGGACATTGTATGATTTTTCTGCAATTCACCCACCAATGAATAGATTCGTTATACAACTGGCTAGCAGTTATATTATGAATTTTATCTTTTTTTTAGTTTGAATAACGAAATGCATTTTGTAAAGGGGCAGCTATAAGATGGAGCATTGAGTCAAAATATAAAAGGTTGAAAAATGAAAAAAATGTTACTCAGCGTAAAGGCTCAATCAATAACTAGTAAGTAAGTCTGCGAACAAAGTTGGAGGCAACCCAAACTATACAATCAGTAAGAAAGTATAAGTTGAGAAAAATAGGGAGAAGGTAAGGAGGGATAGCAATAGACAGCATGAGAAATCAAAAAAATCACGGAGTTGTGCGCGTTGTAGAATTCTCACAATCCTCCACTCTATTTGTCGAAGGGTAGCCCATACCCAAGGGTCCCAAGAAACCAAAAAACTTTAAAAAATCTCAAAGGAAATGGGTTGAAAATTTTAGTGAAAGATTAGCACTGCAACAACTTCTAAAAGCGCTTATTTTACAGGTGGAGCCATAATGAATTTAGTGTCAAGAGCAAACAATCTTGAGGAAAGACAAGAATTTGGCGTCAGAGACTTTATTGTCCTGTTGTAAGCTTACTTACCTAGAGAAATTACACAATAAGTTATCAATTTATAGATTTTCTTATTCTTTTTAAAAAACTTACACTGAAGTGTCTTTCTCTGAAAATTCATATGCATGATGGGGTACTTTTTCAACTTGAATTTTGAAAGGAACAGGGTTATTTGATCCTAACATATCAATTTCTGGATCTAGATAAAAATAAAACATTTAATGCAAGATCTGCAAGTAAGAGGTGACATTTATACTCATCTAAACTCATCTGATCAGCTAAAAACATGTACATAATCACAAATGTTTTGATATTGATTTTTTTGAGCCTATCAAATGTCTGGAATCAGCTGGAATGGTTGGAAATTTGTATTCTTAGATGGGGTTACAAAACACACAAAATACATCTCAACCATTCATAATACTGAAATGAAATCCTAGTACTATCCTTCAATAACCCTTTAACAACTACATCTATCTGTTTGTCCGTGCCCAAAATACCACAGCTTTTTTAACTGACTGTTCTTAAAATACCATGACTTTTTCATGCGCCATTCCAAAAAGACTGAAGACGGACCATCATGTCATATTCTTGTTTGAGGGTTGGCGACTGAATGATGACATATATCATCAGAAATTTGATAGGGGGTTTCCCTACCATAACTGAAAAATTAAACCACTTGTTAGTTAATTACACTAGTAAATCAAGTTTTCAGTAAAAAAAAAACAACAGTCATCTACCAGTCATCAATGACCAGCCAGGTCATTCATTTCAGTTAATGGAAGTACCTCAATTTTAAGCATGTTCAAAGTTCACAATAACGACTTTCTAACTTTTTAACGAGCGAGAAAAAGTCATAAAACTAAAAGTCAGCGCTCCGTGGTTGTGTGACGTAGTTTACGAAATTGCTAAGATAAATGACATACTTTTTAACAACTTTTTTCTACGTCATTTTTTTGAAGCCTCTTTGTAGGAGAATGTGTCTTTTTATAAGGAATTTGATAACACTTCATGGCAGATAAAAAAGACGATCAGAAAACAAAAGCTTCTTTGTTTTTCATTTTCGCATATTTATGAGGAAGAATTAAATTTTCAGGAGATGTTTTATTCAATATGAGGATTACCATTCCCATAAAATTGCAATTCCCCATGGTTGCAAAATGGTGGCTATGGGTAATTCCTTTGTTCTTTTGCAATTTTCTTTTGTTCTATGTGACATAAAGACGCTTCACAAATCGAAGTACTTCCACTAACTGCATTTGAGGGCTATGCCGTATGTTAGCCTCCGCTGATGCAAGTTACCTGATCTCACGGTAGTACCTTTTATATACCATAATTTGGTCCAATGTCGACATCCCTCTTCTAATTCCAACACCCTTCTTTTGAGATAGGAATAATATGAAGGACAGAATCACTGATGAAGAAAAAATTTTCTCTGATTGCTAAGAAAAAAAAATTAGTTTCAATCAGCGATTCTGACCTACCTCAAAGAAGGGTGTCTAAATGAGAAGAGAGATGTCGACATTTAGACCAACTTACGATAGCGCTTTCTTATATTTTAATTATATACTAATTTTAAAGCATAATTTTAAAGTTTCATCTATTTTAGCCATTTTGTGTAGTGTTGAATTTAATTTCAGCTTGAAAAAGGAATATTTTAATTTTTATAAAAAGAACATTTCTTTTACTTCACCTAGCTTAAAACACCTAAATAAACTAAAACTAAAAACATTATATACATTAGTTTTTAAAAATGAATTTATACTATTGTCAAATAAAGTTAATGTGTTTTATTTCAATATAATACTACCGTGAGATCGGGTAACTTGCATCAGTGGAGGCTAACATGCATAGCCCTCAAATGAAAGACTTGGCTGGTCATTAAAATACAAAGTTAAATCAAAACCAAAATGGTAGAGTAGAGCTGCGAATGGAGCTGCGTAGTTGTATTTTAATGACCAGACAGGTCATTCATTTGAGGGCTATGCATGTTTGCCTCCACTGATGCAAGTTACCCAATCTCAAGGTAATAGTTTCACGCCGTGGAGACGATCATCAGTTGAAAATAAAATTAAAAAAAAACTAGAGTTTACAAAGAACAATGTACTGGCTCCTTTTGATAACAATTGAAGTCAGTCTTTCGAGTCGTGTTGTTTTAGCATGAACTTTTAGTGTGTTTTAGCATTTCGAAATCAGTTCGTTTCTGGAGTTCAACAGCTTGTCGGGCTGGTTGAATGTTGCGATTTCAAATTTTCACTGAGACAAAGTGAACATATATAAAAATGAATTTTACTTGGAAAACAATCCGTCGTTGTCCGCCCTTCAACCGTGCCTCGGTAAAATGTTCACTTTGTCTCAGTGAAAAGTTTGAAATTGCAACATTCAACCAGCCCGACAAGCTGTTGAACTCCAGAAACGAACTGATTTCGAAATGCCGCCACGTGAACAAGTTCACGCTAAAACAACACGATTCGAAAGACTGACGTCAATTGTTGTCAAAAGAAGCCAGTACATTGTTCTTCGTAAACATTCAAAACGAACTTTAGTTTTTTTAAATTTTATTTTCAACTGATGATCGTCTCCACGGCGTGAAACTATTAGTTTTGAAATAAAACTCATTAACTTCATTCAAAAATAGTATATATATGCTTCCGATTCCGATTGGTCAAGCACTCTTCTGATGAATGAGAGTTCAACTCAACAAGAAGTTAAAAATGAATTCATAAATCTAAAACTTTCAAAGCTGGACTTACTCATTATATACCCATAATTTCTTGTAAAATGTAACAAAAGATGACAGTTGGCAAACGATATCCATACTCCAGGATGCATCGTCTCTTATTTTCTCCCTATTTTCTACTTTCCTATCTTCTATCCTGATTTTCTGTCTTTCTCAAGTGTTTCTAACTGTTTTCTAAGTATTTTTCTGAAATTTGCCCGTACCGGTGAAACACAGGTCTCTGACCCCGGCTCGAACCACCAAATTTAAGCAACCTTGGTTTACAACCCCAATGCCTAACCGCTTGCATCAACGAGACACCGCAGAAGGCTGTCATTCCCAAATACTTATAGCGTGTAATTTACAGACCATAATTAAGAAAGCTCCCAACCCTACTGGTGCCCCCTATGGGATCCAAAGTTAAATCTCAAGGTATGAATGCCCCTAAGAAGGCCTTCGGCCTTATATTGTGACTCTCGAGCTCCAACCCTAACCCTAACTGATAATAACCGAACCCCCGTCTAGGTCCCCGGATTGGAAAATTTCACTTGCATCCTGGAGTATGATATCGTTTGCCAACCTTCCCAGACCCTCATAAGTTATATGACGCAGGGAAAAAAGCCCCAAACTATTTAAACATCTACCAGTCAGTAAAAGTTTCCTGATTAGGAAATTATTTTCTAAATAGAAAATTCTATGCGAAATGTGAGGTTGAAAATTGCCTATTTTGGAAATTTGACCTCTGAAATATTTCCTATATATATAGGAAATTTTGTAGATTTTTGTAAAAACGAGCTGATATTTCCCTAATTTCCGACTGATTTTGTCTAGATATTTGTAATCCTTGCAAAATTTTGAAGAAATTAGCCTCGTATTGCTTGAGATATAGCCAAAAGTCTCTAACAAGAATTGCCTAAATAGGCAATAAGCATCCTCAAAAATTTCCTAATTAGGAAATTGAGATCTAAAGAGAATTTCCTATTAAGGAAATCTTTCTAGTAGAAAAATTTCCTATTTAGGAAACTTTTACTGAATGTCTACCGTCTCTGGCATTTTATTATACTGGCTTATTCTCGATGCAGTGAAAAAGAGACAAATTTGAAGTGTGAGGATGTTTTGTTGACTCTTGAATATGAACAGTATGGCGCGCCAAAGCGGAAATAAATACTATCTCTCATTTCGCGACACTATCTTTCATTTCGCGACACTATCTTTCATTTCACGACAGTATCTTTCATTTCGCGACACTATCTTTCATTTCGCGACACTATCCAGCACTATCTTTTATTTCGCGACACTATCTTTTATTTCGCGACACTAACTTTCATTTCGCGACACTATCTTTATTAAAACGATACTATCTTTCCAAAACAACATTATCTTAATTGAAACAATACTATATTTTTTACGGGATACTATCTTTTTTACGGAAGCCGAGAAGTGCCATCGACAAAAAAATATTTAATTTCAGAAACAAATAATTAATTTTAAAATAAAAGAATATTTAATTTTAGAAAAATAAATTTGAATTCAGAGAAAAATATTTGATTTTAGAAAATAGATTTAAATTTAGAAACAAAATATTTAATTTTTAAAAAATTTATTTAAATTGGGAAAAAAATATTTAAATTTAATTTTAGTAAAAAAAAAATTAAACTTAGAAAAATTATCAATTTAGAGAAAACAATTTAATTTTACTTTATAAAAAATAAAACCTTAAAACATACCTTATTGGAACTACTTCTCGCGGGTTTTAATTTTGGCGCTTTTCGCGGTTTGTTATGTACATTAATTTTTGTTACCGAAATCTAACGCAACCGTTACCTACCTTTTTATGATAATCAGAAAATTTTTTACCTACGTTGTTATTATGGGAAAAAAATGTCAGCGGAAAGTGACGAATATTTTTAAAGGGGTGACAAAATTTTTCCCCAACTAAATTTATTCCCGACATTTCATCACCTGACCAAAACTTTTTTTACCCGATTTTTTTATTCCCGACCAAAAACTTTTACTCAATTTTTCCAATTTCAAATCCAAATTTTTTACACCTTTATTAACCGAAATTAGTGTTTTATAAACGTCGAATAGACCTTTTTTCAAAGAGCCCACCCTGTTGAATAATTATGTAGTCCAGCAGAAAAACAATGATAAAACCATGCATAATTATTACAATATGCATGATACAGTAATTATGCATGGCTCTATCATTGTTTTTATGGCTGGAGTACATAATTATTCAACAGGACGTCCTCTTTGAAAAAAGGTCTATTACAAGATCTATTTTCGAGCTAAGTGAAGAAAACCATATTATTTGGAGAGTCTAGTCACGTGAAAGTGACTAACTAAAAATAATCTTGTCTGAATAACACAAAAGTCAAATCCAAAGAATTCCAGGAAGTATGAAAAACGAAAGTTGTAAGTAAGTGTGCCGCCCGGGAGGAAAAAGATCAAAAAGTTTTTCTTTTTTCAATTTTTTTCAGACGGTGGACTTTTGGTGTAAGCATGCACGGAATCAGGCAAAAAAGGTTTTCTCTTTTTTCTCTCCAAAGAAAAACTTTTTTCTTAAAACATTTTTTTTCTGAAGTGAAATGAACTTAATTTTTTCTCGAAACTAAATTGATATTTTTTTTAAATTTAATTTTTTTTACTAAACTTAAAAATTTTTTTCTAAAATTAAATATTTTTTTTCTAAACTTAAATATTTTTTTTCTAAAATTAAATATTTTTTTTCTAAAATTAAATATTTTTTTCTCGATGGCACTTCTCGGCTTCCATAATAAAGATAGTATCACGTAAAAAAAGATAGTATTGTTTCAATTAAGATAATGTTTTTTTGGGAAAATAGTGTCGCCAACTGAAAGATAGTGTCGCCAACTGAAAGATAGTGTCGCCAACTGAAAAATAGTGTCGCCAACTGAAAGATAGTTTCGCGAACTGAAAGATAGTGCCGCGAAATGAAAGATAGTGCCGCGAAATGAAAGATAGTGCCGCGAAATGAAAGATAGTGTCGCGAAATGAAAGATAGTGTCGCGAAATGGAAGATAGTATTTATTTCCGCTTTGGCGCGCCATACCCTACTAAGGCTAAGAAAGTTAAAGGAAGCAAAAATTTCAGATCTTCACCTCATCACCATAGATGCTATATCAATTCTATCAGAAACTTGAAGATAGAAAATAAGAAAAACAGCAATATATAAATTTACTCTGGAATAGGTACCATATAGTCTGCGATAAGATTTGTCAACCGACAGCTCGCGTCTGGTTCAGTAGGCTGTCTTGTGGAAAATGGAGACCTTGTGTCTATAAATTTTCGCGGGTCCTGTTAATATCGTGGTCACACTTTTATCTTCACATAATAAATAAAAGTCATTATTTTTCTTCGAGTTTAAACTAGAAAACACGACCAAGGATACCATATTACTATATTTTCACGGAAGCGAAATAAACTTACTGACTCTTTTGTGTACCTTCAATCACAGATATCTGTAAAGCCCGAAGGGCTAGATTTGCGGCTTTTCTCAAAAAGTGAAGCTCATCTTTGGAAGGATTTCCTACCAGAGTCACGTGACTAAAATATGCAATTTCACCGGTTTGAGAGATGTGAAATAGCGTTTGTCGCCTACGTTTTTTGATCTCGCGCTCCGAAAACAATTAAAATGCTAGATCCTATCCATCGGCACGAAATTTAAAAAGTCAAATTTTTGCTTCACTTTTTTTTGCTGGAGAAAGCTTAAAGTTGCAAATCTAGCCCTTCGGGCTTAGATATCTGTGCCTTCAATATCGAGGTTTCTCCAATCGGCACCGTAAATTTTGGTATTCATCTTAATACTTTGCTTTGCCACGGGACACGCTAGGGAATTTTGCGTGAAGCTGACCAGATCACTTTGATACTCTATAAACCTGATAACACAATTTGGTATGTTTGATTCTTTTAAACTTAAAGCTTATAACTATTTTGCCAATGTTTTACTTGACTTGACATTATTTGCACGTCATTCAATGAGCTCCCACCAAATAGGAGTCCAGTCCATTCGAACATAATCGAATCTCAAAGTTCAGTCTTGCGCCAAAGCGGAAATAAATACTATCTTTCATTACGTGAACACTATCTTTCATTTCACGACACTATCTTTCATTTCACGACACTATCTTTCATTTCCCGACACTATCATTAATTTCGGGACACATTTCGCGATACTATCTTTATTAAAATGACACTATCTTTTTTTAAACGATACTATCTTTCCAAAATTACATTATCTTAATAGACCTTTTTTCAAAGAGGCCACCCTGTTGAATAATTGTGTAGTCCAGCAGAAAAACAATTATAAAACCATGCATAATTATTACAATGGTAGAGTAGAGCTGCGACGGAGCTTCGTAGTTGTATTTTAATGACCAGACAGGTCATTCATTTGAGGGCTATGCATGTTTGCCTCCACTGATGCAAGTTACCGGATCTCACGGTATCTTTTTTATGGAAGCCGAGAAGTGCCATCGACAAAAAAATATTTAATTTTAAAAAAGAATATTTAATTTTAGAAAAATAAATTTTCAATTTAGAAAAAAATATTCAATTTTAGAAAAAATATTTAATTTTAGAACAATAAATTTTGAATTTTGAATTAAAAAATATTTAATTTTAGAAAAAAATATTTAATTTTAGAAAAATAAATTTTCAATTTAGAAAAAAATAAAAAGGGTTTTTTATGTAGATAAATTTTTGTTACTGAAATCTAACACAACCGTTACCTACCTATTATATTTATGATACTCTACTTTTATGCAAAAAATCAGGTATTCAATATTGAGCAAATCCTGAAAAACCGCATTTTTTGGGCCGCTTTTGGCCCAAATTTGCCCAAAATAATTTTTTTTCTTCAAAATTCGGTTCTGTCAACTTGAATTGTTTGTGGATTGACATAGATGATCCTATCGTCTACACAAGATCACTAAAAAAGGGAATAGTTTAGGAGAGGCGTGATAAATTCGGGTGGAGTAGGCAGTGGCGGATATGTAGACGATAACAATTTGGTGCAAAAGAAAAAAACTGAAAAAAGCTGTGGATTTGCCTTTGCGTATTATTGACGATTTGGTTCAACCATTTTCAAAACATTCGAAACGAAAAAAACAGACAGACAAACTCTTATTTTTCTACACTGGCTGCATGAAATTCTTTATTTTAGGTAGTTTTTTTGTAGTTCTAAGTTAGAATGTTAGTTTTGTAATTTACTTTCTTTTGTTCCAAACCTCTACCTCCACTTTTTTCCCGTAAACCGCCCTGACGCCCTAACTCTTTCCCGCGTTTACTGACCTTTAAACAAACGATAGCATCGTCTAGGATTGACATCTATGTGCAAAACAGTCAGGACCTCATTTCACTTTATCGATATTACGCAAACGGCAGTGTTCGCTAAATAATCTTGGTTTCGCTTACGAACAAAAAAAGAATCAAATTTAATATTTGTTTCCTATCTAGATTATATTTCGCGATGGTTGTACGCCCAAACGCGCCCATGGGAAAGTTCCAATTTTTAATTATCAGGAAATCGGGGAAACCGGTTCACCACGTGGATAAAAAACGTACGGAATGAAACCTGACAGAAGGTTTTCAACCAGATTTATTCAGATAAAGCTATAAGAGGTTCATTAATTGTGGATTTTAAAACCTACATAAGCAAAAACGAAAGTTGTTGGGAAGGAAAGAGTAAACGCAAGACAGAAGGTTTGGTTGTGTTGATCAGTTATGTTTTTATTCTATCCGAACTAATGTTAAAAAAGACCAAAGAGGTCCTGACTGGTGCAAAAAATCATCTGGTCTGCACAAAGTCACAAATCCAGGAAGAATGACATGGCATACTTTAGAAAGGCAAAAAGGACATTTTTCTAGTCTTTTTCCACTGAAAAAGCTGTTTCTACAAATATTTTTAAAATTTCAGGAGGGGCAGCGTCCGATAACCGGACGCTTAAAGGGCATGAAAATGGCCTTTTCTCTTTTAGAATTTTTTTTCAGACGGTGGACTTTGTGTAAGCATGCACAGAATCAGGAATTGGGCAAAAAAAATTTTTTCTCATTTTTCTCTTTTTTTTCCTAAAAAAAATGTTTTTTCCTAAAATCAATTCTTTTTCCTAAATTAATTTTTTCTCTAAATTGATATTTTTTCTAAATTTAATTTTTGTTACTAAAATTAAATATTTTTTCTTGATGGCACTTCTCGGCTTCCATAATAAAGATAGTATCCTGTAAAAAAGATAGTATTGTTTCAATTAAGATAATGTTTTTTTGGGAAAATAGTGTCGCAAAATGAAAGGTTGTCGTGAAATAAAAGGTAGTTTCGCAAAATGAAAGATATTGTCGCGAAATGAAAGATAGTATTTATTTCCGCTTTGGCGCGCCATACATTCCTGTGTAATATTCGATTGCTTTCGAGTAAGGTTAGTGTTAGATTGGTTCAATTGATAGTTGACTATGTTCGATTGGTTCGATTAATTGTCAATTTCATTCGATTAATCTTCGATTTCGTTCGATTACAATTATATTCGATGAGTTGCGATTTGCGAGTTGCGATGAACTGCGATTAAATTAAATTGGATCACTCCGTTAGAACTTTTTAGCGTGGGTGGCTGAGCGCTTCAGTAACGTACAAAAGCGAATAAAATCTGATACAATTGAATCAATCAAACGTAATCAAACATAATTGAACAAGAATCGAAGCAATCGAACGGCAAATCCTGGGTAATATTCAATTGCGATTCGATTGCGCTTAAAAATCGAATTTTAATTATTCGATTGTGTTCAATTCGTTCAATTGACACTGTCTGGATATTATCAGCTGTAACAACCAGACGTTACTAATCGATAAAATCGATTATCGATGAAAATCAATAGCGCATCGATAATTAATCGATAGATTAAATATTAATTAAAAACAATAATCGATAGCTAATCGATACTCTCAATTTTTTAGCACTCAATTAAATTATCACCATAGATTTTTAATCGATAATATCGATTACAGTGTTAATAATTGATAATATTGATTAATATCGATATAAACGATACCTCAACCCTATCAATTTTTAATCTAATTGATATAATCAATATCTTATATCTGATCAATATAATCAATACTCACAATTTTTTAGGCACCGATTATTTATCGATTATCGTTTTTAGTCTATATTCAATCAATCAATTAATTAAATCGATTAGCTATCGATTTTAATGGATAATCAATTTTATCGATTATTAACGTCTGGTAACAATTATCACATTTTTATATAACACCCATTTTACTGTACTGCACAGGTTGTAAACAACTTAAATTGTCTTTCCTTTGAAAGCCCTAATACTATTTTCGATCGGGCGAAACAAACCAGAGTTCACGTCTTATTGCTTGATTGAACGAAGTTCTAAAAAAGAGTCAGACATCAGAAGAAAAAATGGTGTGGTTTTGTAGTTTTTGTTTTGTTTGTTTTGTTTTGTTTAGCAAGAATATTGTTAGCCTGGAAACTGGACAACGAAAACCTGTTTGCTGAATTAAATTTTTCTGACTTTTATAATGGCAATGGCCTCATTCAGGTCAGAAACAGATTTTGGGTGCCAGGAGAGACTTACATAGCTGTCAACTCTCCCGCATTGGGTGGGAGACTCGCACATGCCAACGTTTTCTCCCGCGGGAAAAAAATTCAGCCAAATCTCCCGTATTTTCAGGATTTTCTCCTGCATCTCCCGCATTTCCAAAAATTTTCCGAATTCCTAAAAAAGATTCAGATCTTGAAAAAGCAAAATGGCAAAATTTCCTGAATTTGCAAAATTGGGACGAAAAATACCCTGATTTCTTGAGAAGAATTTCCGATAAAATTGGATTTCGCGGGAAAATTTCCTGATTTTCCGATTCAGAAAATTGGTTTATTGAGGAAAATTTTTGATGATCTAAAATTGAAGAATCACTTTTGTGAAAATGGTAATTATACCACATTTCTACAAGAAATTGATTTTTTTCTTCTTCATTTTTCATTTTCATTTTCCTTTTTTTTTTTCCAAATTTTTACTTGATAATATTCCACTCAAGAATATCTTTTTAACGAGCACAAAATTGCAACTTGATTCGAATTCTATCAAAAGTTACAGCCATTTTTGTCTCCAGCTGCAAATTATTTTGAGACAGACTTTAGTAACAATGATAATAACATTGATGTTATTATCATTGATGACACAAGCAGTCAACAAAAGAAATCAATGAAATTAGATCAAAGAGAAAAGCTGCACACACAAGCAAAAAGAATTATTTGCCAATCTTGTGGATTTGTAAAACTCAAAATCATGTTAGCAATTTCCATGAGCTTTCCTGTAATGAAGACTTCTTGAATTGATTACTTTGAAGAAATAGAAAGAAAACTAAGAATTCGCCCCTGAGAATATATGTGCATTGTTTTATTCTTTTCAATCGCAGATACTCATGAAAGTGCAAAATATTTTGTCATCCAATCACTGTGCCATCAACTGTTTTGATATCCAATCAAGATATTGCCATATGTGAATGTAAGATGCATTCAACTGAAAGTTAAGCACTTTCATGTACTGAAGACGAGAAAAGGTCTGATCATTAGAATCACTGAAATTAATATATATGGGGTTAATAGGTTAACATTTATATGAATGCTTGTCTTCCAAGCCCCTGTGAGATAAAAGGGAGATAAAACGCTGTGTTTTCAGTCAATGTTTCAGTTACCTTGTTTATTTAAACTGGTTCATCCAGTATCCACCAGTTTGTGTTTTGACAATTTCTTATTTAAAACAGTTGATTTATATTTAGTCACCAATATGGCAAATCTATCTGGTCATCGGCAGTCTTTTCTCCCATCTAATTTAACAAATTGTCAAGATGAAAACATTAATTGGCATTTTGATAAAGATATTGGTTGGTTTGGCTTTGACTTTTCCGGGAGATACTACACATTCCATTTTGATGATGGGAAGATATATCCTGATGGCAATGAACGTCCTATAGAAGCTCCAGCCGATTTTGATTGGAACAGCATTTTTTCTAGAATTTTCAAAGTGTATCATTTTGATAAACAAAAAGAACAACTTCATTCTAGTTACGTCAATCTATTGAGCAGAGATTACTCTAAAGTAAAAAGTTCATGCTATGATCCTGTTAACATGAGATGGTTTGAAATTGTCAAATCTTCAAAAAATGATAAGGAGAAAACTTATACAATTTATAGTGGCTGTATTAGAAGCTTGCTTGGGATTGGTTCCTCTACAACAATTTATACCAACGATGTCAGGGAATATAACACAATCAATCTAACTTACCCAAAGAATATGAGAATCACCTTCGATTTTGAATTTGTTAGAACTACCTCTGGAAATTTCCTCATTTTGATGTCCTGTTATCCAGATAAAGGAAGGTTCACCATGGATTTGATACAGTACGATGATGAAAAGATTTCCCACTTCCGACGTTTTTCTTTTGCCCATGATCATGGCTCTGATGAAGAAGGTGAAGAAGCAGGCATGGATTTTTATAACGTGGGTTTTGACTTAGAATCAAACATTTTTTACGTAATTGAAAAAGGGAGCAAGCCTTGGAAGGTTTCTGCTTTTGATTTCACTGGTAATGAATTGTTTACAGTTGAAATCCCTGAACAACTTTCAAAAGTTATATCCTACATGTCCCTCATTTCAGGCTCACTATTTTTTATGGTTTCAAGAGATGTGAATTTTGCTCTAATGAGTATTAGTACTAATGGAGTGAAAATTTGTAAACAATTCAAATTAGATAAAGCTCCCCATGGTGAAATGTTAACAAACTCGTATAAAGTATTGAAGCGTTTTGACAAGCATTTTCTTTGTGTCAGCAGCAGGAGTGTATGGGATGATTGCTCCTACCATCTTTTTGATACGGAAACAGAAAAATTGGTTTACAAACATTCTACTGATGCCACATCTATAATTTATTGGGAGTTTAACTGGAACTTACAAGAATTTGCTTGTTGCACAAATGAGAATATTTTTAAGGTATTCACCACTGGATACAAATCCGATAGCTTGAAGGATAAAGCTCGACAAGCTTGTTTGGAATCTTACAATAAAGATCAGTTAAATGCAAACCTTCCCTCTTCCCTTGTGAAGTATATCGATGCTTAATTACACACTGTATGATGAATTCATTTGTTAGAACCTGCACTATGTTCCTATTTTTATAGAATATTACACTTTGTAATATATTTGACATCTTCTGTTTATTTTTATTCACAATATTTAAACACTGACTGGTAAAATATTGACTTCCGTTTCTCTCCTCCTCTCTATAAGGAATATTTTGTTTAAAATATAGAAAATTTTCATTTTATTACAGATCCATTTACCTGATGATCGTGTAAGCGTGAAACAGACTGTAGTATGTTTTAATTTTTGTGAGAACAAAATTTTTGATTTTATTACATGATTAAAATGATTTAAACTGCTATCTTCATAAATTGATTTTCATGTCTTAATTACAAATCTGTTCCAGACCATATATATTTGCGATGGGCATGGCAGCCTCCGTTGGTGGTCAAAAAGGACACTTTTCAATTTAAAAGGCTGTTTTAAGGAGGGGCAGCGAACTAAAATTTTAAATTTGTCAATCATCCTTGAAAATTTAGATTTTTGGATCAGGTAAGAAAAATCTGACTGGTATTTAGAACTAATTTGATTCCTTATATTAATTAAATTGATGCTGGTGAATGTTTTAACAAACTTCTTTTTATTTCAGGAGCAAAATAAAAATGAATTTAAAATTTGAAGCACCTACCTTCTTGCAATTTGCTATTATCATGTCATGTGTAAAACTGTTACTGCTAAATTCCTAGTAAGTAACCTTTATATATGCTTATACTTTTGCATCAGGCTTTGCGGTTTCAAAATGTTTTATATTATATGCTTAGCCTTTTTTGCACAACTTTCGTGTAAGTTACTTTACTTTTGCTTACCTTTACTTTTCTAAGGGAATGAAGTGTATTCAAAAATTTATAATGATTTTTTTGTTGTTGACTTCTGATTTATAAATTTTCTTCCTGTTTTAGCAAATCAACTGATTTTGAAGTTCATCGTAATTGGCTGGCTATCACTTACACCTTACCTGTTTCTGAATGGTATTTTGAGGTAATTACAATTTTCTTCAATCACATTCTCAAAAACTACAGCATTATCTCCCAAATTAAGTTCTTGCCAAGCCAAAATTTATTATTTTGCAGGAAGTTAATTTTGGAGATGGCGTAAAAATGAATTTATTACATGCTTTTCTCTAAACCGTGCTGTTTCAGGGAGTGTGCGACTATTATTTCGTCTATTAATGATAAATTCTGGCCACAAATATTCTGCAACGATCTAATTTCATTTTTCGATACACTAGCCAAATTAAATTCCTGTCGAAATTTCTTCCTTTTAAGTATAAGATTTATATTACATTATAATTATTTAGTCAATTTATTATATTCAATTGACAATGGTTGGAAAAAAACTGTCAAGAAATGTATCAGTGGTAAAGAATATACAACTAAAATAGTACTTTTGTCAAAAAGAAGATTATAATTGGACAGCAACTGGTGCTTTATGAATTCACTCTAATATTGCCAATTTAATTTGTCACAGGAGACTTCAGAATGGACACTTGATTATCCGCCATTTTTCGCATGGTTTGAGTATGCTTTATCACAAGTTGCAGTATATTTTGATGATCAAATGTTAGATCTTGACAATCTTGGTTACAACAGTGTACAAACTGTTCTCTTCCAGAGGTTATCTGTTATTGTGATGGACCTTGTATTGTTATATTCACTTCACAAGTAAGTCAAGTTTTTCAACGTTATCAGCTTCATAACTCCCTATCATATTATCACTGATTGAAACATCAGCCTTCAATTATCTTTTCACTGAAATGATAACTTTAACTTAATCTGAAATGCTGAAGTCTTCTAGGTAGATATCAATGAACCATTTCAGCTTAATGAATAAATTTTGCTACCGTATGCTTCCATGAGAACGGTTGAAAGCCATAGAATGGGAAAAGTTTTTTTATTGCCATGCCACACTGGACTTATTTCTTTGAATTCAAAAACTGGTCATTTCTTTCATCAACTCTGGTGTGTCAATATGTTGAGACTTTAGTCTAAGGGGGTATAATATTGTTCATACAATGCCGAACTGAAGGTCTATCTATTTACTTACCAGTAAATTTTCTTTGTGTGTGATTAATAATTTCCCTCTACAATAGATTTTATGATCAACTGTTTCAAGGCAAAGACGATGACAACACCAAGATGTTTTTACTTGTCTCAATATTTGCAAATTCAGGATTGCTTTTAGTTGATCGTATCCTTTTCAGTAAAAAAACAACCATGATTGCAATGGTACGATAGGTACAGATAATATAGCTAGCCTTCTACACCAGCCTGGCCTATATCAGATGAAACATTAGGGGCTCGCATCCTGAAATGGTTTGTATGTTGCTTTATTCTAAGAATGGAATACATCAGAATCAAGTTACAAAGAAAAATGATTAGAATGATAAGAATTTAGACTTTTTTCCATGGCGGTAAAAATGGACTTTTTTCTCCCACTTGCTCAACAACCTGAGTAGGTTTTGCTGTTTTTTTGACAAGCATATTGAGTATAAGACAACTTTTGTTCCATCAAGATAAGAATTTAGACTTTTTGATTTGAAATGAATTTATTGATCTTGTGAAATATTAGCTCGATAATATAATTGTTAGTATATGTTTTTGATTTCCTTAATAATCAGTGTAATCATTAGATATACATTTTCAATATAATGGCTTCCTATTTTCGTTTCTCCTGCTATCAATAACTGACATGTTGCAGGTTAGACTTATAATTCCTTTTCTGCTAAAAATGGGGCACTCGATTTCTATAAAACAGTGTACGTGCTCCAATTAGTCTTTCAACGGACCCATGCAGCACAGCCCTTAATCTTTAAAGGTTTCTAATATTGAAATTAATTACCAATGGCATAATTTATAATGTCTTATAACATTTTTTTCCTAAAAAATCAATAAAAGATCAATAAGTATAATCTGTTAGTTAAAAGTTTTTGAATGAATTAATTGAACAAAATTTTTAACTTTAGATCTTTCTATGTTTGTGTAACTCAAGCACAAAATATTTTCTTATTTCTCCCAGGACAAGTTTTTACCAAGTGCCTTTTGGTTCACAGTGCTACTAAACTTCAAACACATCTTTCTGTACATTGCCCCGTGCTACTTTGTGTACCTATTGAGGAATTATTGCTTCCGCAGACCTATACAAAAAAGTAAGTATCTTTTTACCTATCCAATTTTTCTTTTTAGTAACCTACTGTTTGTAAAAGACTTTACTTTATGCTATGAATATTCAAATAAACTGTTGCTTCTTATGGATCCAGGACCCGGGTATTCCCTCACCTGATAATGGTGGATTGGCGGCCACCCGAACCGAAGCTCTAAAGGAGCGGAAAGGAATGATGGTCGTTTTCGAAGTGCCACATCCCAGCCTTGCGCGTAAACCTAAAAATATTCTGGTTGATCCCGTCAATCCCCGAAAACGAAGGCTGGGTTACCAGGCCTCCCGCTGCAAGATCCTTCACTTCCAGATGTTGAAAATTTTCCCGACCTTCAGAGTTTTAGCGTGTCGGATGAAATCTCTGCATCTGGGAGCCAGATAAGGTATACCCAGATGTCAAAAGGCAAAGTTTCTATTTTCCTGCGAATAAAGTGTAGAATTTGATGCCCTATTTGAGTTTCTATCAACGGAATTTTTTATAGGTTGGTTCACCATATTTGGCGTGGATATTCTTCAATTGAGCATTTTCAATGTATTGAAACTTGCTTTTGTTGTTATTGGAGTATTCATGATCTCTTTTGGACCTTTCATATACTTGGTATGATAATACATTCAAGTTTTTCTTAGCAGACAAGAACATCATACTACTGATACACCCCCTTCTCACAGACCCATTGGGAACCCTTCCCACTGGAAAATTTGTCCAAAGTATCGTCCCCGATGTTAAATTATCTTCCAATTTTTGTCCCCGCTGATAATAATCAAATAAACCAATCCTCACTGCAAAATATTATGCTATTTTCCCATCACTTTTTGTCCTCTGTTATGTCCTCCTTTTTGATGGATGGATGTATTCTTTGTACATTTTTCCATAACGTACTTTTCTCAACTTCAGTTGAACTAAAATCTGAGAATGTTTGTGTGTGTTTGCCTGTGTGTCCGCCAAAAACTTCGAGGCAGCCTAGAGGCTTCAAGAATGGTCGGATTTGGCTGAAATTTGGCACACTTGTTCCTTGGGTGGGGGTGTTTTTCCATTTTTTCCAAATTTTTGTTCATCGGGGCCTGGGTATTAACCTTTTGGTTTGTTTTGCTACAATCGGGCTACTGAGGTTAGCCCAGTGCCTTGGGCACGTTCGATTATTTTTTATTAAATGGAAAATTTCATCAGATCTATAACATTTTTAGGCTTTTTCTTTTCTTTCGTGCAGGTAAACTAAATATATTAATCTCTTCTCTTTTTAGGAACAAATCCCTCAAGTTGTGTCACGTTTATTCCCTGTGAAAAGAGGCTTGTGTCATGCGTATTGGGCGGCAAACTTTTGGGCGGTTTACGCTACAACTGATAAAGTGTTAACGATTGCTGGTGAGTTGAGTTTTATTCAAATGAGGGTTTTGCATAATTCGCCTTGTTGATTAAATGTTACAACAGGCTAGACAGGAAAAACTATCACCATTTTTAGGATCCTTTCCGATAAGAAAAAAACTACATTAGTTTCCTAAGAAACTACAACTTCTTGACTTAAGTTGGCTGACCTTTCCTTCACCTTGTTATACTATATCAATATTATTAATTTCACAACTTGGTTGTGGAAAATTTAATTTCCCTAATTCAAGTATTTATTCTTGTCCACCTTTTTGGTAAACTGATCAACATTTCAATTATTTTACTCATTTATAGGACCCAAACTCGGACTTCCAATATCGAAACAAAGTGATGTTGCTTCTATGACAGGGGGTCTAGTAGCACAACAGAATTTCTCTGTTCTACCAAACATCCCTGCAATTGTAACTGGGATCGTAACTATTTTATTCATGTTGGTAAGAAACTTATAATCTTGTCTTTGTCAGCCATATAGACTTCTTGCTATCAATTTGTAGATTTTTTCGTTCTGAGTGTATTGCTATTAGATGCAGCTGACTCTCGCTTATTCGAACTCGAACGGGGAATCTTATTTTGTTCGAATTACAGAGAGATTCTGATTAAAGAAAGTATTTTTAGTATAGGACATGGGTGTGGGTGTGTAGGTAGTGTAGGTAGAGTTTCTCCTCCACATAGGGATTCGAAATTAGTTCGAATAATAGAAGTTCGAATAAGCGAGAGTTTACTATCCGCGAATCGTGGCCATTTTCGCGAAGTTTAGTCCTGGTAAAAAAAGTCAAGATCCAGTTATTGTCGAAAACCCCTAGGGAAATGAAAGTGTGCAAAAGTGGCTGATGGATCGGTGAAATTTATTCACTTGAAAGTACTTAACTTAACTTTTCTTCTTCAGCCAGCGTTACTGAGAGTCTGGTATCGACCGTATTCAGTCAAAACGTTCTTACCATGTCTTACACTTTGTGCATACGCCTCATTCCTATTTGGCTATCACGTCCATGAGAAAGCTATTCTGCTGGTTGTTATACCATTAACGTAAGTAAATTTCTGAATTTGTTCGAAAACTTATTTAAAGTATATTTATATCAGTTATTTGTTTTATGAACAAATCAACACAGAAAGTGCTCAATACCAAAGCTTTATCCATTTAAAATCTAGTTATCTTGTTTGAGGAAATTGAAATATATTCAAAATATTTTCACAGTGATATATTCTAAAAGAAATTTGATGTGATTTTAGTAAAGTTTTAGTCCGAAACGATAGGGAAAAAAATTCTACATACTTTCAATTCTTTAAAGAATTTTAGAGGCAGCTTTCATCACATCCTTACTATCTTTCTCTGTTACAATTTATAGGCTGCTGGCTTTGTTATCGTCCAAATACGCACGTGTATACATAGTTTTATCAATAACAGGACATTATGCCCTGTTTCCACTTCTTTATCAACCTGCAGGTAATTCTTTTTAGGTGTAAGATCGTGCTTTAGTAAAACCTTCAGTGTAACTCAAGGATGGATTTTACAATCTTTATTTTCGGCCAAAATATGTTATTCTTTTATAACTATTGAAAGTGGTTTAAAACATTTAAGTTTAGAAAAACTGCTTCTACTAAAATCTTTTTTTCTGAAATTTCTGATGCTAAGATTTATAGAATAATTGATTCATTTATGTATTTCATCTCTAAAACATACAGAAACACCGCTGAAGATTCTAATTTTATTGCTTCCAACATTGATCACACTGGCGCTACTAAAAAAAATACACAAGTAAGTGTACATGGGGCTTTATAACGCTAGATTTCCCACAAATTTCAGTGTCGATATTTATTTCATTCAATAATGCTAAAAAATATTGTCATTTAAGATATTTGGTTGGGGTTTAGAATATTATTCCACATAGGTTTTATCACTTTAGAGGTCTTGGCTAAAGACTTCTAACTGGGTGTGAATTTCTTTAATTTTTAGATGGATGGAATGTAAACAAAGTGTTACTGAAGATATAGTAGAAAATTTATCTTTCGTGTCATCATGATATTCCATTGTTTTCCTTATCTATATTTTTCGATAATTCAATCCAAATGATCAATCTGTGATGATACAGCCTTGCCCAGCTATTGCATATTTTATTTTTGCAACTTATTTTTTCCCTTGGTTACACCAGTGAATTGAACCATTCTTGTTTGTATTCTCTTGTGGTCAGTGAATAGTGGATAAAGTCTATCGTCTCTTCCCAATATTCATGATTTTTTCACTGATTTAAACCTTCCCTTTTTCCGCATTTACGTAGTTGGCTTCCACAAGTTTTGATTCTCTACCCATAATTATCTCGTTGCCATGGTTTCAGTCCTTTTTTTAGAAACGAGGATGTGTCACTTCTTTACTTATAGTTGACCTTTTCGCTTTTATATTATTGACCCTCAAAAAGAATTTGTCTGAAAATCGTTTTGTCTGGAAGATGAGGAAAAACCGATCTTAATTCTCAATAATCCAAATTCAAGCTAAATATTTTGCAGAATTTACCCGCTTTTTAGCTCTATAACCTTTTACGAACATATCCATCCATCTTTAGTTCACTCTGTGAGCATTTTATTTCATTGATAAAAGTTCTTCCCTTTCAGCGAAGTATAAAAAGAGGATTTTCCATTCTTCAGAAATCTGCATAATTCGCAAAGAATATGCGCTTATTTGCTTGTAAAATTCATTTTCCGTCTCATTACTAACCCACTCGTCTTTAAAATCTTAAAGTCGGGAGTTTTTGGTATCTTGCAGGCTGATTCTCAACTTCAATTGAACTAGATTCAGAGAAAGACTGCCTGTCTGACTATGTATCCCAAAACTTTTGGCCAGCCTAAACATGGTTGTTCCTTGGAATACCTGGGAATGAGCTGCAGTTTTTATAAGATATTTCCACTAATTGCAGAAGCTACTATGTTACGACCTTCAATCTTTTATACAATTATTGTGTTCTGATATCTGGACAAATAGTTAGATGTTTGAGTATTTTTTAATCTTATCCCTTCTTTTCTTTGTTTTAGGGTAGAGAACGGTTTCTTTGGACTTCCTTTTGTCACGTGGTATGAATCGTTATATTTATACGGACTCGCCCCTCTATACCTTTACACAGAGTTCGGACACCAAATATTGGGTTTCCAAGAGATACTACCCTTTGTTCCTCTAATGATGACGTCATTTTATTGTTCTATCGGAGTCATTTGGAGTTGGTTGTTGTTATATTCTGACTTTTTACTTGAAGTGGAGAAAGAGGAACCGAAAAAGAAGCAAGATGCTTCTTCTAATACGAAGCGTAAAACTAAAAAGAAAATTCAATAAATAGTTCCGAATAAAACGCACTGTATTTACAATAAACTCGGAGATATTTGACTTTGTTCTTAAGACGTTTTCAAGGCTATTTATAATTTTTTTTCACTCGAACTTCGCCATATTCACAATTTGCTATCAATTATCAGAAGGTAGCAATCCATGAAAGACTGCTTTTAACCAGTTTTAACGGAGTTTATCCATCTTATTAATTTTATATCATTCTGATTAAGCTGTAGTTATGTAGGTCGCTTTTCATCGGCCATTATTTATGGAGAATTTTTTATAGAATTTTTAAATGATTCGGTTGCAAATTTTGTATTTTAGGGTCAATTTTTATTGACATTGATTATAGAAAGATTTTTCAAATTCTTTAACAACAACCTTTTAAAACTCTTTTGATTTTTGGTGAAGTATTGCATTTTCATCATTTTCTTGCGATGTTTTTTCTTTCGTAACTTCTAAACCAAAAGTATCCCATCTATAAACACGTGCTTTGTCCTTCCAATGAATTCATGAATGCTGCTCGGAGAGAATGCTCGAAACATCAAGTGGCGTAATCGCTTGTGTTTAGTGGGAAAAACATGAGCTTGCTCCTCAACAGAGTTTATAAGAATTTATAGAGTGATAAACATTGATAGATAGGCTTGCTCTTTTTGGTTTTCACGCATCTATGAATGAATAATTTGGATGGATTAGAAACAATCAAAGACCTGTCAGTGAGTATGTTAATCAAGGTATTATTTTTCTAACTAATCTCATAATGACTTTAACATTGACAATCTGAGGTTTTTAAATTCGACACGTTTTTTTTTATTTGAACATCCAAAAAATTGAGGCCTTCGAAAGTTTTTAACTTTTTTAGTTTTAAGCCGAGAAATGTTCTTGAAATATTCTTAATTTCACCATATTGTGAATATTTTTATGCAATTTTCTAAGAAATTGGGTGTTTTAGATAAATGTTCTTAGTTTGTTCTTAATATTTTTGCCATCGAAGCCTTGTGTTTTTATATGGTTTGTTCTTACTAAAAAACGTTTACTATCCTTATCTTCGTGTGTCTTTGTAACAGAATAAAATGTGAATTTTATAACATAATACGTCAATTTTCTTAGTAATATTTTCTCATTCCCATTTGATTTGAGCACGTGATATAATGATATAATGATATAATGACTCTCTCGATTTGTAGGAGATAAGTAATTACTTAATCTTATTAATATTACATATTACGCATGTTACTTTGAAATATTATATTTTCTTTCAATTTAGATTTATTATCCAGAGCACGGAATTGTTCACAGAGGTATGGCGTAAGGTAAGTTTCTGTATTCTCATTAAAAAAATTAAGGGTCAAAAAGGGGCATAAACTTGTTGGGGGAAAAAAGTCGCGAAATAAGCCACTCGGAGAAACGTTAATTCTACTCAATAAATTTCGTCAATTCTCCTTGACAATATTTTTGAAAAGTTGTCTGACTGTTGCAGCTTAAGTATTTTGTTTGATACATGTTTTTTTATAAGAACAAACTATATAAGAACGTAAGGCTTCGTTGGCCAAAATGTTAAGAATAAGTTGAGAACATTTCAAGGCTTTGCGGACTCTAAAACACCCAATCTCCTAGGAAAATGGACAAAGATATTCACAAAATGGCCAAAATAAGAACATGTTAAAAACATTTTTAGACTTAAAGCTCAAAAAGTCAAGAACATCCGAAGGCTCCAAAAATTTTGGATGTTCTTATAAAAGAAACGTGTAATGTTTAATAGTTATACGAATCCGTGGGATGGGAGACAAAATGAAATCTTTGGGCGGGCATTTGAAAGTCAGGTGAATTAAAAGGTTCTTTATGAACTTTATCATGTTTAAACGTTTCCAACATCTACACAGATCAGACTGTTTGAAAGTATGTAAAATTTCATGAAAAAGAAAATCACTGTTGTATTATGCTGAATATACGTTTTGTTTTCAAAATATGTTTTCAAAAAATAAACTGAAAACTAAACTATTAAAAACTTATACTAAACTAAATAGAATTTTTTTTTTTGATTTGAATATTAGAAGTTTGATGGTTCGGATATTGAAACTACAATTTTATAACAATAAAGTATACTCTTTATAATTGATTTTTGAGACTTAGCTGCACTTGGCGTAATCGAGTATTTCCTTGCTCCTGCTATGAATCGAAATTTATGTTAAGCTTTCAGTATCTCTTGCTTTAATTCCATTTTTTCATACTCTTGCCTATCTCTACTTGATTTTTAGCCACTCCAGGTTAAAAAGTGTTTTTGTGTTCTACCTTGAGGGAACTAATTATAGCGGGAACTAATTTTCACGGTCAAAAAAAAAATCTGAAAAATTTCATTTTGTGGGAATTGATTTTCGCATTTTTGCCTTACTTTGGACACATTTCTTTCATTTTACTAGGGATTTTTCAATTTTTTTGATGAAAATTGGCCAAATTTGTAATTCGCGGTTTCTAATTTTCGCGGTTTATGCCGAAAAACTGCAAAAAAAAAGCGAAAATTTGTTCCCTTAAGGTACTTACGTTTCACGCTGTCATTCTTATGAAAATTTTTCTTATAAAAAAGTTCGATTAAGATTTATATCAATTCTTACACTTGCTAATCAAAAGTCTTTCTTTACTTGACAAATTATATGTTGAGATCTTTTTAAGATGAAGACCGGTTATTTTTCATTAGAGGCATCCGATTTTGTGCAACTTGCCGACTGGTGTTATTAATTAATCAATTTGTGGATCACTTATATTTTAATCAAATTATCCATTCTTAATTATTTATTCATTTTATTTGACTGTGTGTCATTTTTTGAAGACTTTGGCTCGCCATGTTTGCAAACACCAATTCTTTTCGTCCTATCAATTTTTCATTTGTTTTGAATTGTTTGATTGAGTGTAATCTTGAACTTTGATTGGCTCTCGAAACATTGAATGACTTTCTCAAAGTAGCAATAAAATTGAACTATGGATGGATTTCATTGGTTATTTAGTGTGATTTTTCAGAGTACTTGGAGCATTTTTGATAGCGTCTTTCTAAGTACACCGGTTTGAATCAGGTATTCTGGATTCAGATTGAAGAAATTTGATTCATACGAAAAAAAAGGGAAGAAGATTTCTCTGTTGCTTTTTCATCTCGAGCACACCATCTCATTTTGCAGGGGAAATCAGAAATCTCAAGACGTTACTGTGACAAAAAGATTTTTTTGCAATTACTTGACCTTGTTTGATTTTTTTTGAATTATTTTTCCTCGACAGATTGAAATTGTTATTCTCCTTGCTACATACAATAACAAAACAAAATGGTAAGTAAATTTGTTATATTTATTTGTTGGTTAAGCCTGCAGGTTCTCACAGGTGTATCTTTGTGTTTTTATACATACCAAATTTTGTTCGCATCGACCTATCTGGGGGTGGGGATGGGTGAAAATGGTCACCTAATTATTTTAGTTTTAAGAGGAAAAGGAATTATCATTTTCTGGGACGAGTACGATTGAACAACATTTAGAAATGTTTTTTTCTTGGTTTTAATACGTTTTTATTTCTTGCAAATGAAATTACACCTTGTGGTTTTGAAAAGGGTTCTTTCTGACCCGACGAAGTTTACTACCTCAGATTATTTCATTTGACCTGAGTGCTCTTGAAATCGAGTTTATTACAAAACACTTTGAAATGAAAGTCCTATTGGAATTGTTGTTCGAAATTTAAAGTATACAGCTTTTCTGTTCTAAATTTTCTTTTAAACTCTCGGTTTCAGACTATTTATGAAAATAACAAAGGAACTTTTCGTTAAAAGTGAATTGGGCAATGATTTCTGCAAAAAAAATTGCGAGCTAAAAAAAATTCTCCAAAAAAAGAAGATCTTGCAAAATCAGCGGCGACCCCTTGTTGTGAACTTTGAAACAAGTAATTCACTGTCATGAATAAATTATGCTGGATTTCTTTTCAACCAATCATTCTCTAGTCTTTCTATCAGCAAGGCGTTCATTCGTTGATATACTAAATTATGCATGTGGTTTACATATGAACCTCCTTATATCATCATTCCGTTTCTAGCTTGAACCGTCATAGCAATAATTTATTCATAAATGGGTCGTCCAGAATAATTAATCAATTTTTTTTTCTGCTCGCAATTTTTGTTCAAGTCTAGAAAATCTCCGGGATAAACACAAAGGAAAATGATAACTTCCTATTACTTCCAAATTTCATTCATTCATCTTTCCACGAATGGTTTTAGGCAAATCGAAATAATATCACATTCCTAGCGTTTGCCGATGTTATGAACCGTCTATAACAAACTTTTTGCCATCATGTTTTCTCCCTTTTTCTCTTAGAGAGAGTGCGTATCAATCCATATTGGACAAGCCGGTTGTCAAATCGGTAACGCATGTTGGGAACTATACTGTCTGGAGCACGGTATTCTTCCCGATGGTACTCCTAACCCTAACCATGAAAAGGAACAAGGAGACTCTGCTGTTTCTTTTTACTCCGAAATGGAAGAAACCGGTCGCCAAGTTCCACGAGCTGTTTATGCTGATTTGGAACCCACTGTTTTAGGTAAGGTCTTCATTTGTGTGTTTTCTACGGAAACTAATTGTTCGCTTCTTCAATCGGATAAATTTCACACTGTTTTAAATTTGCGAGTTACCGATCTCGAGATTTATTTTCGCGAAAATAGAAAGAATTAACAAAGACGCGAATAAGAAATTCACCTTAAATTCAAACATATATTTCTTATTAATGTCTTGGGAAAACGAATGACAAAATTTTCGTCTAATCTCGAAAAAAACGGAACAAATTTTATATCCTCAAAATTTATTTTAGACGAAGTGCGAACCGGTGCTTACCGTGAGCTTTTTCATCCGGATCAACTAATTAATGGAAAAGAAGATGCAGCAAACAACTTTGCACGTGGTCACTACACGATTGGTCGAACCCTTATTGACGAGATTATCGACAAAGTTCGAAAACTTGTAAGTGTGGTCATGTCTTGCTCTTTTGTGTAAAAGATTTATTGATTTTATAAATTTCACCCATCGAGATTTTAAGAACTGATTTGGAACACCAAATAGGAGATATCCTCGAACCAATGCTCTTTTAATGACGTTATATATTTAATTGCCCTGCAAGAATCCTTTAACACATTTGCTGCCGCCTACAAGTAAACTCGTGGAGGAGTCAAAATACCGCTTGTATTTCAAAGGGCTATAATTTTTCATTAAGAAATTTTTGCTTCTGCCGCTTTTTATTGCATTTTGGAATCTACGTAAAATTCTGCGTCGATTGGTATAATATCCAAAGGAGTCTCAAACTTTCGTATTCTTTAAATTTTATTTTCGTTTCTTTTGTGTTTCAGACGGACAACTGTTGTGGTCTTCAAGGTTTCTTGATCTTCCATTCTTTCGGCGGTGGTACCGGATCTGGATTGACCGCACGTCTTATGGAACGTCTCTCTGTCGACTACGGCAAAAAATCTAAACTCCAATTTTCCGTATACCCAGCTCCACAAGTCTCGACAGCTGTTGTTGAACCTTACAACTCAGTTCTCACCACACATTTTACTTTCGATCATTCCGATTGTGCTTTCATGGTTGATAATGAAGCTATCTATGATATCTGTCGAAAAAATTTGAATATTGAACGACCTAACTATACCAATCTGAATCGATTAATCTCTCAAGTTGTCTCATCTATCACAGCTTCTCTACGGTTCGAAGGTAAGTCAGAAACATTACATGCTATGATGCCTTTACATCTCTGACGAAATGATGTGGATTTTGTAGATATTTTGCCTAATTATTTGATTTTGTTTTTGTGTATAAGAAAACAATTGTTTGTATAAACTGATACATAAATAGTTTAATACTGTATAGAAAGATGTAACTCCTATTGTCTTTAACTTTTAGGTGAATTGAATGTTGACTTGAACGAATTCCAAACTAACTTGGTGCCGTATCCCCGTATCCATTTCCCATTGTCAAGTTTTGCTCCAATCTTGGCCCCTGATAAAGCACAAAAATCGTCGTTACACGTCGCTGAGATCACTCAAAATGTTTTTAAACAAGAAAATCAAATGGTAAAATGTGATCCCAAACAAGGAAAATACATGTCATGTTGTTTACTTTACCGTGGAGATGTTGGCCCTCAGGATGTCAACAAGGCTATTGCAGGAGTCAAAGCCAAATCAGATATTCAATTTGTTGATTGGTGTCCAACTGGATTTAAAGTCGGTATTAACAACCAGACGTTACACGCACAAGAAGGTAGCGACATGGCACCTGTTAAACGTGCTCTCTGTATGTTGAGCAACACCACTGCAATGGCTGCATTGTGGGCACGTTTGGATCATAAATTTGATTTGATGTACCGAAAGAGAGCTTTTGTTCATTGGTAAGCTATTTTGTCATCGTATTTTTTTATTTTGCTAACTTGCAGCTCGAACTATAAACTTACTACTTTAGGCAACATGCTTTAACGTTTTAAGTAATTTTGTAGCGCTCCAGCAACTTTTATCTCATTGATTCAAGTCAGATACAAGTATTTATTGCCTGCTTAAGGGCAATTGGTTAATGTATTCGCTTTTAGCTTTAGATAGCTTGTGATTCATTTTACTATCTTCAGGCTAAGAGATTGTAGCAACTTCAGTTCTGTATTTCAAAAGAAAATCATTAACTCATTTAAAGTAAACTTTCTCATCTGTCGTTGACAGGTATGTCGGTGAAGGTATGGAAGAAGGTGAATTCAATGAAGCTCGTGAAGATTTGGCTGGCCTTGAGCGTGATTATGAAGAAGTGGGCGGTGATTCGCCAAACTCTGATGAAGGAGAGATGGACGATGAATATTAAACCCCCTGACCGCCCTATTTAGAAACATTTTTTTTCCACGATCAATCAATAAATCACTTTGAACCATAACCTTTTGACGTTGCATTTCTTTTATGGTATAAGTGAAGTTTTTTGATGTGACACCTTTTTTTAGAAAAAATTCTGTATAAGTTAGAACCCACCTTCCCTTTCAACACAATAATTTTTCATCTCGAATATACTTGACCACCGAGCCACATCAGTCCTAATGAACCACAGGGCTATTCCGCACTTTAATCCAAGTATAAAATTTATAAACAGAATTTTATAAGAAAAATTTTTGATACAACTATTTATTATAGCCATATACATGGATATTTTATTGTCGTGTATAATTATTATTGTCTTTTCCTCTCACTTTTAAAGTATTTGTCTGTAAGAAAAACCATTTTAAATAACTTTAAATTTTTTTTTAAATTATGTTTGTCATTATAGGAAAAACCTTTGGAATTTTTACAACTGTTCTTATCGGTTTTGTATGTAAATAGTAAACGTAGTTATGGACAAGACAAATTAAAAACAAATTTCGAAAAATATTTTGTTGTATTACTATTACTCCCCCTGAAAATGGTTTGAATGAATCCGATTCGGTTATTATCGAGCATTTTTTACGTCCATCAGTAAACTAAAAAATGGTGCAGATAGTTCTGGTGCAAAATTGCTTTTTCTGCTCTAAGTTTTTGTAAAGGTGACGCATTCGAATTTAATTGGTTCGATAGTAAAATATTATTTCTTTTCATTCTCGATTTTTTTTTTTTTTAAAGGGTCTGCCAACAAGGTATTACTTTTGAAGATTTATTATTTTTCCATTATTAAAAATGTACGACGGCTGATAAACTTGATTGTCAGAGCGTAATTTGCACCACTTTTTGATAGAGCATGCTAGGGTTCGAATTTGAACTTTATATACAACTTATTGCATTGGAAGAAGAAGGCCGTTAATGTGAATCGGAGCAAGATCTTTTGAAAACATTGTGATCATAGTTGTCATTAGTCTGAATCGCAGACCTCTACAAAACCCCAGGTAGTATAAGGAGCACGAATCCGTTCGGGTTTTTTTAATCACGCCAGTAATTTAAGGGTGGGTGGCGACGCAAGCAAAACAATTTTCCAATGGCCGTCAGAGCAATTGAGAAAAAAGCTATACTTTAAAAGAACAAATTGCTTTTCCCAGATATTTTTCCGCATCTCCGCACCGGAAAATCAGCGGAAAATATGATGCGGGCGGGTGATGCGAACAGAACAATTTTTCGATGACCGCCTAAGGGAGCGTCTCCAAATATTGTTTCATTTTTAAACGAAAATGAAACGAATGCTTCGTGTATGTTTCGTTTAGCTTTCGTTTCGACTTCGTTTCGACTTCGTTTCAGATAATGATGTCTGATTAACTTTAATTACTTAAAAAAACAAGATAATTGAACTGAAAAAAAGAGAATATTTTGAAACGAATGGTGAAACGAAATAAATTTTTTCTCTGAATTTCATATAATTTCCATGTCATCCAAAGCTTTTTAGAACTTTTAGCAATAGTATGATTTTGTTACTGCAACAATAGATAGTTCTTACTTCCTCAAAATGCGTAATATTTTTTTCGATGTTTAAAGGAATTCAGTTTCTGAAGTTTCTTGCTTTCAAGCTTAACAAGTTTTCTAATATCTTTTGGCCTCGATTTAAGAATTCTTTTAAACCTGGTTCTGATAAAAAATAAAAATTATGATAGAAGGCTGCGAAAGGAGGATCAAGAAGATCATACTTTCCGACATAACAACCCGAAACACTTTGCAAATTACTTCAATATAATTCATACGGGAATACCGTAGTTAATTACACCTGAGTTGGTAATTAATTACAAATTGAGTCGGTAACACCGTCATGACCTGTTAAAATTGTTGCACTAATTATATCCCTGTTAAGATAGCCCCGAACAATAAGAAAAACATATTTCAGAAAAGTCTACATCATAAAATACGAAAGCAGACTTTAATTTGGATTGATCTTCAACCAAATCTTTCTGCTGAAAATAAAGTATATGCTTTTGTGAAATTAAACATGAACTCTTTGTCCTATCCGTTTCACAAAATTTTAATTGAGAAATTTCTCTAAACGAAATGAAACGAAATAGAAAAAACTTAGAGATAATATTAGATAATTATCTCTAAATTAGAGCTAATTATGCATTTCGTTTGAGCTTCGTTTGAGCTTCGTTTTAATTCGTTTCATGAAACAATTTGAAACGAAAAAATTGAAACAATATTTGGAGACGCTCCCTAAGCTAAATAAAACGCGTACATAAATGCAGTTTTTTTATTCTTCACTTAAAAATACGAGACCACGTTCAACAAAAAAGGGTCTAAGTCTAGTAGTAAGCGAGAGATCATTATTTGTTTGTACAATTTTATGCCTAATTTTATTCTCACCGCAGGTGGCTAAGAGTGTAAGCGTGGAATGCGTAAACCGTAAAGCGGTCAAGACCTGTTTGGAGGTTAATCCGCACCGGAATATCAGATAGCTTAGCAATTTACCCTACATCTTTTGTTCACTACGCGCGGTTGAATTGGAGAGTCTCATGTTTAGATCAGCTCACCGCTGAACGTTAGCATTAGGAATTTATTTTATTTTAGGTCATTGTTTAGGTTCAAAGTCCAATTCTACTGTAAACACGTCAAGTCTCCTTTTCCAAATCATCAGCGTGAAAGGACGACACTTGACACTTCATCCACACCTCCCTCTCTCTCTCCAACATAAGAGATGGCTGCTGCACGAAAGATTTGTGCTTATGTGACTGGTGGAGCTTCAGGATTAGGAAGAGCTACTGTCGAACGTCTTGCAAAGCGAGGAGCAAATGTTATAATTGCTGATCTTCCCCAAAGTAATGGCCAACAAGTAGCCAATGATCTTGGACCAAATGTTCTATTTCACCCAACAAATGTAAGTATTTTTTGGAAGACTGTTTGATCCTTTATGGCGCGCGGAAGCGCCAATAAATACTACTTTGTTTAAAACGAAATTATGTCATTTAAACCGATACTTTCTCATTTAAAAAGAAACTATGTTTCATTCAGGGGATACTATTTCCCTTAAAAAGAAACTATCTATCTATCTATATATTTCATACTAAAAGGTCCTAGGACCCATTATCCGTACATTAATCCGTACATCCGTACATCCGTACTAAGTTCATTTCAGGAGAAACTATCTCATTTAAAACGAAACTATCTCGTTTAAAACGAAACTATTTCATTTAAAAGGAAACTATCTCATTTAAAAGGAAACTATCTCATTTAAAAGGAAACTATCTCATTTAAAAGGAAACTATCTCATTTAAAAGGAAACTATCTCATTTAAAAGGAAACTATCTCATTTAAAAGGAAACTATATCTCATTTAAAAGGAAACTATCTCATTTAAAAGGAAACTATCTCATTTAAAAGGAAACTATCTCATTTAAAAGGAAACTATCTCATTTAAAAGGAAACTATCTCATTTAAAAGGAAACTATATCTCATTTAAAAGGAAACTATCTCATTTAAAAGGAAACTATATCTCATTTAAAAGGAAACTATATCTCATTTAAAAGGAAACTATATCTCATTTAAAAGGAAACTATATCTCATTTAAAAGGAAACTATATCTCATTTAAAAGGAAACTATATCTCATTTAAAAGGAAACTATCTCATTTAAAAGGAAACTATATCTCATTTAAAAGGAAACTATATCTCATTTAAAAGGAAACTATATCTCATTTAAAAGGAAACTATATCTCATTTAAAAGGAAACTATATCTCATTTAAAAGGAAACTATCTCATTTAAAAGGAAACTATCTCATTTATTTAAAAGGAAACTATCTCATTTAAAAGGAAACTATCTCATTTAAAAGGAAACTATCTCATTTAAAAGGAAACTATCTCATTTAAAAGGAAACTATCTCATTTAAAAGGAAACTATCTCATTTAAAAGGAAACTATCTCTTAAAAGGAAACTATCTCATTTAAAAGGAAACTATTCATTTAAAAGGAAACTATCTCATTTAAAAGGAACTATTCTCATTTAAAAGGAAACTATATCTCATTTAAAAGGAAACTATATCTCATTAAAAGGAAACTATATCTCATTTAAAAGGAAACTATATCTCATTTAAAAGGAAACTATATCTCATTTAAAAAGGAAACTATATCTCATTTAAAAGGAAACTATCTCATTTAAAAGGAAACTATATCTCATTTAAAGGAAACTATATCTCATTAAAAGGAAACTATATCTAGGAAACTATCTCATTTAAAAGGAAACTATATCTCATTTAAAAGGAAACTATATCTCATTAAAAGGAACTACTATTTAAGGAAACTCATTTAAAAGGAAACTATCTCATTTAAAAGGAAACTATCTCATTTAAAAGGAAACTATCTCATTAAAAGGAAACATATCTATTTAAAGGAAACTATCTCATTTAAAAGGAAACTATATCTCATTTAAAAGGAAACTATCTCATTAAAAGGAACTATATATTTAAAAGGAAACTATATCTCATTTAAAAGGAAACTATATCTCATTAAAAGGAAAACTATATCTCATTTAAAAGGAAACTATATCTCATTTAAAAGGAAACTATATCTCATTTAAAAGGAAACTATCTCATTTAAAAGGAAACTATCTCATTTAAAAGGAAACTATCTCATTTAAAAGGAAACTATATCTCATTTAAAAGGAAACTATATCTCATTTAAAAGGAAACTATATCTCATTTAAAAGGAAACTATATCTCATTTAAAAGGAAACTATATCTCATTTAAAAGGAAACTATCTCATTTAAAACGAAACTTTCTCATTTAAAAAGAAACTAACGTATTCATTTAACTGAAACTATCTCAGTTCGTCGGAAACTTACGTCGAGAAAAGGCGAGTTACAGTAAACAAGTTATAAATACGGTTTTATAAAAAAACCAAGTAAGGAAGAGTGCTTTCTCTTCTTTCTCTGAAGTAGCCAAAAAGTCAAAATTTTAATGAGCCATTTCATTTAGTCACGTGGGTCGCGTTTTACTGTCTGGTCCGTATTTTACCTAAATTGGTTACTGAAGAATCACCTGTCCACCCGAGGTGGGGAGTGGTACATAGGCAAAATGGATGCTGGGTATGTACTCAAGCCCCCGGGGGAGGGGGGTACCCCTCCATTTGCCTAAGTACCCCCCTCCCCCGGGGGCTACCTTTTTTGGACTTCCAAAGTCCCGCTAAGGGTCGGAAAATCAGAAAATCAAATTTCAGTCCCACTAAGGGTCGGGAAAAAAGCAAAAATTTCAACTTTTTACTCCCTGAAAGATCGAAATTTGATCAAAATTGGTCAAATTTGTCCCGCAAAGGGTCGTAAAATTCCCAAAATTTTCCTTTGATTTCTCCTTTTTAGTCCCAGTAAGGGTCCAAAGTTTGAAAGTCTGGCGGCACCCCCCTCCTGTCAGCTTGCAGCCCTAGAACCCCCGGGCTTGAGCCCCCTCCTCGCCCAAATGCACGAATGGTCCAGCCCTATTTTGAAAAAGGGTTGTTTGTTGAAAAGGAGGAATAGACACTTGGAAGAAATAGCCTCTTTGTCTAGTTCTTAAAAAAGTAGGCTTTTTTCTTCTAAACTCGAGTTACAACTCTTCCTTACTCAGCTTTTTGATAAAACAGTATTTATAACTTGTTTACTGTAACTCGTCTTTTCTGGATGTAAATTTCCGATGAACTCGTTTTAAAATGATATTTTCTTTTTAAACAAGATAGTTTCTTTTTAAATGAGATAGTTTCGTTTTAAATGAGATAGTTTCGTTTTAAATGAGATAGTTTCTTTTTAAGTGAGATAGTATCCGCTGAATGAAAGATAGTTTCTTTTTAAATGAGATAGTTTCGTTTTAAATGAGATAGTTTCTTTTTAAGTGAGATAGTATCCGCTGAATGAAAGATAGTTTCTTTTTAACAACATAGTTTCGTTTTAAACAATATAGTATTTATTGGCGCTTTCGCGCGCCATAATCCTTGACAAATTCATTCATTGAAATAGACCTTTTTAATTTACCATCTGCCATATTTTGGATAATATGCCAAAATACAGGAACGAAAAAGCTGTGTGGTGGGATTTAGTTGGATAATAATATGATGACATCATGGCAGGGCTGCAAATAAGCGTCTGTCATCGGTCAATGTCCGACTGAAAAAGCTAGTTGACCGACTGAAAATCTTTTGTGTCGGTCATGATGTCCGAATGAAAAAACGAAAAAATTATTAACTTGAGAGTTGAAAATAAATCTCTTACACCCCTGTCTCTTACTTAGCCTATTCTTTTAATACTCGCTTCCTTTGTAGCTTTCAGGGTGTTTCTAAGTTAACTTTTATCGACTTGCTTTCTTCGTTACTTTCTTTGTTTCTAAAATCACTTTTATCAACCCGCTTTCTTTGTAACTCTTTTAAGGGTGTTTCTAAATTACTTTTGTCAACTTGCTTTCTTCGTAACCTTCTTTGTTTCTAGGATCACTTTTATCGACTCGCTTTCTTCGTAACTTTCAAGTGTGTTTCTAAGATCACTTTTATCAATTATTCACTTTCTTCATAACTTTCAAGAGTGTTTCTAATTTAACTTTTATCAACTCGCTTTCTTCTTAACTTTTTAAGAGTGTTTCTAAGTTAACTTTTATCAACTTGCTTTCTTCGTAACTTCCAAAGGTGTTTCTAAGATCGCTTTTATCGAATCAATTTCTCTGTTATATACAGTAACAAACTGTTTAAAGGTAACTTTTATTTTTCCTACTCGCTTTCTCCGTAACTTTAAAAAAAAATATACACTGAATGACCGACAGGATTTTGAGTTTGACCGACAGGATTTCATTTCTGTCGGACATGATGTCCGATTGACTAAAAATATTTATTTGCAGCCCTGCATGGGAAACATATGCAAGTTTATACAAAGATTAGAAAGCCAGCAAGAGATATTCAAAATAATTTCTAGAAGCTCATTAAAACAATAAAACAATAAAAGATCAAACATGATAATTCAGAAAGAAATACCGTCAACTGCTCTAACTTGGGACTGTCTGACAAAACATGGGACGGCAATTCAGCCACCATTTCACCGAACCTCCAAAGTCATTTGATTTGAGGTAATGAACGGCAGTTAGGGAAACCATCCAGGATCCTGTCATTCTATAAGCCAGCAAAAACTAAATGATATGACACTTGTAAACTTAAGTTTATTACCATGTCACATCGAAAACAACCAAAAACATTGCTACTTCCCAAAGCCGGAGACCAAAACAAATTATCTTTCAAGATAGATCTTTTTTTAAAGAGGCAGCCATGTTGAATAATTATGTACTCCAGCATAAAAACAATGATACAGCCATGCATAATCACTGTATCATGCATATTTTAAAGATTATGCATGGCTGTATCATTGTTTTTATGCTGGAGTACATAATTATTCAACATGGCTGCCTCTTTAAAAAAAGGTCTATTATGGTGCCCTTTTGAATCTATTGTTAAGGCCATCTAAAATGGTGGAAAGAGTCGCGGAAAAAATGCGCTGGATAATTTTCATTATAAATGTTTGGTCAAGCATTGCTGAAAGTTTGAAAAAGTTTTTCCGACGGAAAAAAATTTCAGCCAATTAAAAGCACAGTGTGCTTATACTTACTTTGTTTGCTACATCGTCTAGGCTAAAAAAAGTGAGAAAAGACACGAACGCCATTTTTTAATGAGTGTTGTTATGATTTTTTTGATTGCGGCCGCGTACAGGAACTCGCCAAATGTTCTTAACTGAACGACGTATTAAAAAAATAAACTATTTCTCTTTCGTACCGAGTAGGCTTTTAAATCGAAATATGAAAAAAATCTGTAGTGCGTGAAACACATGCGAGTGTCTGCAACGAAGAAGAACAAATTAGTGACAAAACAATTGAGAGTTTGACGTCCCTCGCGTGGCAAGTTACACACTCGTTAGTTGTTATTCCCATCGGGCGATAGGCGGTTAGGCCACGGGCGTTCTCTAATTCTCCAATCGGCGTCCGGTCATTTTTAATGAAAACAAAAAGTTAAAAAGGGCGCACTATCAGTGAAAGTTGATTGTGGCATGTTATGACAGAAAGTGTGGTTGATAAACTTGGTGGAGTTATCAAAACAAATTTGTTGTCAAAGAGATTTAACAGTTATGCGAGTTATATAATGAAAATACAGGCCAGATATCATACGGTTCCATGTTTCAACCAACCGTCCCAAGTTGGAGCAGTTGACGGTACTTACAAAAAATTAAAAACACTTTATAGAAATCTGCTCTTGGATATAGCATTTTCTGTTTCAAATTTCAACATTTCTATGTCTGCAAACCTCGGAAATTAAACTTTTAAAGGCCAGACTGCCTCAGAAATTTTACTCTTTACGGGCTGGGTAGGTCAGAAATTCTGTTATAACTTTAAAATTCAAATCACCTCGGAATTTCCATGTCGCTGGGCCCCATTGAACTCAATTGAGGGACAAATTCTGGAATGGCCCAATGTATGCCATTAAAAAATCCACAAAAGAAAAGACAGACTATACACACCAAACTTTTCAAAACACGCAATTAATTGAAAGCAGTAATTATGACGTCATACTTTCTTCCTGTGCAAGAAAACATAAACCCACGTTTTGATATACAAAGTCCAGTGTAACACATTCAGTTAATGGAAGTACCTCAATTATTAGCATGTTCAAAGTTCACAATAACAACTTTTTTTTATTACGGAAACCAAACGACAAGTGAGAAAGAGTCATAAAACTAAAAGTCAGCGCTCCGTGGATGTAAGGTATATAGTTTATGAAATTGTTAAGATAAAAATGACATACTTTTTAACAACTTTTTTCTTTGAAGCCTCCTCGTAGGAGAATGTGTCTTTCTATGAGGAATTTTATAGCAGATTAAAAAGACTATCAGAAAACGAAAGCTTCTTCATTTTTCATTTTCGCATTTATGGGGAAGAATGAAATTTTCGGAAGATGCTTTATTCGATATGAGGATTCCCATTTTTGTAAGATGGCAATTCCCCATGGTTGCAAAATGGTGGCTATGGGTAATTCCTTTGTTCTTTTGCTATTTATTTTCTTTTGTTCTATGTGATGGTAAAGGCGCTTCACAAATCGAAGTACTTCCACTTTTTTCTATTTCTTTATTACCTACCTTTGTACCTCTTTTTGGCTTTTGCTTGAACAGCTCATCCAACTCGTTGAGTCCGATGCTTCGACATTTCCTTGAGGCTGTTGGAGTCAGCTTGCCTAAGGTTAAAATAGTGGGCAAGCAGAGGTTCGTCCGGAACAGTTGTGAGGAAGGTGTCTAAGTGTTTTTTGAATACTTCTTTGGGGAAGTTTGTCAAATCTCTTATTGGTCTGGGAAGGGTGTTGAATAATCGAGGGCCTTCTTGGGAAAGACTTCCCCTCCAGATATTTTTGTGTTTGATATTGACAGCTTTTAGATTGCAAAGTCTCCCCAATTTCTGATTTATATGGCCACTTTCGTCATAATCAAAATTCGGGACGTTGCCTTCAATGACGTTCCAGGTATAAATTATTTGATACCGCTCTCTCCGTCTTTCAAGGCTATACAGTTTTAATGATTTGAGTTTTTCCCAATAATTGAGATGTCTGAGGGATGGAATTCCATGTAAGAATGATTTCTGAACTTCTTTCAGTTGCTGGACAAGACCACGCTTCCAGGGAGACCAGAGTTGAGAGCAATAGTCCAAATGAGGGATGGCTAGTGCTTTTCATAAAGTTAACATGGTTTCAATTTCCCTTGATTTGAATGTGCGGTATATCCATGCACTTATATTTTTTAATTTTTTGATTTGTTCTTGGATATGTTTCTCATAAGTCAACTGAGTGTCTAGGGTGACTCCAAGGTCTTTAACTTCGTCTTTATTTTCGATCAACGTTGCTGTGTAGCGAGAACTTTGCTTCAGAGCGTCGTTTTTCCCATAGGCAAGGTGCTCAAATTTAAGACCATTCAGCTGCATGTTGTTGTCTTCTGTCCACTTATAGACAGTGTCTAGATCATTTTGTAGATGATAAACATCCTCCAGTTTGGATATTTCTTTCATCAAACGAGTGTCGTCAGCAAACGATGCCAAAATAGAATGAAGGATGTTGTTATCGATATCTTGAATCATGATCAGGAACAATAGTGAAGCATGAACTTTTTACAAGTTATTTTCGCTAATGGAACAAAAAATAGATAAATGAAAAAATATTAAGTAATTTAAAGACTATAAAACAACTATATTAATAAATTTCTATATGTACAATTTAAAAAAAATATAAAATAAAATATGCTTTAAATTCATTTTAATTAAAATATCTAAAGGCAAAAGTCTAAGATCAACATAAGCTAGATTTAAGCAGATTTGCGAAGTTTAGTAGTGTATCGAAGCTGAATATGATTTCTCGGGATTGAACTAAAGATGTGAAATTTGATATCGCTCTGGAAGATACAGTAAATTATATAGACATACTATAAATAAGTATAGATTAGAATTAAACATTTATTTGTCAACAAGTAAAAAAATACATTACTGTCAGATTCACCTGATAGATTATCAAATGTAAAATGATTAACTTAATCAGTCTACAATTACCTTATTTTGGGGGTATTTAGAGGTATAATTTCCAAGGCCTGCTAATTATTATGCCCCCTGTTTAGACTTTTCCAAACACTGGAATAACTAATTTTTGAAGGTTAAAAAAAAACTAATTATGCAAGGAGAATACTCTTGATGAGTAAATAATAAAAGATTCTTGGAATATTTTTCATTGTATCTACCGGGCGACCCACGAAAAAGTTCAGACGTTTTCCGACGTCTTGAGGCCGAACAAATATAATTTGATACCCCTTTTTTACGTGTTTTTTACACTTTCCGTAAAGTGAATTTTGACTTTAAAAGCTCATAAGCAGAGAACAAGTCGGTCAAATTTAAAAAGTGATAGCTCAAATTTTAAGTTAGGATATCTACTTTCTAAATATCAAAACTCCAAGCACTTTGGGACATTTGTTCGGCCTCAAGACGTCGGGAAACGTCTGAACTTTTTCGTGGGTCACCCGGTAGAATTTAAAGGCTTTGCTTGTATGCATTATTATCGATTGGATACTTTTATGTTTAATTTATTTTCTTTCGTTTTATTAAAAGGTCACCAGTGCAGAAAATGTCAAAGCAGGTGTTCATATGGCCAAAGAAAAGTTTGGTGAACTCAATGCCTTGGTAAACTGCGCTGGAATTGGTATTGCTGTCACAACTTTAGACAAAAAGGGAGCTGCTCACCCCTTAGATTTGTTCGAAAAAGTTATCAATGTAAGTTATTAATATTTTTGGACTTGAATACAGCATTTGTTGTGTGGGCAGGTGTGGGACTGTCCAGGGATTTTGAGTTACACGTAGTTTTAACAACTTTCCAAAAATATAATTCAAAAGAATTGCATGTTGCAGCTGTGAACTATAACTTGATTAAGATTAAAAATGATTGCATACATAACAGAAACTGGGGATGTGAAAGCCGAAAGGGTCATAGTTTTGGCCTTTAGGGGGAGGGTTCAAAATTTCTCAAAGGGTTTTGAGAAACCAATCCACTTTCTTAGAAAGTTCCAATCCAAAGGACCAAAAAAGCAAAATCTCCTTCCTCAAAATTGTTCAGACTGAATATCTATCTAACAGTTCCAAACATATCAAAAGATTCTCACCAAGGTTCGATTTTTATTTTTTTTGTTTGAACATTCCCGTCACCCCTTAAATATCGTAAATGAGTTTAGTATATTCCCTTGTATTCCCTTGTATATATCAACTACTTAAAGGAATCTCCAAATTACAAAAATATTTGATTTATCCCATTCCATGAAAATAGCATAATCATGTTTGGGGATCAAAAATATTTAGCCAAAGCTGATGATAAAAGTTTACTTTTTTCGACTAGAATCCATGACCATAATGACCAGGGAATTTATGTTTTTCAAAAAATTTTCTTTGACTAACTAATCTTTTCAATTTTATAAGGTCAATTTGGTTGGTTCATTCAACTGCATTCGTATCTTGGCTGAAGAGATGGCAACCAATGAGCCAGATGTGGACGGGGGTCGTGGTGTTATGATCAACACTGCAAGTTGTGCTGCATTTGAAGGGCAAAGAGGACAAGCTGCTTATTCTGCCTCAAAAGGTGGTATTGTTGGAATGACTATCCCTATCGCTCGTGATTTAGCTAAGCATGGAATTCGTGTTAACACAATTGCACCAGGTAAATTCCATATAAATGATTTAGCCCTTTTTCTTAGACCACACTATTTAGTGGATGTAGCCTATCGTCGACGAACCTTCAATTGATATTTATACAACATCTTCACATTTTGGCTACAAAAAAAACAGGATATTTTGGTAGAGTTTTTTAACCTGTTCAACTCACAACTTACCTTCATAATTGTTACTGGTTTTTTAAATGATAATAATCCTTCAAAGTTTGGCCTATGTATGGCTCGCTTGTCCTGAAAAAGGGGAGTGAGTTCTCGCTTAAGTTGGCTAGTATCATGGATTTATTATAGAGACTCTGGATAAACATCGAATGAAACGGTGGAGAGCAAAGTATTGTCTTTCTATTGTTTCAGAAAACAATCATTGTACAGGCTTTGTCTGCAAAGAACAACTGTCATGGCGGCTCTTTCTAAAAAGTTCTTTAACTTTTTCTGATCGTACTTTTGCTGGCTAAAAGTTTGAAAATAAAATGCTAGAATACCAAGCGAATACATTTATGAAATCTGGTGTGAGAAAAACATCATCAGACGAGTAAAATCAAACAAAATGCTTATAATGACACGAAATTTTGAATTGGGAATATCTTTCCAATATTTCTCCGAGAAGAGCTAAGATTGACATATATTAGACGTGATTCTCATAGCTCCACTGTGGTATGAAAATCTTTTGGTGGCACGTGGTGGCACGGTGGATTTTTTGAGGTTGAAGTTTAAAAATTTCTGGTGTCAATATTCAATTTCTTATACATAGCATGTTTTTGCATCTTTCTCGAAATTTAAAACGTCTTAGCGGCGTATAATTAGTAATTAACTAGATGAGTTTGAATCTCGGGGGAGAACTTAAAGTCTCATTTGGGAATTGGATAAGTGTATTTTGATGAGAAATGCAATTAAAATGCTACGAAAAATCATTTAATGGGGGAAGGAGGGTGAACAATAATGTCATTACTGCAGACAAGGCTTGTACATGAGAAATTGGTAAAAATCAGCCCGTTGTTTACCAGTGTCTACAGGGTGTCCCTAATTAAAGTATCGAGTTTGAACATGCGATTGAGTAGAAAAGTTTGTGTGTGTTATCGCTAAAATATAAGAACGTTCTCCATCACACAGGCTTATTACAAAAGGTAGTTACAACGTGTAAATTAATCGTAATGACAAAGAAAAAAGAGGGAGAGCTTAAAATACAATTTTGTGAACACACATATAAAACTTTCTACTCATAGTTGTGTTTCGACTCGATACTTTAATTAGGGACACCCTGTATAATAATTCCATGCTAGTATCTAGAAGATCATTTCGCCAAAGTCATTTTTTACGACATTATGACGTCAGATGACGTCTTGAAAATAGGGTACCGCCATGATTCAACTCGCTAAAAATCAAATGCGTGTGTTCAATTAACAAAATCTTTTGATGAAAAATGTTTGTTTTGTTCCTTTAAATTTTATTGGTCGAAAGGTAATCAACATGACTCTCGATGGCGAAGAATGGTGGAACTTTTTTTAGTGATAAGTCCTTGAAGATAAATAAATTCTCAATATTCCATACTTTCTCTTCTTCCATATAGGTTTGTTCTTGACACCTCTGTTGGAATCACTCCCTGACAAAGTACAAAACGCGTTAGCCAAAACCGTTCCTTTCCCTCAACGTCTTGGACATCCTGATGAATTTGCACAGATGGCCGAACAAATCATCGACAACCGAATGATGAATGGATCCACTGTTCGTTTGGATGGAGCCATTAGAATGCAACCTTGAACATAACAAAACGTCTAAAACATCATTTACATAATGATGACATGTTATTATTTTTTAACCTTTTTTTCTTTTTGATTTTTCTATTTTCTGGACAAAATAATAATTTTGGAATAAATTTTTAGTGAAGATAACATAATTTAAAAACAATCAAAATCGAAATAGATATAAAGAAAATAACCTTCTTTCATTCACTTTCTTCACCCCGAAAGCTTTCTAATAAGGCAAATAAATCCGTTCTCAATTCGTTTGAATAAATTCTGTCAAATTATACACGATTATGTGGATATAAGCATCATTGTTTTTATTTCTGCTAACTCACTAATCAATGAAAAAGACAATACTCCAATTTCGAAAGAACTACAATCCCCCTCGAAATATATTGAGATTTTTGTGTATTTTAACGTTTTTCAGAATTTAAAGTTCGGGCGAGAATTGCTATTTTAGCACTTCCACTTTCTTCCATTGAATGTTTCGATTTTAGAGGGGTTTGGTGGCTTCTAGGCTATATTCCAAGCCTCATTCGAGCAAATTTGAGCTTTTAAATCCTGAGATCGTAAGCTCCTAAGTCTTAAGTCTCATGTTAAAACTCAGAGTTAAAACTCTACTTTCCAACTGTAGTTTAAGGCGCCTAAAAATCAATTGTGGTGTTCAAAATTACACCGGGAACTCCCCTTTGTCTTAAATATTTCTTGAAGGATTGTAGCGGTAAAACTGCATATTATCAGTGGTGGCCTGGCTGGGGGTTCAGGGTGTGCACTGCACACCCAAGACAGAACTGAGAGGGGCGCCAAAAGAGCTATTCAAGGGGGTGTCAAAATTCAATCGATGTTTAATTGAGCGATTTAGCGCCCTTCCATTATCTAACGATCGTTTAGCGCCCCTTAGAAAATACAATGTTGATTTTTTTAGCCTACGGCGCTTCGTTTTATTTTGCGCTCTTGCATGATTTGCTCTTGATTTTTTCATCAGTCGGAAACGACCATCATTATTAATTAGCGAAAAGCAAAAGCAAGAGGAGTGTTGTGCATCTACCAGGGGTTCAAGAGGGTGCTTATCCTTCCCCAAAATGAGAGATTGCCAAAAAGATCGAAACTTGTTGCTACTCACTGTAGTTTTTGTATCTTTAGTAACTTTCTCTTTTTAGGGGTTCTTTTAAGCTGTTTGACTTTTCTTACACCATGAAAATTTTGCTTTCGGAGCCAAAATTTAAAACAAGCGGTTTTTTTATTTTTGTGCCCCTTATTCTAGCCAACTTTTGAATTTTTTGGGACTTCTTTTAGCCATTGAGCTTTAATAGAGCAGCAGGTAATTTTTCTGAGAAATTTTTCTAAAACAAAAATATTCATCAAACCACCTTACTAGTTACAAAACTTCGATTTCAATTTGATTAATCCAATTTGAGTCCAATTTGAGGGGATTCATTTTTGGTGCTTAGATTTAGATGATTTTTGACAGATTCAAAGGTGAAAATTGAAAAATTTTCCGTCGGCGCAAACCATGGTTGCGCCTACGCAAATTTTTTTTCCGTGAACGGACGGAAGTATCTTCGACAGTCAGAAGTATCATCTTTTGACGACAATATTCGTAAATTTCCAAAAAATGTTTTAACCTCTACCCCACCCATATTCAATTTTTTTCTGGAAGAGCCCAAGCTGCATCGAAATACAACGGCGTGGTTTAAACAAGGTGATCATAAAATTCTTGTGTACTTGAAAAAACATGGTGCTTAAAAAGTTACAATAAGAAAAAGACAATAGTTTTCGATTTCCATTGTTTATTTGTGTTTCTATTCTGTTTTTACATTTTCAATCTGCATTTAAATATTCTACAAAGGAAATAAAATCTATTGATGTTATTTTATTGGAAAGAACTAAAATCCTCTAGAAAAACTCTAATCCGCGTATCTTAAAATCCAAGAGCTACATGATAATATACAACTTCATCAAAATTGAAAGTCCATTTCCAATTAGCAGACAGTCGAATTTCAAATTTTTAGATAGATTTCAAAAGAGAACTAATTCGTTGGAAAGATAATCGTGTCAATCAATGATGGGTCAAATCAGAGACTTTAATTAAGCACAAAAAACTTGTGGTTATTTTGAATTTTCAAAATCTTCTTGAATTTAATTTCATTCGCAATTATCTTTTCAACGATTATGAAATCATTACTGCAATTCTCTAAATTTATCAAAATATTTTAGAATCTTATACCAGGATGAGTTGAAACGGGTCAAGGTGGACTGTGTTACGACCTTTCTGACTAAGATTGTATTCATAATATTTTCAATTAGCTGATCCATTGCCGCCTAATGTTTTAAAAATATATTTTCACTATAAAACAATTTATATTATAATTCAATATTAGGATATCCTAAAAGCAAAATTTGAAGAAATTCAGACATGATGAAGAAAAATGAAAAACGCATTTTTTACAATATTTTTAAGAAAATAAAATCTAAACTGATTGTGTACACGCTTTTTTTTTATAAGAATGGTGTAAATCCATTTCATCATGGATATTCTTAACTTTTTTGGGAAAACCATCCTAAAATATTCTTACAGCATTCTTATTACTTGGGGGTAATTGGCAATTTATAATTTAAAATGCTCTAAAAATGACATTCTTTGCTTGAATAGCAAAATTGCATGATGTTGATATTCTTAGCATATTCTTAATTTTTAGGCCATTTTCATCATGGACATTCTTATAAAGTGTATTCTTATAAAAAAAAAGCGTGTATTCCCGAAAGGAGAAGAAGAACTAAATGAAAAAATGATTTACATGTTTAACCTCTGTAATGCCACTAACCTTTATGACACAGTTTCTTGATCCAACCCGAACAAAATCTTTGATCGGAGTTTCTTTTTGAAACGTGTGAATGTGGTGCAAATATTTTTAAACGGAAGATTTCACTGAATTATATATTGACCCACATCGAGCTGTACTAACATTAGGGTACCATTTTTTTAAAAAACTCCGATCAAAATTGGCGGATATAGCTTGGGTATAGCTCCAGGGTTTATAAAGGTCAGTCAATACATAATAATAGTCAGAAATTAGAAAACCAAAATATTGACTAAAACGCGAGCTAAGATTCTTGGTTAAGGGGCGGAGGCAAAATTCATGTAATTTAACTGCTAAATTCATACAACAATGCAATTCGAAGCAAATCAAAAATCATCTGATAGGTGATATCCAAAAAGAGGGTTTACAGTAAGCAAATGAAATCATCAAGTATCAAAGAAATCAAAAAATTTCAACATTATTTTCTTTCATACTCGAAAATGAAGAAACATTTTAAAAGCCCTATTTTAGAATTTCATCCACTGAGTTTAACTCAATGTTCTTTGATATGTTCATTTTGTACATTAAGGAAGTCCCAGCTGGCGACAACATTATAACGAGCGTTGTTATGTCTGCTGGGCAATTTGACTTTCTCATTATCCACACCAGAAAAAGCCAAATCATAGCACGGTCTCTTCATTTGAACTCAACGAGACCGAAAAACGCACCCCCTTCTATCTGGCATGCAACAGCAGTAGAAGGGGAACATCATTCAAGAATCCTTTCTATTATTGATTTGCCACACCAGTAAATGGGATCGTTCAACCGCCACAAGTTTACTTGAAGCAGGACTCGTTTCTGATGAAGACATATTTGCTTTGTCCTCACTTTCATCGTCACCGACACGGAAATCGATATACCCTGGGAAAAAAGGAAATATAAAAAGTCTGTTCCAAAATAATTTGCAGCGGAGATAAAAAAGGTTGTAACTTTTGATAGAATTCTAAAACTTTTAAAGATAAATGCTAAGATTGAAAAAAAGTCTTAGAATGCTCCATAATGTTTTTGCTCCGAACTCTAAATTTCTTATCTACTTTTGTTCTTATATAAATGAACGTATATAAGTGGTTGTTCATATAATTTAATGGGAAGATGTGTAATTAATTTCAAAACAGAACGGCAAAACGACATTGGTAAGAATTGACCCAAAATCAACCAATAGAAATGTTTCATTTCAGTTTTGGAAGGCGGAGGGACAGGAAAGAGTGAGTGCAGTCTAAGATGTGATTTCTTATTTTCTGATTGTAGTTAACGAGACTACAAAAAAAGATTGTAGTCTATGCTGATTGTCCAAAAAGATCATATGCAGTAGGGTCTTCATAACTCGAGCACGCCCGGAGAACTGAAATGTGTTCGAGTTATGGAAAGTTCAAGTAAGGTAATATGTACCTGACAAACAGGTAGCAACAAAGGCAGATAAAAGTCAAAAGGTTTATAAGGTATTGTTAACTGAAGGGGCCATAAAACTTATTTGAGTTAAGGAGACATTCGAGTTATAGAGGTTCGAATTAAAGAGACTCCACGTATTTGCAGCTAAAAACAATCTTTCTACATTTCATACCTTCTCCTCCACTCATTACTAAAAGATTTGCGAAATTCACTTCCCCAGGCTTCACATTGGACGGGCTGGGCGGCCGCGCGCCAGCATTGGAGTAAGCTTTAGCGGCTTCGATATTAGCAGCAGAGCCAGGTACGGCGATAAAGAATTTGACAGAATCACGATGACCATGGAATGATAATTGAGCGTGGACCTGAAATGGAAGGATAATATTTTTACTCGAAGTATAAACGTCTAGTACTGGATTAAATGTAAAAGTTTGGATATCAATATAAGAATCGAGACAATGCGAAGGGGAAGATTAAACATAATGTGTATGGTCAACTTAGCTACGACTCCTAGACAGTGATTAGACGAGCAATAACAGTGAATAAGAGAGTACGAAGAAAGATATATATATAAGATCTATATACCGTTTATATTTCCGCTTACACTCGGGCTTAAAATGTTCTTGATACTTAGTCCCGGAACACAATGGCTGTGAAAATCTTTTATAAAGTACACAGGAAAAAATCCGTGAATCACATGCGTGTGAAAATCAATTTCCGAGCATGTGATCTTGCAAAAAATCACATGCGTGTGAAAATATAATTCACAATCTATCTTTTCTCACTTGTTAAATAGAATAGAAGTGAGTTACTTTTAGGGTATTAAACCTCTCTCTCTAAGAAAGACAAACAATCCTATTTGTGATTTTAGATCTAGTCAAGAAAAGATGGCTTGTGAATTGCATTTTCACACGCATGTGATTTTTTGCAGGATCACATGCTCGGAAATCAGTTTTACCAAGCATGTGATTTCCATACTTTTTCCTGTGGTAGTTTGTAGCTCGTCTCTTACCATAGCACAATACGGCATAAACAACGCTCCTTTGTTAGAGATGTCAATGGGTACGACGGCCTTTCCGTTATCGTTTTCGCGTGTCGGGCGAGCGGAGACAAGCGGAACAGATAATATGATACCGTTACCAGTTCCAACCCACAGCCGGTCGTCCGTTAAGAGAAGTGCTGTGATCCGGACGAATGAAAAGCCAAATTTACTTGTTCCTAAAATATGAAAACGTATTATAACATTGAGAGTTTTCATCGTGTTTTTGTTGTTATGGTGTGCTGTGGCTAACTGTAGGTACGTTTATTATGAATATACACTTAATAATTCCAGTGAGCATGTGCTTTGAATGGTAATGTGTTGTTTCGAATTGAGTCGTTTTACAGTTGTCTCTCTCTAATTCGATTTTCAAAGGGATTAAAATTTTTCTTCGAATTAGAAAAAGCTTCAGGTTATAGAGAGTATTTTACACTACATTTCAACTTGAGGGGTTTTTAGAACGAAACTGACTAATAAAGTCACCACATCTGCATAAGGGTAACATTATTCAAATTTCAATTCAACTTAACCCTAACTAACTTCACAAATCTGAAAATCTTTTCCGCCATAGAATATCCAGGGGGTATATACTCTATGTTTACGATTTCTTTTGAGGAGAGACCCATATAGAATGAGTGAATCAGAAAAAAACTTACCCAACATTTTACTGACGTAAGGTTCGATATCGACGTCTTGTAAATGATGATACGTATGCGCGTTATATAAACGTAACGTGCTGTCCAAACGTATTGAAACCCATACGCCGTCACCGATACAAGCGAGTTGACGAACTTGACTCTCACGGCGTGGATGTGCATCAAACGATTTCTAAAGAATACAAATTTCATTTCACAATTCCATAAAATGGAACAAACCATGGCGTTCTAAATCTTAGCCAAAACACCTGCTAAACATAGGCACATTGGCACATAGAATCACAAAACGAAATATTGCGAGAGTTGGATGAATAGCGATATACTTTTCAACAAAAAGGCCATGAATGTACTACTACCTTACCTCAATTTTCATAGTTCTAGGATTGATGACTTGTACTTTATTTCTGTATCCACACCAGACAAGATGGTGGACAGTTGTCATGCAACGAATAGAGTGATGTGGTCGACCCAAATCCAACAAATGATAATTACTCAAATCCCAGCGACCATCTGCAAAGGATATGAAAAGAATTTCAATTAATGGAATAAAATTTCGTTCACAATGCCACCTCTCTTGAGGATAAAAACGATCATTTCAAAACACTAGAAATCCAAGTGGCGTAACTACATAATCTACGTACAAAAGTCGACACGACACAAAAAAAATTAACAGCGGTCAACCAAAATTCGACTATGTAAAGTTTTGAACTTGCAACATTTAGAAAGACCAAAACTGAAACTCATAAACTACACCCTAAGAATTTACATACCAGGTTTTCTGTGGAAGATAGCAACGGTTCCATCAGCAAGAGCCGCAAGAACACGTCCTTGTGTATGTCTAAATAGAAAAGCCAATCAATACAGTCGAAGCTCTTTGAGGATGTCTCTTTCAACACGTTCGCTGCCGACTACGAGATGTTCGTAGTAAAGGAGTCTAAATACCGGTAGTACTTCAAAAGGCCATAACTTTTGATACATTCTTGCTTTTTAAATCTACGTAAAATTCTGTGTCGATTGGAAACCAATTTGAAGGCCTCTGATGCCAAAGGAGTCTCTGAAAGTCAAACTTTCGATGACATTCCAAGAGATCAAATTTTTGATTTTTGAAAAGGATTCGGCGGTGAGCGTGTTAACAACAGTGATCTAGGGGTCACCATTTTCTTTTCAAAGTACATCATGGGTCACTCGAATCAATAGGGTTTAAGGGATTTTCGACTGTGTAAAAGAAATATTTAAAAAATTCATCTTATCAAAGGTCTTCTTTTGTGCCATGCTCCAATTGGTATATACATATTCATCTCCACTTCTTTTAAGAGTATACTTAATATGTGTTTCGGCTATAGGGATAAAACTCGTGAGTTTAGTTTCAAATACTTACACAATACTAAGTAATGAATCTTTTAGTTTGGCTGATTGCAAACATTTCTTCCAATTAGCAACCACAGAATGAATATAAACCCTAGAAAAAAGGTATAAAGTGGGTATATTTAAGAAGTATAACCAACTTTTCATATTCGAATAATTCTGCAATTTAGACATTGGTCCCATCAGCTGGAAAATAGTGTAAGATGTAGACTAGTAAACTAGTCGGTTATTACTTATAAACTTATAATAAAACTGTTAATTAAATAATGTAAACACTAATTAAATATTCAGCGCGCGTGAGAGAAAAGGAAAATAACCGACTAGAAGCTACTTCCAACGCCTTTTTTTCTTCACCTAAAATCGTAAGGAGAGACATACAGATTTCTGTATGTCTGACCCGTGCGGGATTGCATTTATTTTTCTTTCTGTTTATTGCGTTTTTAGAAATGCTCATTTATTTGTATGTTCCCATGTTCAATGTTACTATGAAATATCATTTAGTCAAAAAAGTTGGATGGATTCTCAAAAACCTAAAAAAAGTTGTAGAATTAAACAACGTTTTTTGAGGGAAGTAGCTTCTAGTCGTTGAAATTCAGAAAAGAGACGCAACTTCACCCCTTCGATATTCTTTTTATTTAGAGCTTGATTTTTTGTATATGGGTCTGTTTTCAACGACTAGTTTACTAGTCTATGTAAGATTCTCTCTATGATTTTTCTCTCATTTGAAGAAAGATTTTAGTCCTTTGAAGATCGAATTAAAGAGAGGCTACTGTACACAAATAAATATTTTCGACAGTGAAGAGTATATTTAGTAAGCACCTTAATTAACAACAAGCTATGAGTTTCAAAAGACTGTTTTTGATTTTCAGGCCAAAACGAAAAAAAAATCATTTAGCCGATCTTTAATCAAATGAACCAAATTCTCAAAAAACTTAGTTCCAGACATACTAAAATGCACTTACTTTCCTGACTGTGCACCAAGCCACATAGTGGGTAACATACTGGTCACTTTGGTTGGTTGTGAACCATCCACTGAGTCTTCATCAGGATATGATTCTTCTTCTGCTTGAATGCCCATGATACTACCAGAATGCTCTGGAGAAGCTGCAAACAAGAAAACGAACGAGGTATGAGAATATGTACGAGGGGCCATCCACATAGTACGTACACAGTGAAGGGAGGAGGAGGAAGGAGGACTTAGCAAAAGCGAACGCCTTTTGTTTAAATGACGTCATTTCTTTTGTTCTCTGCGTACAAGAGGGGGGAGGGGGTACCCAATATTTGGAAAAACTTTGCATACGTACTATATGGATGACCCCCTACGGCAATATCTTCTGTCACTAAGTCACTTTTATAACAGCTGATTGGTTGGAAGTGACATTATTGGTTAGAATATAACAGGAGAGAAAGTCATTGCAGTGTTGTATATTGCACTTTCACCTTATGCCGCCACTGCATTCCCCAATGCCTAATCATTACATCACATGCACAACAAAAGATTGGCTGAGAAATATATAGTGAGCAGAGAAATAAACAACAGAAGATTGTTAAATATTTCTGAAGTCATTGTAAGTTTTATAACATCTTCTGAGTTTCAGGGAGTAAATTGCTTCAATTTTTTTGGGTACAGTAGAAATCTCTCGGTGATATAATAATTGTTCAAGGGTCGGTTAAAATGTACAAATTACTTCAAAATTCTCAGTTTTTCTTTTTAAATATTTTGATGAAGTCTTAAAAAGGGGATGGTCAGATGGTTTGAGATATCAGGCATGTAGATTCTTTCTTCTAATATTGTCCTGAGGAAACGCTAAGTATATTTTTACCTAACTTACAAAAAAGAAGCGAATAAAAGAATTTCAACGAAAGAACCGTAAAAGAACCCATTTTTTACAAAATTCAAATTGTGATATCTCGAAAAACACTTGGAGGCTTTACTCAGGACCACAGATAATTTCTTTCGGCTAAATATTTCGAACCATCTTATTATCCCCTTAACACGGTACTTACTCTGTCTCCCACTCTTGCGAGGTGAATCAACTATGAGAAAAAGAAAGACACAAGTCAAAGTCATGTCGAACCAAAAGTGGTCAAAGCAAACTCTCGACGGAAATGGCATAGGGAAGGGTTGTAGGGAAAAAATAAATAGAAAGTTCTGGTCGCAAAAATCAGTTTTATTGACAATAGACGATTTCGGCTTAACATGAAAACTCAGATTTGATCCCCCAGAATTCCCCACAATGCTTTGCGCGGAAAATATTTCACCGCGAACTTTTTTCCGCGCAAAGCATTGTGGGGAATTCTCGGGGATCAAATCTGAGTTTTCATGTTAAGCCGATATCGTCTATTGAATCATGCTTGATGGTGAGCATTGTTGTGAATAATGTTTTTGTGTGAAAAACATAGAAATACAAGGAAAAAATCTAATGAAAATCTGCAAAAACGGCGATTTTAACCGGAAAAAAATTGTTCTCAAAAATTGGACTCGGCCATGTTTTAAGCATTGCGAATACGCATATTTCTGCAAAAAATCACTAAGGATGAAAATTCGAGAAAATGTCAAAAAACCGGTTTTTCCGGCATATTTCCGGCATTTTCGGCCAGAAAAAATGTTTTTCGTAAATCGGGCTCTGTCACATTTTAGGTATTGTCATATTGCATCAGTGTGCAGAATTTCATAAAAAAATATAAAGTACAGCTCGAGAAATTCAAGAAATACTGTCTTGGCGGCGAAAATAGGTAGTTTCGGCGATTTTTAAACAGTTCCGGCTTCAAAAATCTATTTTATTGAAAATTGAAACATGCTTGATGGTGGGCATTGCTATCAATAATGTTTTTGAACGAAAAAACAACCAATTATAAAGAAAAAGTCCAATTAAAATCCAGAAAAACGGCGATTTCCGGCATGTTTCCGGCATTTTCGGCCGCAAAATATTTTTCTCAAAAGTCGGACTCGGCCATGTTTTGGGCATTGTTACTACGCATCTTTGAGCAAAAAATCTGAAAAAACTAATGATAAAATCTCGAGAAAATGCCAAAAAACCCGTTTTTCCGGCATATTTCCGGAATTTTTTTTCTCGAAAATCGGGCTCCGTCACTTTTTAGGAATCATCATTGTGCCAAAAAACAGAAAAAAGTAATGAGCCAATCCCGAGAAAAGCTGGTAACAGACGAACGGACATACGGACGGACGAACATGGGTTAATTTAAAGGACCTCCCACCGGGGTACCCGGAGGTAGGTCCAAAAATTATTATATACGACTAATCATTATCAATTATGTCTTTTCAACTACAAAGATCGTACTTAAAAACAAGAAAATATAAATAAACATTAATCATCAAAATAAGTCGCAGGACAGGTTATACTTACCAACATCGGGGTCCCGTTTGTTATCATCTTTACTCAATCCGGGTACACTTGCCATGCAAAGGAGATGTGAAGAAGAGACGATGAACTGATCCAGAGCAACTGATGGATTATTGGCATCAATAATGGTCACTTTACTGCAAGAATGTGTGCTAGTTCCTATCCACACTGTCGAATGACAAGACTCTTTGAAGTCCATTGGTAAGCCAATGAAATTGCCATCAGGTGTTCGACCACCTTCTAGGTTGATACCAGAAGCACACCAGATCTGATTATAGAGAAAAATGATAGAAATAATTTAATAGTTTACTATCATAGTATACAGAGGCAAAACATTTGCTATTAAGATTAACATTTTGTTAACAAATACCAAACAAAAGCCGATATGAGATGTGAGATATATCTCGACCAAAATACTTTAAACCCCTCATTCAAATCTGAAAAAAAGTTCTATCCCCCCTATAGCCCCCTTCATGGAAAGTTGGATTCCAAAAGAAGGTGAGGTTTACACCATGTTAAATCCAAAAACAACAGCAAAGATAAAAAAACAGTAAATAATGACAAAGCGGGTTTTTAAAAAGTGGTAAGCTTCGGTAAGTGCTCCTAATAGCATTACAAGCTATCGGAGGCTGCATACATCTCTGTAGAGTGTTATATATGAAATGAATCGGTCCTAGACTCAGAGATAAAATTTGGATAAAATTAGGGAAGTTATCGGAGTATGAAAAGTGGAGAGAGAAATTCTCAATATACCTTCATAGCTGCTTCAGTGTTGAGTGGTCTGCAATAAACTGGCACAGGAACAATGGATGAACCAACTTGTTCACCACTGAAATCTGACGGCAAACTCCAACCATACGCTTGCTTCCGACCCTCTAAAAACGACATAAAGTTAACATAATTCGAATTCGCATTAACGATTATGACGGGAAAAATTATTATATTTAGTCCAATAAGGGAGAAATCAAATCATAGTAGCTGCATTTTTTTTCAACGCTCAACACATTAAACAAGGCTCCGAATGGGGTTCTAGGTCCCCCCAACAAAATTAGGTCCCCCCCTAAGTACTTTCAAGAATATTTAAAAACAGAACATTAACAAAGATGGCGGAAAAAATTCAAGAAAATAATCAAAAATCGCCATCAATAAACGACTTCTGCAGCACGTCAAAGTGCATCATAAATGAAGAAAACGCACTAAAAGATACCCTAAAATGCAGGAAGTGCCACTGTTTAATTATCTTTGTACAGAACTGCCACTTTACCAGATCCAGGTATGCTTGTCATACAAATCAAGAAGTTTCCAGTGTCAAAACTGTACCAAAATCGCACCACAGGTAATGGAAAGGTATAATTCAAATGAAACATCAAAAATTGAAGGATTCAAAAACGAAATCAAAGCCTGTGAGAATATAATGAAAAGGCAGGACGAAGAAATAAACCATTTGAAAGCACAAGACGTCAATGTTATGGTCAACGAAATGAAAGAAACTATCGATACCAGAATAACCAGGCTTGAAAAGAAGATTGAAAGCATCATCGAAAAGAAAGAAGAGAAAAGACCACCAATGAGCTACGCTAAAATCACATCCAAACACATCGAGAAAAACATTGGAGATGCGATTCGAAAAGAAAAGCAGGAGGAGCAGCTGATTCGATCTACAGCACGCAACCTAATTTTTCATGGGATTGATGAATCGACAGATGAAACTGAAGAAGAAACAAAAATCGAGGACGAATTCGGATCGGGAAATTTACGAAAGAAAGAGAAAAAAAAGGCGAGATACCGACCAATTAAAGTAGCATTTACGAACGAAAAGGATAAGAACACAGTGTTGCAAGCAATAACAAAAGAAAAAGGCTTTTCTTAACGAGTGACAGAGGATTTGACCAAAAATGAAAGACAGATAATTAAAGAATGGTGTAAGGAAGCCGAAACAAGCAACATGCTGAATGGACCTACCTAATGATTAACATCAGATGAAAATAAGAAAAAAGTGACAATAATTGTACAAAAATTCAGAATGGAAAAATAAAGCTTGTGTGTTGAATAATGTAAAATGGTAAAAAGGAATTTCCCCAAATACGAAAATCACTTAAACCATTTAGGCCCAAAAAACCTTTTAAGCTGTTTTTGGCCCAAATTTGCCCAAAAAAATTTTCCTTAATAATCTTGCTCCGTCACATTTTGGGCATTGCCATTTTGCATCATTGTGAAAAAAATCAGAAAAAAATTATGAGTCAACATTGAGAAAAGCTATATTTTCTTATTTGGTTAAAGGGAATTTCCCCAAAATACGAAAATCCGTCTTTTAAGGCGAATAGAATTTTCCAGGAAAAGGAACCACTTCAGCTATTCTTTAGAGAATCTTGCCCTCCATCTTTGTACAAAAAATCAGAAAAAAGTAATGACAGGATTTTACACAAAGTCCAAAAAACCCTATTTTTAGGCAGTTTTTGGCCCAAATTTGCCCAAATATATTTTTTTTCGAAAATCGGGCTCCGTCACATTTTAGGCATTGCCATTTTGCATCATTGTGCAAAAAATCAGAAAAAAATAATGAGTCAACTTTGAGAAAAGCTATTTTTTCTTATTTGGTTAAAGGGAATTTCCCCAAAATACGAAAATCCGTTTTTTAAAGCGAATAAGAATTTTCCGGGGAAAACCACTTCAGCCATTCTTTAGAGAATCTTGCCCTCCATCTTTGCACAAAAAATCAGAAAAAAGTAATGACAGGATTTTGCACAAAGTCCAAAAAACCCTATTTCTAGGTAGTTTTTGCCCAAATTTGCCCAAATAATTGTTTTCTCAAAAATCGGGCTCCGTCACGTTCTGGGCATTGCCATTTTGCATCATTGTGCAAAAAATCAGAAAAAAATAATGAGCCAATCCTGAGAAAAGCTAGTAACAGACAGACGGACGAACGAACGGACATGGGTTAATTTATAGAACCTCCACCGGGGTACCCGGAGGTAGGTCCAAAAATGAATGCCAAAATCAAGGAAGACAACACAAAATGGAAAGTCCGGGGGAGCCCGCGAAAAAAACTCTATTTCAAAAAGATCATTGTAAAAAGTACGAGCGGTTTATAGAGGCCCATGTGTCTTCACGGTGGCCTGAAAACCTGTAAAGCTTTATTATTAAAACCAAACAAAAAAATATTTTTACAATTTCTTAATTATTGTAATTAGCCCCCAGAACTTTAGTGCAGCCCTTCAGGTCCCCCACTTTTTTAGGCCCCCTGAGTTTAAAAAATGAGACAGCTCCCACCCACTTATAGGCCGATTTTAGATTTACACCCCCCCCCCCCCCAAATAAGTGGGGGGGGGCGGAGCCATGTTTAATCATTATCTGAGTGGATTTCGGGCTAAGACAGCCAGTTTTATAATGTCAACCATTGCATCGTTACCATCGCTTTGAAATACAGCTAACAACCCTAAGCGGCGCACATGTCTTTTTAGGGGGCTGGTTTAGAAGGAAATTCTGTTTTCGATGCATATAACGAAGAAAAGTTGCGTATAGTTCGGGTTTGGAAGTCAGGTCAGGTCAATTTTTACATACCTGAATTGATGTGTTCTTTGACGTATTTATAACGTTCTTTTCGTTCTTGTCTTTGTTTCTCAGTCATGCTTAAAAAAAGCAATGAAAATAAATAAAGAAGCTAATACATACAATGTGACTGGAAAAAACTACAGGGCTACTTAGACTACACAATTTGGATTGGTAAACAATATTCGAGAATATAGTTTGCGGATCGTAAGGTGTGATATAAATAACATTTATTATAAACAGGAATTTTCTTTTGGTAAACAATCCCCCTAGATTGTTGGAATAATAGCAAATCGAGCTCACAATATGTTGCAGGCATTTTTTAAATTTACAATTGAGTCTCTACGTAAAATTGTTCGATTTAAGGAAATTTTTAGTTAAGGAGATTGGTTTACGAGGCATTGTTACCTGAAGGGAAGAAAACTTGTTCGATTGAAGGATCATTCGAGTTATAGAAATTAGAATTATGGAGACACCACTGTTGTGTATGTATATAGCCTTTATGAAAAGGGATCAGTCCTGAATGCTGGTCATAAAATTAATGATTATTCAAGCACCAAACAAAATATTGCAAGTGATTCTATTGTGTGCTATTTCAAAAATATTTCACATACCCTTCAAAACCTGATTCCGCACCACTGTAACGAGAGGGTTGGGCACTAAGAGTGTGTCTGCGTTGCATTTGCATTTGGTTTTGATTGTTTGCACCACCGCCATACCACACGTTGATTGGTTCTTGGGGCGTTGAGGCGACAGATTTTTTCGGTGAGGTATTGGCGGAGCTGCTGGTGCCACCTCCTGCAAACAGGTTACTGAATCTGAAATAATACAAGATAGAACGGATGGAGATTTTCTAGTTCCTCACGACTTACTCATTATCTTCACTTTTTAATTTGTCAAATGATTTCACCATTTCGGATATATTTATGACGTAATTTTTATGTGGTAACATTGGTAGGCATTTGCCACCGCTTCTATTATTTAAAGTTCATGACCATGGTTGGTGGGTTTTTAAAAAACACGATCCGCATTTTTCATTTTCTTCGGTACAGTATAGGGAATCGAGTTTTATGGATATCATAAAGTCCAAGGCCCAATAATTGCTATTCAATTAGGAGAGTGCATCTGTTGGTCAACTTACAGCCGCCAGATAGAGGATTTCTTTTTCTGTTGAACAGCATTCAAATGATTTTCTTTTGAAGCTCTAAAAATAAACAAGAAACATGCTGAATGGACCTACGTAATGATTAATGTCAGATAAAAATAGGAAAAAATGACAACAATTGTACAAAAATTCAAACAGGAAAAATAAAGCTTGTCAAATGAATATTGAAAAATGGTACAAGGGAATTTCCCCAAATACGAAAATCCGTATTTTATGACAAAAAAAATTTTTTAGGGAAAAATCACTTCAGCCATCTTTTAGTGAACATTGTGCTCTATCTTTCTGCCAAAAATCAGAAAAAAAAACTAATGAAGCAACTTTGCACAAATTCCAAAAAACCCTATTTTTAGGCAGTTTTGGGCCCAAATTTACCCAAATAATTTTTTTTGAAAATCATGCTCGGACACATTTTAGGCATTGCCATTTTGCATCATTGTGCCAAAAATCAGAAAAAACTAATCAGCTGATCCCGAGAAAGCTTAATTTCCTTGTAAATGGTAAAAGAGAATTTCCCCAAAAGACGAAAATCCGTTTTTTACGACCGATAAGAATTTTCCAGGAACAACCATTTTTTAGAGAACCTTGCCCTGCATCATTGTACAAAAAATCAGAAACAACTAATGAAGCAATTTTGCACAAAGTCCAAAAAACCCTGTTTTTAGGCAGTTTTTGGCCTGAATCTGCCCAAAAAGATTTTTTCTCGAAAAAACGGCTCAATCACATTTTGGGTATTGTCGTTTTCCATCATCATCAAAAATTAAAAAAAACTAACGAGACAATCCTGAGGAAAGCTGGTAACAGACGGACGAACGGACGGACGGACATCGGTTAATTTATAGGACCTCCGAGGTAGGTCCAAAAATACAATCTTTCTATTATGGTGCTAGTCAACGTTGAAAATTTCGGTTTATTAACTAAATATTGAAGCAATGGAAATTATGTAAATAGTATGAAAGGAAATTATTTAAAACAAAAATCATAATAACGTTGCATGTTTTTTTCCAGAAAATACAGAAATTGTGGTGGAAAAACTTGAGGAAGAAAAGGAAGATGTTTATCACCTTATCATTTCAGTCCAGCGTACTGCTTCTTGTAATTCCATTAATCGTTCTTTATATTGATTCCTTTCCATCAGAACTTTGGCCATTTCAACTCTGGTGAAGCGCTTACGATTGGCTGAAGAAATCCTCTCCTATAAGAAGTACAGTAAAAAATTAGAAAAAGATTTTTAATGTAGCTGATTTTTTAAAGAAATTAAGAGCAAAGGTTTGAACGTAAATCTTGACAAATTATGCTGATAAGAAATCTCAACTTACTTTTGCCCCTTATCGGTTCTTTTATGTTTCGTTACTTGCTTAATAAGGGCCATGTAAGGGAGCAGAATTAAATCAGGGCCGTGCAAAAAGGGCCGATAAGGTAATTAATATCCTTGAGACTGGTAATTTTCATAAAAAATAGGGGTATATCAACAATGTTTATCACAGAGAAAATGAAACCCACCTCAGCAATTTTATTCTTCAGTGTCAGTTGAGCCTTCTCATTTTCAAGTCTCACTCTATAAATATAACACAGTCATAAAAAATTTAAAATTTGGTCAACTTTAAGGTCAACCTGATCAATAGATAGGTTTTTCTATTCTTGAGACATTCAAGGACTACCTTATCATTCCTATCGGAAAATAGGAATATCAAAAATGAGGCTTTTTTCACAGACAGACAAAGGGATACAAAAATATTTGTGGTAAATGCAACACACTTACTTTTTTAAAGATTGTTCAAGTTCTGTCATCTTCAATTTCATTCTTGTTTTTGTTGTTTGTAAGGCTTTAATTTCTTCTTCTTGAATTTCACGGTCCCTTTATAGAATGAAAAGTTACAAAAAATATGATTTTAACCAAACCCTAACATCATTAAGTACTAAATGAAAGAAAATAGTTTACAAAATCAAGATTAATTTGACATACTACATTCGCGCAACCCAGTCAGTTGTATGGGTATCTGACAGAAAAAGTCATCACTAAAATTTTGAAATATTTGAAACTCACCCTGAAATTTCTTCCATTCTTCGTATCAGTTCATTCTTTTGTGTTTGTAATTTACTCCTGAAGATATAATAATATGCAATGGAAATTTCATTTATTTCTGCTTTTATGCAAGGTTCAGGATCAGAGTAAAACTTAAAATGGCTAAAATAAATCCAAAATTTGATCAGAATAGTAATATCATTTTTTGTTTCTTATAGCATCAGTTGATAGGCACTTAGAAGCACTATTTTGAGCTCATGAAAGAATTCTTACCTAACATCAATAAGATCTTTATTTTCAACAAGCAACCTATCAAACTCTTTCAACCCTTGTTGTTCAACTGTTAATGCATCATCATACTGCTCCATCTCGGCTAACAAAGATATATTTTGCTGATTCAGCTTTTGTGCTGATCGAATGTCTATAGTTGGAGTTTGATACTCGGATTCCACCTGTGAAAGTTCAGGTGTTGCGTCAAGAATTGCTTTAGCCTCAGGGCTTATAAACATTGAAGAGGAATCAGTTTTCTCTGAAACAGTATTCATGTCACCCTCATTAAAATCAACCCCTCCTCTTTCTGATGTTGTAATGTTTAGTTTTTCAGCTTGAGAGCTCTCTGCTTCAACAGTATCTAAAAATTCTCTTGAGCTTGCTAATAACTTTTTCTTTGTTTTCAATGGTGTTGAAGCATCTAGAAAAATAATAAAGCGATATTAATTTTTTGTACAGAAACTTTGGGATGACTGTGTCAAAAGATAAGGTTTAAATATTTGAAAATGGTGGAATAGCTTGTTAAAAGGTCGTTGAGACTAACAACAATATTTACTTACCTTGTGTTGTTACTTGAAGTGAGATTTCATCTTCAAATGACAGATCATTTCTACTTTCACCAGGAGTGAGAAAATCTGAAGTCACTTGGATTTCAGTAACTGACGAGCTTCGCAAATTATTTTCATCTGTATTTGAAGCACCTAATTCTGTCTGAGATGCTGACAATAATTCACTGCCCTGTTTAGTTTTCCTGGAAGAAAAAAACAATCAATATTTATTGACTCAAATAGCCTTGTTTTTCTATTCACCTAAAAGGTTGTTTGTATTGAGGCAGGGACTGACCTAGCTATGTAGATCATATTTTGATAACTTGATAACGATTCAAAGCTCAGCTATTTGCTAAATGAAGTCTACATTTTCCATTATTTTCAAATTTTACCGGGTGTGCCACAAAAAAGTTTCACTCTTTGAAACTGATTTTCTCAAAATCTAAAGACTTTAAAAGAACCATGCCTATTTCATTGGAAAGAAGAAAGATAAACTTAAATTTTGATGGGTTATTTATTAAATTTGTTTCATTAGATCAAAAGTTATGCTCAATTGAATAAAAAAGCTACTTTCTGAAAGTGCTCAAAAACGTTAAAAATCGACCTATCAAATTTAAAAGAAGCATAATTATATGATGCATCGGTATTTTCGTTTCAGTCATCAAAAATGATAATTAGCTGTCTAAATGACCTTTTGTTATATAAAGGAAGGTTGAATTATATCAAAAGGAAGAGAATTCGTCGAAAAAAGCCAAAAAATCTGGTAAAATTCTTTAAAATGCATAAAATATGGGTTTTGAGGTGCATATCCAGCCTTACATAGACATATTCAGTCTACAACCAAAAATCTGAAGAAAACTTCGGTAAAAGTAAATTAAAATGATTTTGATGAAGATTTTAAAACTTTTCGACCCATCAGTTTCAAAATTTATGTGTTTAATTACTGAAAAATGCTCTTAATTATTTAAAGCCTATTGTGATTGCCATGTTTAAAAGAAAAATTTGATAGGTCGATTTTTAACGTTGTCGGGCACTTTCTGAAAGTAACTTTTTTATTCAATTGAGCATAACCTTTGATCTAATGAAGCAAATTTAATAAATGACCCATCAAAATTTAAGTTTGTCTTTCTTCTTTCCAATGAAATAGGCATGGTTCTTTTAAAGTTTTTAGATTTCGAGAAAATCTGTTTCAAAGAGCAAAACTTTTTTGTGGCACACCCGGTATCTTTTAAATTAGAATAATCAGACAATCAGCAGCATGGCAAAAAGTTTAAGGAGTTCAGTAAGGAGGTTAAATTGATAGATTAGGCGATTCAATCTAAGAAAACATGAAGATTGAGGACATCTTCCAAATTGATGAATAATACCTCAGCTTGACATTATCAGGGGTAGAGGGAAGAGGAGACAGTTTTGATTGTAGTTCCATTCTTTCCATATACTTGTGTAGCATCTAAACATTCAAAATAAGTCTTTTATACGGCATCAAAGGCAGACATATTCTAAACATTCAAATAATTTTTTATAGGGTATCAAAGATAGACATGAAAACTGAATGAACATTTTCAGTGTTTTTTTTTATGATATCCAAAATACATTGGGGTATGCAAGAGGTGACAAATGAAGAACTGCACTGAAAAACTTGGTTGTGTTTTCAAAGCCAATATTTGTGACATGGCATCACCCCTAATTTTAAATATTTAGAATATTGCTGAGTCAGGTATAAAATTGTATTTCTTATAAAAGATAAAATCTTACCTCAGAATGTCTGTTGTGAAGGGTATCATATTCCTTTTTCTGCTCAGAAATTCGCTCTTCATATCGTTCAACTAAATTGTAAAAGAATATAAAACTATTGAATTGGCAACCAATCCAGGAAAAATGTTTTGTATAAATTACCATATCTTATAAATTTTGAGAATCTCAGTTTGATCCTCAATTTAGTGGCTGATGTTGTACTTGATGTTGTTGCACTATTTCCATATTGGTACTAAACAATTTCACCGCAAGTAGAGTAAAAGAAACATTAATTACCTTGATCTTGTAATTGTTTTGCTTTAGTTTCTGATTGTCTCCGCGAATGTTCCAATTGATCAATGACACTTTGCAAGTCTTGCTGATGTTGTTCACGAGAATCTTCATATTCCAGATATTTCTATAAACAATGGACAATAACGTCTTAATATTTTTGTGTGGAAGGCAATTACAATTGTCCTTTTCATAAGTTATTTTGCAATAACTGCGTTGTTCTGTAACAATGGTGCACGGAATAAAAAAAGGACACATTTCTAATTTGCTAATAATTAGGAATCGGTGTGAAATGCAAGAAGTATACATTTATTCTGTGGGACTGGTTTATTTAGGTTTGAAGGGCCACTATTACAGAATCAGGAAGTTGTTGCTGCTTGCCACACATTCATCAAAAGGTGTCTGTATGCTCCCTATTATGATACCAATTGAAGAATTGTGAAAATAGTTTAAATAGTTTCCTACACAACTTTTTTTACTTGTATTGAATCACAATAAAGAGCTGTAAACATTTTCTTTCTACAGCCAGAGTGTGGGGTTGCTGGTTATTAACAAAAGGGTAAAAAAGAAGCTTATTTAAAAAAAGATAAATTTTTTAAGGAATAAGTAAAGATGAGACAAATAAGAAAAATAATAAGGAACTAGCCTCAACAGTGTAGCAAAATTAAAGAAAGATAATAAAAAAGAGCACCCAATAGTTTAAGAAAATCATCACAGAAAACCTTTTAAATATTTATGTATGTAGGAAATGGAAATGTTTCAACATTAAGAGCTTTTGTAAATACACTGAAGAAAGTGTTATCTCTTTAATCTGTCTATAGAAAAGTTGAGACAATAGATTTTCTATCCTTTCTATGCAGCTGATTTTGAAGAATAATTTTCTTTCAGCTTCCCTTATTTCTATAGCCTAAAGTCTAATATACAGACTAGTCTAAGATCTTACTAAAGTTTTATCTTAAAAAAAGTGGTTTATGGTTCTAAAGTATTCAATGATAAGTAGATCATATTTAATATTGGATCTAAAAGGAGATTGATCTGAAGAAAAATTGTGTAAAAAAGGGGCAACAGGGATGAATAAAATAAAATATCCATTAACTTTAATACCTTTATTGGAATATCATTTTAACACTCACTTGTCAAATCAAAATAGCAATAACGAAAATTCCAGATTGATTTTAAAGAGTCTACAGGGTATTATTTGAAAATTGGGTTCTATCAAATCTTAAATACTATTTTACATCAGTGTGCAAAAAATCTGACAAAAATACCAAGTCAATCGACAGAAATGCTCATTTTCCCTAAAAACGACAAAAGGGAATTTCCCCCAAAAGAAAATCCGATTTTTACGATGAAATTTGTCCAAATTTTTTTTTCATAAATCTGGCTCTGTCATATTTTGGGTATTGTCATTTGATTGTCAAAAAATAATTAAAAAATAATAGGTGAATCTCGAGAAAAGCTAGTAATAGATGAACAGACAGACAAACGAACAAAGGTTAAATTAAAGGACCTCCGAAGTAGATCCAAAAATCAGGTACAAAGTCCATTATAGAATTTTACAGTTGGCAAAAAATAGTCAAAATTCTAAACATTTCAATGAAATCATCAATTTCAAAGAACTTTTCTGAGGTGGATTTTTTATAATTTTCACATTTGAGATGAAAATTGGAAAACAATTTGATGCATTTGCTGGATCAGATACCCCCTGAAATCCCCAAATATCGCAGTATTGATATGCAACATAAAACAGTGTGCTTTTGCAAGGGGTCTTTACATTGTTGTCAAAAACCAAGTATCCTGCATCATGCCAGACATGTACACTGATGAGCTTTGTCTGACTGTACACTCACATTGACTGTACCATAAGTTGGGCCAATGCCAAAAACAAACTTCTAATTCTATTACCATTTTTCAGACATTTGAATAATATTGAGGTCAGAATCACTGACTGCTTTGCTTAGCAGCCAGAAAGGAGAAACATTTTTGCAATTGACGATACCTTTTGTGATCTGCAATGCAATTCTGGATTACTTACAAGCTAAAAGTCAGAAATTATCACTATCAAGATACAAAAACCATGTTTGCCAAAGATGTGCAATACATTTTCAAATCCTTATTTTTTGACTTTTTAGGCTTTTCATTGTTTACACATGATAATCTTTTTTATGGCCATAGGTTGTAAGGGGGAGAGGTTTACCATTTATGCTGCTTTTTACCTACCGTTTTTAGACTCTCCCATAGTTTCACGCGATTCAGCGCGGTTGCTATAATCAAAACAATGGAAAATTGTTTGGATGCGTGCGCAGTCGACACTACTAAACGGTGTATGCGGTTTATTGCAATTGCAGTAGTTTTCATTCGTGGTTAGCCTACAAAGGCTTAAAACGAGTAATGTAACTTGGTCTAATGTAGACACCCCTCTAATTCTGACACCCTTTTTTATCAGCTGAAATTTATAGAAAGGTTGAAACTGTTTTTCTTTGCTAGTGGTCAGAGAGGAATAATCCTTTTTCAATCAGTGATTCAAGCTTTCATATTACAGTATTCCTTTCTCTAAAGAAGAGTGTCGGAATTAGACGAGGGATGTCGATATTAGACCAACTTACGGTACATATAACGCTGGTCGACAAAGAAAAACAAACATCGACTGTAAAAAATTGTACCAGAAGAAAGCTTGTCTTTGTTAAAAGAATCTGATCTACAGAAAAAATATTTTGTCTGTGCATTAAAAAGATATGATCAATTATGTACTTAAAAATTGTCTGTTTTCTCCTTGAATCTTGAATTCTGTTTGTTTCCTGAAATTGCGGTATATGAAAAATGTAAAAGGGATGTTTAAACCGTAATTGGAGTAAAAAGTTACTACCGCAATTGAGGAATTTCCTGGACTGTTTTCCGTACCTTTTGAAACAAACCCTTTCCAATCTCATGCCAGTTATCCTGGGAAAAATATCACAGCAGCCTAGCATATATAATTAGGACTTGAGTTTGTACTTACAAAACACAAGCACTGAACCACGTGCATAACTGTCATTAAATCAAAGCCAAAAGAGTATAAAATATAAAATAAACTAGCTATATACAGTATTATAAAATATGTATCATCATAACATTTTTACCAGGCAAACATTCAAAACCAATAGGAATTATAATTGTAAATTAAATTAGCTTGAATTATGAAATAAAATACTCACCGCTTCTGCTAACTTTCTCAGTTGCTTTTCTCTTTCATATTGAGTGATCAACTGTTCATTATCTTCAGCAAGCATTTCCAATTCCATTGTAGCTTCTCCTCCTTCACTGTAAGATGACTCTAACTGTTCAAGGACATTCACAATCATTGGCATCAGATTTTCAACAACATCAGATCCATATTTTTGAATCATTCTTTCAAATTCAGCATAGATGCCACTTGCCAGAGTTGATACCCGGTCAGACATTTCCCCTCCCCCTTCATCATTATTTGTATTACTGCTGCTGTAAACAGCTTCTTGTTGAAGGTTCAAAGCAAGGTCTAGATGGTCCATATTAGCTGTTGATGAAGTCAGACTGAAAGCATCAATCTCTCATTAGTCCCCATCAGTAAAATCAAAGTGTAATGTCAGTATGTAAACAAGAACATTCATAACATACAAACGAAACTGGATCCTTCTTGTATCGTAACCTTTTCATCTTTTGGATTTACCGTATGTTGTTGTTCCAGGGGTTTTCAATAACCCGCGTTTTAAACGCGGGTAGGGTTTTGCCTGTGGCCTTTTCCCGGAAAACACTTTTTCGTTCTCAGTGTTTTTTGAGTGCACATCCTACGCTTAATTTTCAGAGTACTGGGAACGAAATTAAGAAAATGATCATGGTTGTCCAAGAGTTTTTGTTTTTGTTTTTGTTTTTGTTTTCCCTAAAAATAAAGTGGCGGAAATCAAGAACTTGTCTTTTTGCTCATGTGCATTTTGCTGCAGTATTACCTTTCAGATATTTGTATACTTTCTTAAGAAATTTAATATCATTGGAGACAAATGTAATGTAAATTCTAGATCCGATGAGTGAAGTTTGGTGGCTGGATGAAGAAAGTAGAGCTATAATTTTTGAAGTAGTCTAAAAGTACACAATATTATATCGACATCCCTCGTCTAATTCCGACACCCTTCTTTAGAGACAGGAATAATATGAAAGCTTGAATCACTGATTGAAAGGATTATTCCTCTCTGACCACTAAGCAGAAGCAAAGAAAAACAGTTTCAACCTTTCTATAAATTTCAGCTGATAAAAAAGGGTGTCGGAATTAGAGGAGGGATGTCGACATTTAGCAGTGCGTCACAAAGACAAAGTGTGATATTGCGATCGCACGGAAGCGCTCCAAAACACCAGCTTTTTTCGAGTTTTGTCTCGATTACCCAAACGCCGCAATCTTGCGTAGGCTTAAGGCTCAAGAATAGAACCCCCAATCAGTCTAGCAAAAAGTTAATTCTTCTTTCAGAAAAAAGACTATAATTTGGTTTGTTTACCTTTATTCGTCTTGTGCAGCTTCCCAACATCCAAGCTCTCAAACATCATAAGTCAAATGAAATTATTTTCAATTTTTCGTAGAAATTACTGTGAGTGGTCCTAAATCCGACAGCCCTGCCTAAATCCGATGGGGTCTTTCAAAGATACAAACTGAAATAAAAACAAACCTTTCACTTTGACGCAACGAAGATACCAAAGTGTCAACTAAACTGAGAGATTTGATACACTGAACCAATTGAACCAAAACATTAATTGCTTCTTATACAAAACATAATTTTTTATTACAAAATTGTTAACGTTTTAAAATACAAGCAACGGATTCAGAATAAAAGAGGTAATTATTTTTACAACTTTTTTTATCACATTAATTGAGATCTTGACTTTATAGTCATCTTGTTAGGGGTGGTCAACTCACCACATACCTTATTGGTATATATTTTCGCGTGTTACAAATTTTTGCGGGTACTTAATTTCGCGATTTTTTTGGTCAATTTTCGCGAAATTTAATACTGTTTAAATTTTTCAAAATTACAAAATCGCGAAAACAATTTTTTAACTTTAGAGAATTTGATGGCCGTTAACGTAGAGGGGGGGAGGGGGTCAGAACCATAACGGCCAAATGCCGTTAAAAAATTCGAAAGTCGAATGTCGACGGCCCCTTAGATGTTTTGTTTCGAGACTTCTTGAAACACATTTTATTGTTCAACTTGGAGAGGGAATATTTGTAAACATAGAATTTTTTTTCATAGCAGTTATTTGGGGGGTCGGTGTAATGCAACCTTGGTATTGTTGAATATGTTTCCATAAAAATTATAAAATTAGAAAAACCAAAAAAATTTATTTCACAGTTTTCATTGAGTCTCACTTGTTTTCCTTTGTTCTTTTGTTTCATTCAGTCCCTTGTGACACATCAGTTTCTCAATTCTCATGTGGAGTGTCTTTTGTTTTAAAGTTCATTTTTGTCAACAATGTGTCACTCTAGGATAATTACTTTTAATTATTTATTCATTTAATTGCTTTTTTCACTTAATTAATTTTAATGACATAATATGGATAGGGACTTATTTTTTATATAAATACAGGCACACATTTCAGTTCACTTCAGATCTGACTTGACAGTCATAGAGTCAAGCTGTCAAGGAAATCAGATTTTCACAAATTTTAATAATAATTCATTTTGATTTTCACTTGCACTGGGTACTCACAGTATTCATTCACTGGCTACCTGGTAGGTTTTTGTTTTTGCATTTTTGTTTCTTTGCTTTTTTCAGTGTGGCCATTTTGTTTTTCTTTCATGTGTCAGCCATTTTGTTTTTCTGTGCCTTAGGTTTAAGACTTTGTATATTTTCAGTACATTGAAACTTATTCACTCATATAGACTTATACTTTTTCATTCATATTTACACACTATACTTTCAAACATCTAGACTTATACTTTATAGACATTTTGGACTTAGAAAATCTTTCAAATATTTTGGACTTTTTATTTTGAAACTTATTTGACCAATTGTAATTTACCTTTTTAGTTTGAACAATATCAACGTTCCGAACACTGTCAGTCTCAAATCCCTTTGCACTACACATTCAAACAGTGGTGACACTTCAACTCAATTCAATTGTCAATGTCAAGACGAGGCATCACAAGGATCGACTACAGCCAACTCAATTCAACTGGCCGAATCATTCCCCTCAGAAGCATTGACGAAGAACTCACCTCTCATTTTCATAATTTATCTATTCGCGAATCAATTCACCCTGATTCCGACGTAACTCATACCGACTCCGACGCAACTCACACCGACTTCGTCGCAACTCACACCGACTCCGTGGCAACTCACACCGACTTCGACGCAACTCATACTGACTCCGACACAACTCAAACTGTTCAACTAGACTCCATAATGGCAGAGCCAAGTGATGAAGCCATCGATCTAATGATTTTGGCACAAGATGCTATTGACATGATGGAAGAAATCCCAATCAATGATCTCAGTCCTGAAGATTCAAATGTTATCATCACAAAACTCGAACAAATCAGAAGCTCAATTCGCAAAAAGGAGGTCATAATCAAACGTCGAAAAGAGGAACTCGAGAAAGATGTGAGGATTTCTGTCAATCAAGCAATTATGTCAATTAAAGAATTCATAACAGGCATTTACGACCGAAAATCAAAAGCCAACCTGAGTCAGACCAAAATCAAAGATAACGAAGCAGCCCAAATAGAACGTAAGATCAACTTTCGTCTTGATTGCATCAATAGAGACATTGAAAAGCTAGAGATAACTTTTGATTGTGCAATGGACAAAGCAGAATCCTCTGAACTTTTACTCTTACGGAAAAATCTTTCTTCGAACGTTCATCAACGATTTGATAAAATCACAGAAAGTTATACTGAATGCCTTGACTCACCTATCAAAAGTGCCGAAACACTTATCATGATCCGCAAAACTGGGCAAAGATATGTTGACCTAGATGAGAAGAAACAGGCTTACGTCCTCAATCTTACCAAGGAAATTAGTAAGCGAGAACTTGACAAACATTCTGAGTTTAACAAATCTAAACTCAATATCAAATTAGAGAAGTTCTCTGGTTATGACTCCAATACTGATTTTTATACGTTTCGAACCAACTTCGAAAAAATGCACTTGTCTTCAACTCCGAAAGAACTTTTACCAGATCTTCTACGAAACAATTATCTGACAGATGCAGCACTAACAATGGTGAAGACCATCAACAACATAGACGAAATTTGGGAACGACTCAAAAAATCCTTCGGTGACTCAAAAGTGATGTTATCCAGAAGACTTCATCAACTCAAAAGTATCGACTTCAACAAACGAGATCCTGAGAAGCTCATATCCGGCATAAGCACTCTAATCAATATCATGCAGGATGTGTCGTCCCTTGCAGAAAAACACAACATTGAAGAATATCTGTACTATGGTAGCAGCATTTCAGATATTCATGAAGTCATCGGTGAAAGACGATCAACTCAATTTTTGTAGATTTTGGTGAAGAGGATCTCAGCCCAAAGGAAACTTGGCAAAAGATGATTGAATTCTTAATCAAGGAGAGACGAGTCAATGAACAAAAACGTCTCTTAAATTTCAAGAAAGAGACAATCAAGAAGAAGGATGACAAGAATGCTGGTGCCAGACGTAATGGTTCATGTCACTGGAATCAAGACGGTGATGACGTACACTGCAGCATTTGCAATTCACCAGAGGGAAGAGCAGACCACATTGCAACCAAAAGCCGAAATGGAAAGAAAATCATGCAGTACTACACATGCAAATCATTCGTATTCAAATCACCTGAAGATCGATACACCATCTTGAAGAAGAAGGGATTTTGCGCTCAATGCTTATTTCCTGGAGCAGATGCATCTTCGGGAAAACATGTCGATGGAAAGTGCCAACACGACTTTGTCTGTGCTCATCCATCCCATCAAAACGACACCATCAAGAAGCATGTGCTAGTTTGTGAGGAGCACAAGACTCAACCATCAAATCAACAACTTCTCGATACCTTTGTCAAGCGTTTCATCAAAAGTCCAACTTTACCTCAATTCTCAAGGGAGATCAAACTCTACAAAGCCAGCAACGAGATATGCGATGATCGTGGTGTGTATCTCCTTCAACAAATATCCATCAATGGCAACAACTTGTTAATTTTCTACGACAATGGTTGCAGCGATTTCGTTGTCAGCAAGAAAGCAATAGAGCTACTCGGCAGCAAAGCAAAGAAGATATCATCCGAACCGGTCATACTTGGGTGGCGTTGGTGAGTGTCAAACCAAATCGTTGAATGGAATCTTCAGTGTCACTATCCCACTTCACGATGATCAAGAAGTCACGTTCTCCGGTGTTTGTCTCGATCGTATCACATCTACATTCCCAACATATCCATTAGACGTCGTTGAACAAGACATCATTGACTATCACATCTCATCAGGAGGAACCAGTCCAATTCCAAAGCTTCCAAACAACATTGGTGGTGAAGTGCATATGATGATTGGAGTCAAATACCTTCGCCATCACCCAAAAATGGTCATCCAACTCCCATCAGGTCTTGCATTGTACGAATCGAAATTCAACAATTCAACTGGGGGAAGAGGAGTGGTCGGTGGACCACATCACAGCTTCACCAAAATTCATCAGCAATTCAACACATTGACATCCTCCACATTCTTTTCAAATCAATTCAACATGATTAGAAGCCAATCAGCTGTCCCTCTGCTAGGATTCAGCCAATGCAATTTAACAGATCTCGTGCAACAAAATTTCCACGATGAATCACCTACCCACATTTCAACAACAATGAAGATTTTTGAAGAAGTAGAAGCAACAGGTAGTGAGATATCATATCGCTGCCCAGATTGTCGCAACTGCAAAGCATGCAAGCAACCATCAAATGATGTCATCAGCTGCAAAGAGGAAATCGAGCAGAGCATCATCAATTCATCCATCACCGTTGATTTGGAGAGCAAGACTGCAACAGCACTCCTTCCTTTCATAGCAGATCCAGAAGCACGCTTGGTCAACAACAAGGACAAGGCAATGAAAACATATCAGCAACAAGTTCGAAAACTCAATCATCCCAACAATCAAAAAAGGACAAGCAAGATGTTCTCGAGTCAGAAGCAAAGCTGCAGCAACTTGGATATGTTGAATATGTATGCAACCTCCCAAAAGAAGACCAGGACCAACTGCAAACTTGTAAGATGCATTATTATATTCCATGGAGAGCCGTTTGGAAATCTAACTCCTGTAGTACGCCTTGTAGAATTGTGTTCGATGCGTCCCAACCTACAGCTTCAGGTTTCAGCCTAAATGACGTATTGGCAAAAGGCAGAAACAACCTGAATCATCTTCAAGAAATATTAATCAGATGGTCTGTCCAACCAACAGCTATCCATACAGACATAAAGAATGTACAATACGATAAAGCTACACAAGAGTCATTGGTGTTATCAGAGATATCTTTGGCAAAACAGCTTGGATCCATCAAAATCACCAGAACAGAAGGTTATCAAGACTCTGATATATGGAGTCAAATCGTCCAGCAACCAAGCCGAATTCGCTTTGCGCAAAATTGCTCAGTTATCAAAGGAGGAATACCCCAAAGTCAACAACATTGTGCAAAAGGATATTTATGTTGATGATTGTGTAACTGGCGAGAAAGACCTCGAAACAGCTCATCGTCGTGCAGATGAGCTCGAACTTGTATTGAATCGTGGTGGATTCCAATTGAAAGGTATAGCATTTTCAAGAGAAGACCCACCAAGCACCCTCAGTGATGATGGAGAAACAATCCATGTTGGTGGTATGAGATGGCTTGTCAAATCAGATGAGCTAGCTCTCAATGTTGGGGAACTCAATTTCAACAAGAAGATTCGTGGGAGGAAACCTGAACAATCAATAAAAGGTATACCTTCAAATTTAACAAGAAGACAATGTGCATCCAAAGTTGCTGAATTGTTTGATTTGACTGGTAAAGTTTCACCCTTAATAGCTTCAATGAAAATTGATCTTCAGGATCTAGTACAGCGACAACTCAAGTGGGACGATATCATCCCCGATAACCTCCGGTCCATCTGGGAATCAAATTTCGACATGATGAAGGAAATAGGAGATCTACGATTTAATCGAGCCATAGTCCCAGAAGATGCAATCGACTTAAAGATGGGACACTCTGGACTTTGGAGATGCCAGTCACTCAATGGTTTGCGTTTCAATCTATGGAAGATTTCTACGGCGAAATGGAGAGTACTCGTGTCAACTGATCTTTTCAAGAACAAGAACTGTGCCAAAAGGAACATCTCAACCACGAGGAGAATTGTATGCTGCTGTGATAAACACCCATACAGGAGAGATCGTCAAACGCTCATTAACCACGTGGCACCAATCTTCAATTAAGTTAACAGACAGTCAGATTGTTTTACATTGGATAAGTAACGAGAACAAACCACTCAAGCAGTATGTTCGAACCAGAGTCATCGAAATCAAGCGATTCACTTCAAATCAAGATTGGTTCTACGTCAACACTAACAACATGATTGCAGATATTGGCACTCGAAAGGGAGCAACCTTGAAAGATGTTTCCAGGACCTCAACTTGGATAAATGGCTTTGATTGGATGCATTTAGATCATTCACAATTTCCTATCAAGAGTGCAGAAAATTTGAAGTTAAGTGATTCAGAGATCTCTGAGGTGAATAAAGAAGTTCAAATCTTCCACATTAACAACAAAGAATTCAAGAAGAGATCAACACACTCAAATTATCTCATCGACCCAAACCACAGAAGCTTTTCGACAGTCATCCGAATTCTTGCTTACGTTATCAAATTCTGCAACATCACAAGAAAGAAGTCTTCACCCAAATCAACTCAGCTAACAAACGATGAAATCCATTTGGCTGAGCTCTATTTCTTCAAAAAGGCGACAGAAGAAATTCTTCATCTCGTCGAACCACGAAAATATGAACCAATTTCAACACTTAAAGATGGGATACTAACATACAATGGACGCATCCTATCAGATACAAAGACAACAATCGTCGGACGATTCACATCTGATTCTGCCATGTTGGACCTATCCAGCTCATCCTTTTGTGTACCTATAATCGATGGAAACTCACCCATAGCCTTCAGTATTGTGTATGACATCCACTGGAACAGCTCTGCATGTCATTCTGGCATTGAAACTACTATCAGAGAAATTCTAAAGAAAGTGTACAAAATGCACAAAATGTCGTATCATCCTCAAGAAGCGGATTGAAGCCATCATGGGACCAATTCCACCTTCAAGTCTAACAGTTGCTCCGGCATTTTATAACTCACAGATCGACCTCAGTGGACCATATCAATCATTTTCACCTTCACACAAGCGAACAACAGTAAAGATATGGCTAGTTGTGTATTGTTGTTGTTCCACCTCTGCAGTGATGATCAATGTCATGGACGACTATTCTTCTTCAGCATTCATCCAAGCGTTTACTCGATTTTCAACGAGATATGGTTTTCCAAAGAAAGTATTCTGCGACGAAGGATCACAGCTCGTCAAAGCTACAAAAGGCATGAAGTTGAACTACACTGATGTCAAATCAAGGATGTTCAAGGAAAGAAGCGTGGAATTTCAAACATGTCCAGTTGGCGGACATATGTCAATGGAAAGGTAGAGAGAAAGATCAAACACATCAATCTATCATTGGAAAAGACCTTCAACAATCAAAGACTTTCAATCCTACAATGGGAAACACTGACAGCCACCATTGCCAACACCTGCAACAATCTTCCACTAGCTGTTGGCAACGTCACAGCTGTTGAAAACATGGATCTATTAACGCCAAACAGATTGCTTCTTGGACGAAATAATGAACGCAGTCCTGTTGGAGATTTCATTGTTACAGACGATCCATTAAAGATTCTGAAAACGAATACAAAAATTTATGACTCATGGTTCGAAACTTGGCTCTTGAGTCATGTACCAAAGTTAATGCACCAAAGCAAATGGTTTCGCCAAGATCGTAACCTTCAAATTGGCGATATTGTTTTATTCACAAAAGTCAATTCAGTGATCAGCAAAACCTACACGTACGGGATGATCAAATCAATCGAAACCGGGGACGATGGAAATGTCAGACGTGTCGTGGTAGAATATAAGAATCCAAACGAAAATGTCAAACGTGAAACCTCGAGATCGGTTCGAAGTCTTATTCTTGTACATGGTATTGATGATCCAGATTTGTTCACTGAACTGTTCTAATAGACTGAACTGGAAAATAAATTGTTTTGCTTTGGCCGGGAGTGTAATGCAACCTTGGTATTGTTGAATATGTTTCCATAAAAATTATAAAATTAGAAAAACCAAAAAAATTTATTTCACAGTTTTCATTGAGTCTCACTTGTTTTCCTTTGTTCTTTTGTTTCATTCAGTCCCTTGTGACACATCAGTTTCTCAATTCTCATGTGGAGTGTCTTTTGTTTTAAAGTTCATTTTTGTCAACAATGTGTCACTCTAGGATAATTACTTTTAATTATTTATTCATTTAATTGCTTTTTTCACTTAATTAATTTAATGACATAATATGGATAGGGACTTATTTTTTATATAAATACAGGCACACATTTCAGTTCACTTCAGATCTGACTTGACAGTCATAGAGTCAAGCTGTCAAGGAAATCAGATTTTCACAAATTTTAATAATAATTCATTTTGATTTTCACTTGCACTGGGTACTCACAGTATTCATTCACTGGCTACCTGGTAGGTTTTTGTTTTTGCATTTTTGTTTCTTTGCTTTTTTCAGTGTGGCCATTTTGTTTTTCTTTAGAAGCGGCTAAATCCTGACAATGCGGAAACTTTAAATTTTTATTTTTTGGCGTCTTCGATGTAGGGCCAGGGTTTCTAGTAACGGCTTGTCACTGTGCCGGGTGCATACTCGGCGCCTTGGGCCCCGCAGGGTTGCTAGTAACGGCTCGAATTTCAGTCAGGTTAAAAAAGGGGTACTTTTACCCATATTATAATAATATTTTGCCAGTTTGGTATAAAATGTTATGAATTGCGTGGTTTTGCTGTGCGGCGATGGCTCAAGGGATAGAGCGCTGGCTTCCGGATCCGAAGGTCTTTCTTTGGTGGTGGTTCGAATCCCACTCGGTGCGAAAATTAGACTGGTCGAAATTGATGAACAAATGGTTGACAGGTATGAAAACTCAGTCAGAAATGAGAAACTAAGTCTCAGAAACTAGAAAATAGAAAAGGAGATCGAGAGATAGGAAGTGGAAGATAGATCCGCATTGTCAGGATTTAGCCGCACTTTTTTTCTTTCATGTGTCAGCCATTTTGTTTTTCTGTGCCTTAGGTTTAAGACTTTGTATATTTTCAGTACATTGAAACTTATTCACTCATATAGACTTATACTTTTTCAATTCATATTTACACACTATACTTTCAAACATCTAGACTTATACTTTATAGACATTTTGGACTTAGAAAATCTTTCAAATATTTTGGACTTTTTATTTTGAAACTTATTTGACCAATTGTAATTTACCTTTTTAGTTTGAACAATATCAACGTTCCGAACACTGTCAGTCTCAAATCCCTTTGCACTACAGTCGGATATAGGCATGGCGGTCGGATTTAGGACCACTCACGGTATGCAATGAAAAATCTGGGGGTCAATTTCTATTTTTATTTCTATTTCTATTTGGTTGAGTTGCAGGAGGCTTTAGAGGCCTATTCTCGCAACTATAGACGCTTACTACTGAGCGTCCCGTCAGCACCTTGAACTGACTACCCAATTCACCTCACATGGCATGGGTTGACCCGGGCGAAGGAACGTTCACTTGCCAAGTGAACTGCCGTGAGTGGGAATCGAACCCTGGCCTCCTGCACAGAAGCCAAGGTCGACTACCACTATATCACGGCACCTTATAATAAATGAACACCTCAAAATAACACCTCAATAAATGAAGACTTTCTTTTCCGCACAAGATTTCTTTGCTTTAACGAATTGTTACTTTTCAATATATTTGTTAAATATAATTTTTGATTACAAAAATACTTTACATTTTATTTAAAGTTTGAAAAAGTCGATTCTACTTAGTTCTTTGTTTTCATGTCTAACCCCCGTCTCAAAAGAAGTCCCAGAATCCCGAGATTTTGGCAGTCGTGCGTTCATTGAATTGTTGTATACATCACAATCTATTGTCAACCATTGTCCAATCCCGTAAGCGATTGAAGTGCCGTCAGTAATAATCTGAGACAGAGAACAATAACATTATGATATCACACAAATAAATTACGCTGGGAAAGTCCGAGAGGACAACACGTGGTCTTAACATTTTTCGCTCGCAAGTTTGGGGGGAAAACGAAAATACTCTATATTTTACGTATGGGGAAGTGTAAGAAAGATTTACAAAATAGAAAAGTTTCGTTTTGGGGTAAAAAATCAGTATTGTGAATTTATTCAATTTTTCTATTTTGCAATTTTTCTACAGAGCCAAATAAAGATTTTTTCTATTGTTCTTGCTGGATTGCCTATAAGGATAAGTTCCATAGGAATGAGGCTATCAAGACATGTGACGAATTTGCAGGAAAACGAAATTTAACATTTCTCTAGGCTCCCAATACGAGACATTTGTCTGACCGAAAAAAAATTATCATCATCAATTTTGTCAGTTGTCAGAATCCTTTACTCACTGGAAATACGCAACTTTCGGAAGTTTAATTTTTTTTTGGTTGTGCTTCATTTTAAAAATAACGCAGATGAAAAGTTACCATTGATTTCGTGAGTAAAAAGAGTAAGATTATACTTTCACAGCATTTGTCTATATACATCAGTAGTTGAGTGACAGTAGAACGTCTGCTGATGAAGCCGTATTGCTTTTTGGATAGCAACTTTAGGTTTGTAAGGTATCTTGTGATATGTTCTCTTAAGATTGACTCCATTAGTTTGCAAAGTACTGATGTTAGACTCACTGGTCTATAGTTGACTGCTAGATTATGAGCACCTTTGTTTTTGTAAATAGGAGCAACGTGGGCAAGTTTCCAATCCTCAGGTAATTCTCCTTCAGTCAAGGTCTTGTTCATTATACGGGAAAGAGGTTCTGCGATCTCGTCTACAAGCTCTTTTAGCATTTTCGGGTGGATTTCATCGGGACCGAGTGATTTATTGGTATCAAGCTCCTTAATTTTCTTAGATAGCATTTCCTTGGTTATGACGATATCGTCAATAATTTCCTCGGTCCTGCTTGGAAAATCAGGGACTTCACCTTCTGGTTCATTAGTGAAAACACTGCAGAACTGTTTTTGGAGAATATTCGCCTTTTCATTATCTTCGTGCCGCAGGGATGATTTATCTTTTGGTGTTTCTAGAAGAGAGGAAACTCCGCTAGCAGATTTCATCTTACTTCGCACGTGTGACCAGAAAACTTTCGGATTGGACTTGGCTTTGTTGCAAATGTTTTGTTCGTAGTTTCGACGAGCTCTTGTCATTATGCGATTCACTCTGTTTCTTGTTGTTATGTAGATTTGACGGTTGCGTCTTTTTTCAATGGGGCAAACCGATCTAGCCCATTTCCTGTGTAGTCGTCGTTTTTCACTTACTTCTATCTGTAGGTTCATACAAGGTATCTCTGTACAAAATTTCATGGCAAACACATACCCTATTTCTCATATCTTTTACCTTCCTAATTATGATTTTGGACTTGCACAACCTTAATTTTTTACTTTTAGTTTTACCAATTGCTGATAGCTAGTTGCAAGCTTTCTTTTTCTAGGTGGCTGCATCTTTTTGATTAGCCTATCTACAAGGCAGTCTCCTTCCGTTTATTTTTTGTTGATTTTGCCTCTTGTATATTGTTATTTTAAATTTGAATTCTTTTTCAGTAGAATCAAAATAATACACAGGTTAAAATTATAATAGACTGATGATGGAAGTGTCTTTTAGTGGGGTAACATTCTCTTCGAACTTTGATTCTGGAAATTTGGCACGTGTAGAACAGGTATGAAAGCAGGTTTAGAACTAAATTTTTTTAAATTTGTTCCATATAGTATGAACAATTAATTCTTAAAGAGGGTAGCACAAAATCAAGTTTTAGCATTGGAAATAATTTAATTTTTTTATAAATACTTCTTTATTTTTATAGGTGAAGCCAGAGGATGTGAAAGTTCCAGCAGAAACTCCAGATTTTATCGAATCCCCAGATTTAGAATTCAATCTTTGGACATCACCTGATGCAGCTGGCACACCATACGAAAATGGGAATAGAACCTGGTTTTATTTCAGCGTTAGAGGTGGTTCTCTACCAAACAAAACGTTACGATTCAACATCATGAATTTGAACAGACAGAGTAGATTATACTCACAAGGATTGAACCCTTTCTTCAGAGTATCCCATGGCAAACATTCATCATGGCAACAAGTCAAAGATCGATGCACGTATGAAACAGTGGATGGCAATTTTCAAATCAGTTTTTTACATTCTTTTACTGATGTGACCCGGATGTCAACAACTTATTTTGCATTTTGTTACCCTTACTCTTATACTGAATGTCAACAATATATGAACTCGCTAGAGGAGAAATATGTCCAAGATGAGGATAAGAACTCTCAAGATACAGGTAAGCAAAGTGTTCAAGTTCTGAACTTGTTACACCCCTATGTCACAGACCTGGTTTGACGTCTAGAATTTTTATTCCATTGGGGCTGTTAGACGGGATTTTTGTAATTGTACAATATCATTCAATTAAATTATTTCATCGGTATTTTCTATTCTTTATCCCAAATAAAAAAACCATCCATTGGCAATTCTTAAGGATATTCTGCACGTATGAATTTCAAATTTTTGACATTGTGACTGTTGAAAAAAACGCAAATCTTTACACTTTGGGTTTGGTATTTTTTCTCCGCTATAATATTAATTAGTTTACCATTTTCATTTTCTTTTAGACATTTATTTCCACCGTGAGACATTGGTCACTTCAAACGATGGATTAAAGGTTGAACTGTTGACTGTCTCTTCAATGAAAGGAATTACTGAGAATCGAGAGAAAACATTACTTGGTCTCTACCCTGATCGAGAGAAGGAGAGAGCAAGAATTTTCAATAACAAGAAAGTAAGAAATATTGATTTCAATTCATAAAAATCAAAACCCGCTTCTAAAAAGAGGTTTTTTAACTTTGGTGGGCTATAGTGAAGCCACTTTTGAACAATAATAGTCAAGAACGGTCTTGCTGGGATTTAGGAGGCTAAGTGAAGGGTAATTAAAAAATTCTTAGAATAATCATATCGCGCAAATTAAAGTCTAAAGATTGAAAATTCCAGGCGTATGGTCAATCACATTCCTAAAATCTTAAATTTAGTAATGATCATGGTTAAAAATAGTGTGACATTTGAAAATTGACAATTTTTCAATTTTTTTACACTTCAGGTGATAAATGTGGCTGACATTTGTTTTGACAGCTGAAAATTTACACACTTCAAGTTCAAAGCTTAACCTAGGCTTGTAGTAGTTTGAAAAGTTCTGTTAGGTGATGGTTTGTGGCTTACAACCATTTACAGTTGACTACTTGGAAATGTCAACCACGTGTTTTCACGTCGAGTTTTAACCACGATCCATCACCCATTAATAAAAATTTTAATTCTCTATGGTTTCATTGAAATTTTCGCTGTTTTTTTTACACATACCTGGTAAGCCACAATTGTTCTCTAAAAATTGTGACTGACGTAAGCCACATGACAATGTAAGCCACAAAAAATCACCTGATTTAGAGTGAAATTTAGGGATATCTAGAAAGAGTTATTGTAACCGTTTTTTCTGCACTTTGAAATTCGATCTTTTCCCCTTTTGAGGAATATATAAACTTAGTGTCAGCCACATTATATCACCTAAAAACCTTTGGTTAATGATATCATATACAAAATGTCACAAAAACAGGGGGTATTTTTGACCATGTTCTAATGTAGGTGTGTGTGATAAGGAGTGCTACTTTCAGTTGTGAAACTAACTTTATGGTGTGCGATTGATAGTATTCCTCAGACATTTTAGGTATGTGCAGAGGTGTGCACGTGCTATTGCAAGCCTCAAATGATGTAGTCTGTCACATACTAGAAATATCTCTCTCGGGGACAAAGTAGATGAAATATTGCAACCTGTTTCATCTTTATGGTATTGGCTGGTATTGGCATTGTCAGAGAGAACGAATTTGTTTGACACGTGTCTTTTCAACGTATTTTGATTGCTTTTTAATTTACAGATCGTCTTTTTAACAAGCCGTGTTCATCCTGGTGAAACACCTGCCAGTTTTGTCTTCAATGGATTCCTAAATTTCATCTTAAGAGAAAATGACGATAGATCAATTGCCTTAAGAAATTCATTTGTTTTCAAAATGGTACCTATGCTGAATCCAGACGGTGTTAAGAGAGGTCATTACAGAACTGATATTTTTGGTCTTAACTTGAATAGGACTTATCAAAATCCAGATGCATTTCGTCAACCATCTATATTCGCCATCAAAACACTTATGATGTATCATCATTTTAATCGAATAGACCCTAAACTTTGCACTACAGACTTGCAGCAATCAGCTAGTCAACAGGCTATACCGACTGCACCGAAAGGAGACTTCTTAGCCAGGAAGTCGAGCACAGATCCAAATTTGACAAGTGAGACTGAACTTCATAAAAGTTTAAAAGAAGTTGCATTTTCTTCCTGTGAAACGATTAACGAAGCCTCGGATGAGTGTACCTCTGTTAAAGAACAAGTACAAGAAAAACAGGAGAAGCCATTAGACCGCCCTGATACGATTGTAGGCTACAATGATATGAACAGTCTAATGAAACGAACTGAAGAACTTAACTTGAATAAAAACAATCCTGATAATGGAGTTTTTATTTATATTGATCTCCATGGTCACGCATCAAAACGAGGCTGCTTCATCTACGGTAACCATTTTACAAGAGATTCAGACATGGTTGAATGTATGCTATTACCGAAACTTATATCTGTCAATTCGTTACATTTTGATTTTCAAGCTTGCAATTTCACCGAGAAAAATATGTACCATAAAGATAAGAAAGATGGTCTATCAAAAGAAGGTAGTGGGCGTGTGTCAATGTTTAAAGCACTTGGTATTATTCATAGGTTGGTATTTCTCTGCTTTTTCTATTTGCCAATGTTGACTCTATCTATAGACTGGAGCCGTTTAAGATTCGTGTAATGCAGTAATGTGATAAAATTAGTCTGTAGAAACTACAATTTTTGCCCCTTCCTAATGTTTGCTTATTTATGATTATGTCTGAATAGTTGTCTAGCATAATAGTCTTTCATGCTATAGTACTCTATCTATTATCTCCCTCTCTTTCTGTCTAACTGTCTGCGGCCGGGGAACTTTTTCCTTCATTCAATGATAGTAAAGTTGCTTCACAACTGACTTATTCGTGAAATGTGGACGTTTGATTTTACCCTTCCATGTGACGTAATCTTTTTACCTTGTTATAAGGAAGTAGTATATTTTGCTAGATATAATATTTCATCATTGATTTTCAAGTGAAACATTTAAAAAACCTTTTCCTTTATTTTCTCTCTTTTAGTTACACATTGGAATGTAATTACAACACAGGTCGTGCAACCAATCCTATATCACCTGCAACCTTGGATCAAGGGCGTGCCACACCTCCACCCCAGCCAGGATTTCCACCAAGATACACACCAGAGCATTATGAAGAGGTTGGATTTTTTTCCCAAAGATTTCTACTACTTTAAGATAATCACGGGAGAAGAGAGTGTGTATTACCGCGTCGCTTTTTTTATTCATTGAGTTACTATGGAGAACGATAGTCATTACTTTCCTTGATTTCAGGCTAGAGTTGCATCTTTGTCTTTTTTCGAGCCAGTCTGAAACCTTTAGTTTTTGTGAAAATGTAGAAAAGTGTTACCTTTTCAATGTGATGATGCCACACATGCAGTCAATATCGTCAGTCGTCAGTATATAATTGTGTGTTTGGTGATTAGTTCATGAACGCGAGATACAATAATCATTAACACGACATGTATTAGTTCACTTCGTTCGTTCGTTCATGTAATAATCAAAGTTCCTCCACAACAGTTATTATTATTATATTATTATTGATTATTGGTTATACGTCTATAACGAAGCAATTATTAACAGTTTTTGCCCCAGTTTTGGACGGATTGAATTTAGCCTTTCTTTGTTTATAAATTATAAAGAAATGATTTTCCAAATCTGCCGGGTAATGGATTTTAGATTGGAAATTAGTGGCTTCATTTTTCATTTCTATTCAGTACCGTAATCAACAAAAATTTTCACACAATAGGAAATCTGGCAAAGTCCTACTTCAAATGATATTTTAACAGCATCAAAATAAAATTTTTAGCATTTTTGCTTGTATCTAGGTTGGACGAGGTACAGCTGTTGCTATTCTTGACTTGATCAATCGAAATCCTTGGTCTCGATTACCTACTTCTGAATACAAGAGTTTGAATGGAGTTCGAGACTGGTTAAGCAAGCATATCAAAAACAATACGAAGGTTTTATCACAACAAACGAAAGTCAATCTAAAGAAGAAAAATGGTGCTGGAAAATCTTCTATAAGGTATACTTTTGATTTCATTGTTGCTTTTGTAATGTTTATGACCCCCCGAAGTGTCGCTCGAAAAGTTACCCGGACAAAAAGCGCCTACCTAACGACCTTGTAGATACACAAAACAAAGCCCTAAAATACCTTTACCTTAAAATGTGTTAAAGATACTAGAACCACGAGGGACAAGTAGATTTTAGTAATGAAGATTAATTTTTTGATTTATAATTAAAAAGCAAATCAATTCCCATGTTGACACTTGTTCAAAATTTCAGAATGCTAATTCAAAAGTTCCTTTTCGAAGGGTTATTTAAGGACGATTTCGTCTTGTTCGAATAAGATTTTACTTGTTACTTACCCGATCATTTCAATTTTGGTTCAATACTCGCGTTTTTAGGGTCCAGACTCTCTGAACTAAAATTGTGACTTACATGTAATTTGACCTTCTTGACGTACTCATGTTTTGAAATGTTTACTTGAGGGAAGTTTATCTTCTGTTCGATATTTAAATTAAGTTTTTACTGCTCAAATTTTAAGCAAAATGCCTTTTCAAAAATGATATTACAAATAATGTTTTGAAATCATTTGTAGTGATGGAGTTAACCCAAAATGGTTCAAAAGTGGGTTATAGGCTTCCTTTTTCTTTTCAGTACAATGAAAGATTCCAAATCTACCATACCATCAACTATGTTCAATCCGTTTAAACAACATTCCAATGACTCAGTGACCATCAAATATTCTTTATCAAAAGATGAAAAATCAAAAACCTTTCAAGACAAGCCAGAAATAGACCACAACAATAACAATAGCGATGGAAAGACGTCAAGCCATAAAACTTCATCGAAAACCGTTCACAGGAGTCGTACTACGTGCTCAGAGAAAAGTGAAAAACGCCATGGTATGTACTTAATGCCATTGCTTAATTCAACTTAATTGCTTCTAATCAAAGCTATGTTGTCGAGAGGGAAAATTTAAATTTCTCTTTATCAGGGCACATCTTCAGACACTTCTAAATACGTTGTCTCTCTTTCTCATCATATACACCCCCTGTGTGACAAACCCACTAGGATCCCAGTCCCACTTAGACTAGAGTCTACTTCTGGCTGAACTTTGCTTTTTGATAATTTTTTATGACGCTGAGTCCAGTGAAGTAGACTAGGAGCGTTTGGCGAGGTCGCCATTTTCAAAAAGAATGTTTAAAATGCAAATAACAAAAAAACTTCTTAGAGTTGAAAGATGTAATTAAAAATGAGAAACCTACATCAATAACAGATTTGCAATCCCTTATTCTCAAATAAAAACATTGCTTCGTACTGTTTTTACCTTCCAAAAACAACAAAAATCTGGCGGACTGTAAGCAAAAGCATATTACCATATACTACCGGGCCACTTAATTGCGCCATCCAGTCTATAAAAAAAGCTTTAAGGGGACCCCGGGCTAAGCCCCACTGGAAAACTTGCCTTAAATTTTGTCCCTGGTGGAAAATACTCTCCAATTTTGAGCTCAATTGGGGGGGGGGCCTTATATCCCCATTCGAAATTCAATGCAAAAAATTGCACTTCAAAACCTTCCCCACTATTAGGATTTTGAAAGAAAACATTTTCCCTGCTATGGGTAAAGGTTCCACTGGAGCTGTGAGACAGGGGTGTTTATATCGCAAATTGAAACTTTCTCGGATAGCCTGCAGATCTTAATGTTTCTAAAAAGAGCCTGGTTCGTTGAAATCTCTCTCAAAGTCTCCGTAGAAAAAGTCTCACATATAATTCCGCGCGGTTGGAATCCTTTTCAAATTCGAAGAATGTCTTAGTAGTTTTGGCAACTTTGGGATCAAATTGGATAGATTAACATCAATTTTGACTTCCTTTTTAGAAAACCTCATAACTTTGCAAAATATTAGTTTGTGACATTGAAATTTTCAGGAGTGCCCTGAATTAAGTTAAAGTTTACCCATGCAAAATTTAAAGTCAATAGCACAATTAGAGCGCTCTACGTCAAAACTTGAAATTTATGGAAACTTTTTTGGACCACCTGGTACTTACATGAGATATTTTTTCCTTCTTTAGAACGTTCTAAAAAGAAGGAACCAAAGACAGCCTCAAAAACCATTGTTGACGGTAAAGAACGATCGCCAAAAAAGAGATCTCAATCTTCACTAACAGAACTGGAAGAGATCACCAAAAAAGCATTAAAAGCTAAAAGACATTCACTCCCACTACCAATCACCAAGACTACTACACCGCAAAGAAAGGTCAAAGCTGTAAGTTTTATATCAGTTTATTTTTATCAGTATGTTTTTATCTTCTATTTTTTACCCTGATATTTGAATAATAATTTTATTGAAAGTGCCGGACCTTTTTTCAGATAAATAAAGATTCTTTCTGTTCGATGCTAGGTAAAGAAGGTACGTCTTGCGGATGAAAAATAGTTGAGTATACTTTGCCTCAAAATGAATCACATACATATTTAGATAAACAGGGTTAAATTCTGTAGTCTTTGGTACACTTTATTGATAACATACTCGAAAAAACAAAGTCACAATCTCAAAACAAATATAACGTACTAATTTTTGAAGGGGCAAAAGGTATCTAATAGACCGAAGATCATCCAATGGGGATGGAAGTTCTATTTCATGAAGTTAAAAAAAAATTCTATTGAATTTGGAATAATTACAATAATTTAAAAATCTTTTTCCAATCACTCCGAAGTCGATTCCCAAGGCAGTAAACTATGAAAAAAATTCAAGTGAGATATACATTCTGTTTGTTTTTTTTCTCTGGCACTTTTTTGTAGGTCGTTTTGATGTTGAATTTACACTAAGAATGTTTGATTCATATTAGACCTGTTTTTATTTTATCTATTCTTATAATATTTCATTTTTCATAAATTTGTTATAATGAGCCCTTTTATGTACCGAGAGATTTGGCATTTTGAAACTCTGATACTTTTTTTGTAGGTCGTTTTGATGTTGAATTTACACTAAGAATGTTTGATTCATATTAGACCTGTTTTTATTTTATCTATTCTTATAATATTTCATTTTTCATAAATTTGTTATAATGAGCCCTTTTATGTACCGAGAGATTTGCCATTTTGAAACTCTGATACTTTTTTTGTAGGTCGTTTTGATGTTGAATTTACACTAAGAATGTTTGATTCATATTAGACCTGTTTTTATTTTATCTATTCTTATAATATTTCATTTTTCATAAATTTGTTATAATGAGCCCTTTTATGTACCGAGAGATTTGCCATTTTGAAACTCTGATTCGCAAAATTAAATTCCGCGGAAATTTCTTCTCGCGAAAATTTCTTCCCTTAAGGTAGTTTGATCTTTAAAAATTCCCTGGAGAAATTCATATGTCTACCAGTAAATTTTCTAGCAATATTCTAGCAATATGGATTGCTCTGGTTGGGCTACCTATGTATTAAAACTATAATGAATTAATATACCCTAATTAATCAATATTATTTTGTTTACATACGATATTGAATTAAAATTATTTATCAAATTCTTACTGCACTTATCATTTGTAAAACCAAATGCTTTGTATCGGTAGAATTCAAAATGTTGATAGTTCAAATAAATTTGACTAATATGATAGACAGGACTGCACCAAGTCCAGTCCCAATATTCAAGAACAACTGCATCGTGGCACCAGCTGTTTCCATCAGATTCGGCTCCACCAACTGAGGGCCATACATCATACACAGGCTTGTCAAATATCCATTACTAAATGCAAAAAATACATTGAAGAGAATCGGATAAAGGTCATTGCTGAAAACCACCGGGAAATACCGCCGCGGTTGATAGTTACATAAGCCAAACAATGGTATAAATAAAATTCTTGAGAAACATAGCAACGGTAACCAAGGGCCTTTTTTACCCACCAAAACAACATTCCCAGAAACAACTCGACCTGATAAATCACCAACATTGAAAATCAGAAACCCGGTCAAAGCTGAAAAATATTTATTGGTTATTGCTGAACCATTATCAGAATCAACGGATTTGATATCACACAAGATTGCGGGCATTAATCCAATAGTGATTGTATATAAGCTGGTGACTGACAACGCTAATGGATAAATCATCTTCACCACCATTGAGATTCTGGTGAAAACACCAATTTCCTGATCACTGCTTGGAATCTCTTTCATCTCTGATTTTCCATCCAGTTTATGAACAACGAATGGTGTTTTGCTAACGTAAACATAGGCTACAATGCAGGAACACAGGATCAAGGATGCGATGGTGAAATAGACTGTGGCATCGATTTGGATGTCGTTACCAATGGCGATTGAAATGATATCGGTAATCGATGCAAATAAACCAGCGAAACTGACCCCTGTAATGCTGGCTTGAATGTAACGTGGGCCTGAAATCAAAATTTTAAGAGCTTTCTTAAGAACCAGTAAACCTTTTGATGAGGCTTGGTCGCTCATATTTTGCCTCAAATTGTTCTTGTCTTGTTTTTATTTCAAAGGGTGAAAGTGAAGTATCTTAGTCCATATTTTTACAATGTTTACCTTAGACTTTCTTAAGATTCAGCCATTCCAAACTCAGGACAGTTCTTAAATTGTTTTTATTTTTTGGCATGTTTGAGCCTACTTGCTCTTATAAAAGAAAGAAGAGTGTATGTGTTTCAACGTGGTTCCCATGGAAGCCTAAGTGCATGTTCTTGAGTTCTTGAATGAGTGCCGTGCTGACCAGTATCGCTAGAATCTTCGACCTTTCCCAGGCAAGAAAAAAATAAAATTTAAGGTGTTTCTGTTTAGTGGTTCGATTGTTTATCTAATCTTACCTATAGCTCCGGTGATTCCAAAGATTGTTCCTTGATAAATTCCACTACAAATATTGATAATTACAATGCACCCTAATGTGATGTAGAAGAATTTATCAGTCCAAGCTGAAGTATCCACATTGACCAGTACTGTGGTGACAATGAAACAGATTGTCGAGAGGATCAACGTTGAAATGACACGACCGTTCCTCGAAACTCGATTTGTCAAACATAAATTGATAATCAATGCAATACCGCATGGAATTTGTGAGCAAATTGAAAAAGCACTTTCGAACAATTTCAAATCACTTTCATTATTTTTCAGTTTGCTTTTAAAGTACTGGTCAGCGTTGATGAAGAAATTCCATGGTAGCAACATTCCAATGCCGATTAAGAAAAATGAGAAATAAATTTTCGGACGGTTTATTGTGTCCGAATAGATTTCCCCTTCATTTTCGTTTTGTGATTCTTCGGGTAGAATTATGTAATCCACTTCCGTCATCATAATATTTACGATTTTTATTTAGAAGAACAAACTATATAAGAACATAAGGCTTCGATGGCCAAAATGTTAAGAACAAATTAAGAGCATTTTAAGGCTTTGCGGACTCAAAAACAGCATATTCTTAGGAAAATGGACAAAAATATATAGAAAATGGGGAAAATAAGAATAATGTTAAAAATATTAATATGTTTTAGGCTTGAAATTCAAAAGTTAAGAAAATCTGAAGACTTTAAAATTTTTGGATGTTCCTTAAAAAACGTGTATGATGTATGGTGTTTTGTTCCAGCAATTCAAAGTCACCAAAACCAAATGAGACTATAATAAAGAGAAAATCTCAAAACTTATGTATACTTATTACAGTATTCCACAATACTGCACGATTTGATTGCTATTGCAGGACGTTTAAAATTGAAATCGAAAGCTGATAATATATTTCCAAAATCTATTTCATTTCAGTCTTTTCCTCTCTACATTTGCTTGCCCGAGTTATAAATTCACTTCATTTATCAGTTTTATATGAGACACTGTTTTTTGTTATAAGTTCATATGATCTATTATGGATATTATGTTTCGAAAAAATTTTCGGAGGTGTCACCTTCAAAATAATTTGACGCGTGTTTTCTTTTGTCTAAATGATTATTCCAATCTCGTTGTTATGTAATAAGCATTTAGGTCAAGCGTGTCTGTTTTATTTGATAATTGGTCTTTGTATTTGTCGCTTTTTTAATTTTCAATTAAAGGACAATTATTTAATAATTTGCCAACTCATTAGCAATCTTGAGTCTTTTACATGGTTTCAGCCCACTTTTCAGGTGCCCCCATTGAGCATGGTACCCCCAGCAATTTAGGTCCCCTTGAGAAATTGCTTTGAGTTAGATACCCCCATTCAGCCAAAAAAAAAAAAAAAAAATTGAATTGACACTTTTTGTTCTTTTGTCATTCCTAAAATCTTAATGATAGCGTGGAAATTATCTGATATTCCGATGGTGTATGGGCGGCCGCCCACGCTAAAGCTCTGAAGGAGCGGGCCAATGTCACCATCGGAGACCTATAGTAGTCATCGTTTGATGTACCGCATCACAGTCGTGTCTAGCTGTCCTTACACTTTTTGCTTGAATATCGGTTGCACCCGACTGAATTTAGCATGAAAATCTCTGCTGCCTGAGAAACCTTACAGAAAAATGAAAAATGATAACCCAAAGGTTCCAGATGTTAAAATTTTCCCGGCCTTCAGAGCTTTAGCGTGTCGGAAGAAAATTTCTACATCGAGTACCAGATAAGCGTGGAAAGCGCTCACGCATGAACGCCTGCTAATAAGCTTTGTTGTTATGCTATAAAGATGGCGGCTGTAAATCAAAACAACCACATTAGAAAAATATAGCAAAAGATGGCGTGATGGGAAACGAAAGAGAAATTGGATGGGAAACTAGGTGCTGGGGTAAAAAAAATTCAATAATTTGAAATATTTTGAAATATTCGATTTGGAAAATATAACCAGCCCCCAGAGCCTCCATCAAGACAGCTAGGTACCCTTAATGAATAGGTAACCCCAAAGAATTGCAAGGCATTAGCCCCCCTCTACTAACCTGGCCTAGGTGCCCTTCAGATTTCTGGGCTGACACCATGTTAGTTCTTATAAAAATTTTCTGCTCCTGATCAGGGTTCTTTTTACTGCCTCTGAAAATATCTGATACGGTCGTCAATTCACTAAATCTTAAAAGATAAATCTTACGAGGTCGACTTTTGGTTATGTTCGCCAATTTACCGGGTATGTTTTGGGAAAAACATCTGATTTTACAACACTGGCAGGGTCCGAATTCTGTCTCCCAGGCTCCCAATTTTGTTGGAAAGTGTGACAGGGTCTGGTCTTCGAGTTCAAGCGGCACGACTCTGCTTGCTGTCACGGACAGTTCATTCACTAGATTCAGCTTTTTCTTTTCCTTTTCCTTTTTTTGACCAATCTTGCTCCACATCCGTGTCAATTCAATGGGAAAAGCTTGTAAATTAAAATTGGCGAGTAAACAAACGAAATCACTCTTATTTTAAAAACAAAACCTTTAAAGGTTTTATTTTTACATACAGTAAGTGTTTTCGTTTCATATCAGACACATATTTTATATCAGGACAGTGTCTGCCTATTGTTATATTATGCTGATATGAGCAAAAACATGTTTTTCTTTTCCTCTTTCGGACTTATCTTGCTCCACATCTGTGTCAATTAAACGGGAAAAAGCTTATAAATTAAAATTGACGATTAAGCAAATGAGATCACTCTTATTTAAAAACAAAGTCTTTAAGGGTTAGACTTTATAAATATAAGTGCTACTGGTATTATATGATGTCAAAAGTGATCGATAATTCCTAGCTGGGACGCCCATTTGAAACCCTCAAAAATGTACTTGGAAATAGGAAGGGGGTAAAAAGGGGCTTAAAATCAATATTTTCACACTAATTTCTACAATCAACATTACGGAATTAAGTCCGAAAATGTTCATTCTAACACCATCGAATTCTTGATATTCATGACGTAACCTTTTATACGGGAACACCCGAAAAACACTGGGCGTTTGCCACCAATTTTGAATTCAAACAATAATACTTGTGGCAAACGCCCGTGTTTTTCGTGTGTTTCCGTATAAAAGATTACGTCATGAATATCAAGAATTTATAAAGTGCACTAATTTTTGTAGTCATCTATTGCATCATTCAGGCAACAGAAATATGATCTTTCAACAGTTGAGTTTGGAAAGCAAAAGTTTGTACATGATGAAGTCTAAAATAATCTCAATCGCTAAAATTTCTTTTAATTTAATTTTTATTGTCTTTTTTCGTAGATTTTCTCTTAAATTTACATAAAACACACTTAACATATACAAAATTTGCAAAAAAATTATATTTACAAAGAATCAAGTCAATCCCTAATGTGGTGTCATACATAGAATTACGTAACAAAAATAATATGCCTTTTTAATAAACAAAAAAACAATATTAGTATTACATATATCTTACACGCTTTTTATATAAGAACGTAAGGCTTCGCTGACCAAAATATTAAAAACAAGTTAAGAACATTTAAGGCTTTATGGACTCAAAAACACCCTATTTCTCAGGTCAAAATTATTACAAAATAGTCAAAATAAGAACATGTTAAGAACATTTTTAGGCTTAGAACTCAAAAAGTTAACAGCATTCGAAGTCTTCAAAATCTTTTGATGCTCTTATAAAAAATGTGTACTGAAAGACTCAAATATCATAACGCCTATCATTAGATTGTATCTACAATAGCTAAGGATAAAACTGATCCTAAACCAAGTCCGATTGTCAAAAATAATTGCATGGTTGCACCTGCTGTCTCCATCATCCCTTCAGGTGCACGCTCCGGACCGTACATCATACAAAGACTAGCGAGATAGCCATTACTGACGGAGAAAAGGATATTAAAGATGACAGGATAGATATCTTTATTGAAGACAACTGTTAAGTGATGACGTGGTTGGAAATTACAGAACATGAACAGTGGGATGAATGCAATTCGAGCAACACAGAGGATTGGTAACCAGGGTCCTTTCTTATCAACTATTCGAACGAAACCAGAGATGATTCGACCAACAAAATCACCAACGTTGAAAATCAAGAATCCAACAACAGCCGTGAAATATTTATTAGTGAATGCGGATCCATTGCTTTCATTGACTGATCGAATACCGGATAAAATGGCGGGTTGGATAGTCAAGGTGACGGCGAAAACACACATGACGGATAGTGCTGTCGGATAGATGTTACGAATGACGGCACAAAAGCTTTGTTCACCAGTACAATCGTTTTCTCCACTGCTGGTTGATGAAGTACTGGACATTTTATCATCATAAAGTTTGATTTCAAATTTATCTTTCAACACTGGTAATCGAAACATACCAATGTAGACAAATATGCAAGTGAACAAAACCAGAGAAGCGATACTGAAATAGATAGTTGAATCTAATTTGATATCATCACCAACAGCTAAGGAGATGATATTGGTGATAGAGGCGAAGGTTCCAGCACAGCTCATACCGACAACTGCTCCTTGGATGTATCGTCCTCCTGCAGCTCCGGCAATTCCAAAGATGGTTCCTTGGAAGATTCCAGAACATGCATTGATGATTGCAACGCTGGTTAAAGTGACTGCAAAGAATTTATCAGTCCAAGCTGAAGTATCCACATTGACCAGCACTGTGGTGACAATGAAACAGATTGTCGAGATGATTAACGTTGAGATGACACGACCGTTCCTGGAAACTCGATTTGTCAAACATAAATTGATAATCAATGCAATACCGCAGGGAATTTGTGAGCAAATTGAAAAAGCACTTTCGAACAATTTCAAATCACTTTCATTGTTTTTCAGTTTGCTTTTAAAGTACTGGTCAGCGTTGATGAAGAAATTCCATGGTAGTAACATTCCAATACCGATCAGGAAAAATGATAGATAACCAAGGTTGTATCGGTCCTCCTTGACAACATAAGCATCATTCGATTCTTGGTAACTTCCAATGTCTTCATTGGATCCATAGTTCTTCTTGGTGTGAGTGTCATTTCTCAATTTGGATCCTTCGTTCGTCACTGGAGGCATTGTGATGTGATTTTACCAGACTATAAAAATGAATGAAGAGTATTGTTTGTTTTTGTATGATTTATGTATGGGTCTTTAAAAGCTCATGCAACTACATTTGGCTAATAATCTTGTTCGAAAATGACCTGGAAATCATAGTCATGATTTATTTAATTTAGTTTGTTAAATAATTAAAAGTAGAATTTCCACATTTATTTCCCCCAACTAAAGTAATTATCTAGACCTCGTGGGAAAAGCGTAGCAATTGAAATCTAACTGGCGTCAAATTGGTTAATTTTTAAAGAGTGGGTGGAAAGAGTGGTACAGTATATATGTGAAGAAATAAGAAATATTTGCCTAATTCACTGAGGAAATTTGAATGGCATAGCAGCATTTGTATCCATTTTTCCATTATTAAATTAAAAAACTTTTGTACATGTTTAAGCAAATGATTGACAGGAGTATATAAAGTAGATACTTGTAGCACTCACCTTACTAAAGATAAAGATATATGGTCAAATATTCTTGAAACAGTTGATAAAATGTCGACGATGACGTGTAGAACTGATCCAAAGGTGTAGAGAAATCACACGATGATTTTGTTAAAGAGAGAACTCTTGATTTGATGAAGCAAAGCCGCCATGCTTCAAAATCTCCTACTACTCGTTCTATTTATACCACGATCGGAAATGCAATTCGAAACCACCACGTGAGACCAGAATGCTTTGCAAATATGACACTGACTCTTGTCATGTTTTCTTTGTAATATGATAGACACCTTAAAGTGTATAAAAGAGGAGAGATGAACACAATCTGATTTTAATAGTGCTTTTATGTCGCTACAGGCTGTGAAGCTGACCAGAACCTTCCAGTTTAAGAAAAAAAGCTCTTTCTCTTCAAATTTTCGACATTTTTTTTGTGCCGAGATACTGAAATTCGACAACCAGAAGAACATAGGAGAATTTTTCAAAAAGGGATGCTGTTTCCCTAGGATAATTTTAACGTATTGAAGATAATCTTTGTGTTTATATGAGAAGAGCTATACTGGGATCAAACAATATTTGGAAAAAATTGACACCCCACTGGGGTTGTATGAGATGTCTAGCTTGAATTTTTATTTGCTTGCTATTATTTTATCCTATTTTCTATTTTTTAAGCTTTTACATTTCAATAACATTCTTTGGAGCAGGTAATTTCATACAGTTTTCTAACTTTATTTCAACCAAAGTTTACTTTTTTTGGGTCACAAGACCTTCAGTTGATTGATTGCTGAACTTTAGACTTTAAGGTTCATTGTGTCTCAGTTCAAACTCTTAGACATTTGGATTTTCACTGGGAAAACTTTTTAAGCATGTGACATTTTTTAATTTGGGCAATTCTGAATGCAATAAGTGAGATTTTGAGATGTATATTTCATACCATATTTGGTCAATAAATGGGTCATTTTTCGTCGAAGTGATTTTACACAAACAATGACAGTTGAGTTGCCAAATTCTATGTAAAAAATGCAACGCATTGTGCGTTGCATAATTTCAAAATTTGAGGAATCGAATAAATTGTTTCTGAAATATTATTGATATTTACACCCCAGGTAAAACTCCCCTTAATTTCTCTATCGACATCCCTGTTTCAAGAACCTATTGGGAATTAGTGATAAATGATTTAAAGTGTCAATTAGTGAAAAAATCACCTGTTTTTTATTGACTAGGGATTCTAAACTCGGATATGAAGGGGGATTGTCAAATATACAGTAACTTTATGAGTGTAAGTTTTTGCAATGTGAGTGAAATTTAGGATCTCATCGGGGATTTTTTTGGCCAATTTCTCGAAAATTAAGGACTCCCTGCGGGACTATAGGACTTTTGGAAAAGGGTGGTTTTTTATCAAAGTTAAAAAATAGAAAATTTAGGGGATTTCATAAAGAAAATAAGCCGGGGAACGGAATTTTAAAAATGCCAACAATTGGTGACTGTTCGAAAAGGATTAGACGACTAAAATTAGAAAACCTTACTATTAGGTCAATTTTTATTCAGGGAAAAGTTGCCTCTTTTCAATATTTTTATCATTGAAAAAAAGGTTTGTCGTCTTTATCAACGGAGGATATATTGGGAAGCTGAGCATTTGGGTTTTGCATAGTTCTTCTCCAGAGTAGAGAGATTTGTTCATTAAAATATTCTTAACAATTGCCGTCATTTCGTCATGAAAATGATGACAATACGTCATGTATTGTAACCCACAACTCGGGGTGGGTACTTGGACTAAAAGGGTTACGGGTTGGGTTAGGAGAAGTATGGAGGATTTTTGCAAAAAAGTGGAAAATCTTCAGAAAATTTTGGAATTTTGGAATCCGTGTCGGTCGGCAAGGTATTTTCTATGCGTCAGATTTCAGATATTTTGTTTTAAACCAAAATTTTGATTTAGAACAATTCATAACAACTTTCAAAGTAGTCCATTTAGTCAAAATAGAATTAAAATTCACATTTTTGGGATCATTTCGACCCCTTGTTTGATAACACCAGTCTCTCATTTCAAATCAAATGTGCAGTCGATCTTTGTATCGATCTTGTGTTCGAATTGCGCCATCATGCTTTTTCCACGTGGCATCTTAGACAATCAAAGCATGCCCTTTTGGACTAAAACACTTCGGACATGAAATATAAAACGTTTATTGAAACCACAAAACTTTTTGTCAAGAAAGCGACGTGTTAATACAACGACTTTGGCGCGCCATCTTTCTAGCAGATCTTGAGAAGAAAAATATTATTTTTTCTTTCCGTGTTTTTCTAAAGCGCAAAGTTGCCAAACCATGAAAGAAGAATTTTTGCACACGCAGGGTCATTTAATTTGCATGCCGACACTTACTTTTCTTTACAAATCAACTTAAAGGAAAATCGATTTCCTCTGATTTTTTTTAAACAATACTGTAAAAAGTTTAAAGTCTAAGTGTTGTCGATCAAAGAGAAGTTAAGAGCTACCCGTCTGAAAATGGGTAGCAAAATTTGAGAGAAAACACTGGAAATTAATTAAAAATATTTGTTGTGAAAGTTCAGGGGAACCAAGGATTTCAGAACTGGAAAAAAGTAGCTTGTAATTTGCGTGAATCTTGGGTACCGTCTTTTGTCTGCAAATGAGTCCGTCAAAGGAAAAAGACAAATCATACAAGATTCTTGAAAAACTTACGCCTAAATTTGTCTCTAACGAGTGAATTGCAGAAACAGAGGTGTTTCCGTACAAAAGATTGGGTTGTAGTTATCATGAATTTCGGCTTTTGCCCGGAATTGCATGAACAAGATGGCCTCAAATCTAGGACCAGATTTTTGGGTTTTTGTTTAACATTTCAAAATTGGCAAAACATTTTGCAGGCTTTGAATGAAAATTTCCTGAAATCACCAATTCTTTTGTCTCAGTTTTTAAAAAGAGTCTCCCCAGCAGTAACTCTGATCACGATATCACGCAATTCTTTGTCTTCAAACAAGATCACGCAAATCAGCAAAAAAAAACTTGAAATGATCACGCATCCCTTTCAAAAGAGTACCGCATCACGGCTCAAACAATTTTCATATCACGATCACGTTTTGACCGATGATCACAAAATCACTATAGAAAAAAAAATTCCTTATCATGGAATCACGCTGGAGAATATCCCTATCACGACATCACGCTAACTGCTTTGAGAGACCTCTAAAAATACTGGTAGATGCTCGGTATTGGAGGGGGAGGGGTAGTACTCTTAGGTGCCAAAAAAACGGGGGGGGGTTGGAAAATTTTCGAAATCTTAATAAACAGGGGGGGCCTAATTGGGTTGGAGATTGTACTTTTGAAAAAATGAGGTAAATATAGGCTAAAATCAGGCTTTTTGGAGAAAAATAAGGCGACTTCTTCTTGCTAACTGAAAATATTCTTAAAAATTAATAAACGGGGGGGGGGGGGGTCCTAATAAGGTCCGGAGGGGTTGGAAAATTTCCGAAAAATTAACAAGTGGGAGGGGGGCGTTTATTTGGCACCTAAGAGTAAAAGGTGTCAATCAAAATTAGTGATTTTTCAATAAAAAAGATTGACCCAGGCAAGGGCAAGTGGCCTTAAATTAGTTTGTGCAAGCCATCGATATGATATTTTTTATATTATTGACATTTTTTTCATTTTTGAGGGGGTAGTGGAAAGAGGGTTGGCCAAAATAATTATTTTAAGCTGTTTGGCGTTCCCCAGGAGTTATTTTTACTTTATCAGAAATTTATCGACGATCCTTGATTCAATAATAAGTTAGTTTATAATCTTCTTGGAATACCCTTTTATTTTTTTATATTTTGTAGGAATTGTGATAACCTTATTTCATCCAGGGGGTGATTTTACACCATCCTCGTACTTTTCTGGTCATAGCTCCATGAAAGTTTGCCAGAGCTTATGAACTTTGTGAATTTTGATATTATCATTTAATGCATATCAAATTTAAAGTCAACTAGGTATGGCGGATTTTATGACTTAATATACTGGTATGCGATTTAGTGTATAAAAGAAGGTGAATCCCTCCTGTAACTCTAGTTTGGATATGAAATCTTAGAACTGCTACCCTTTTTGAGATTTAGACCTTTTTTGAACAACAAAAAACGATTTGAAGTTTTACCACTTCCGTCTTTCTGGGACCAGAGGCTAATCAGGCTAATCACATTGACTTCCAAGCCCGAAGGGCTAGACTGGAGACTCCTGGATGGGAAATGAAGCCACTTATTTCCCATCCAGAACGCCTGTGTGTGGTTTTTACACAAACGCCGGATTAAATGTAAAATCTATCGCTAGATTTATAAAAATGTAGTCCTTAAAAACAAAGGAACCGCTAGATACAAGCCGTCTTCGGGATTGTGGCGTGTTCTAGACGCGCTCTGGATGGGAAATAAGTGGCTTCACTTTTTCTTGCCTGCAAAAGGTTAGAGATTCTACTCCAGCCCCTCGGGCTTCAAACTCAATGGCTAATCAGATATTAAATTTGTTGTTCACTTCTTTACTTTTCAGGCCTCGAACAGTCCCTCTTCAAAGTTGAAAGGAAACTGGTGAGTAGGATTTTTTCACTTTGATTGTAAAGTTTTTTTCTTCCATATGGAATCCTATTACTTGTAAATGATATTTTGAATTTTTATATGATACGAGGGATCATAAAGGTTGTGTTATATAAAATTTGGGGATGAAAAGTGGAAATTGGGAGGGCTAAAAACACTGACTTTTAGAAACCCTGGAGTACTTTATCCTCTATATCTTTGATTGGACTATAGAAAAGTCGGGATCTCGAAAGTGACCCCATATTAAGCTCAGTGGTTAGATAGCGGGTAGCTAGAAAGCGGGAAGAATTTAGAACATAAAATGCCCCAAGACATCCTAAAACATTTTGCAACAAAAGGGATTTTAGAGTTTTTTGAGAATCACTTTTAACAACAGGTTATTTAAATTCTTGGTTTAAGAAAGAAGTGCCCAAATAAGAAAAAATATATCCCAATTCAGGCCTCAAATTCACAGTTTTTTAGAAATATTCAACTTTGCTATGTTTCCCGACTGTTTTTTACTGATTTTTTCTTCCAGTTTAAAGACGCGAACAGCCAGCAAAAATCAACAAGAATCTGTTTCATTGAAAGATGTTTACCATAATGGTGTCAGTGTTTCAAAAGAAAGTAAGATTTAAGGATTTATTTGACTGGCAACGATGTTGTTCCAAAAATTCTTCTTCTTTCTCTTCATGTTAAAGAATACCGTTATACCGTAACACCGTTGAAAAGATGTTCTCAAGGAATGTTATCTTTTAAGATTTGAGATTAATAAAACTCCCCCGTGTCACAGACCCACTAGAAAATTAAGCAAAGATTTCGTCTTCAGTGGGAAAATACCCTTGAATTTCAGCGCCAGTTGGAAATTGACTTTGATTTCATCCCTACTCGAAATTCCACGTTTAGAAATTGCACTCCAAAACCATCCCCACTGAGTTTTTCAACCTTGGAACAATAGAATTTCTATCCCCATTAGGGTTTCAATAGGGGTTTTTATCCCCACTGAGGAAGAAAGTTTTTTAAAATAGGGCTGTGTTAGGAGAACGAGCAAAAGTTGGCGAGAGAGTGCATTAACAATGAACATTCTGCCAAAGTTCATTCATTTCGACACTGCTGAAATCTAGCAGTGCAAGATTAGGGATCGAGCATACCATTTTTTCCTTCCTGGCGTTTAGCTCCAAACAAAATTTCTTCCTACGTTTACCTAAAGTGTTTTTCGCGTGTTATCGTTCCCGCCCGACTTGCTATCGTTCTATGCCACGCTAACAATGATCATGACATGCTACGTTTTTATATTTACAGAGGCGAAGACAACGAAAGTTAGTCGACGAAAGTGATCTGCTTTAGAAACGACCTTATCATCATTCAACATGGATGACATACTTAAGCAACCGAAACCGTTATTGTGACAATTATACAACAACAAAGCCTCTCTTTACGTTACTTTAATGTCAGAAATTTTCGCGGCCAGAAAATCTCGCCAGTCAGGTCAGAGGCCATTCACGAAATCATGAGGATAGAGTGAAAAACTTTGAGAGTGAAAGTATTTGTTTTAAAGATTGTTAAAGCAACGATGTAAAAATAATAGATAACCAACTTGCCTTGATTCTCAAAAAACATCCGTGTTACGGTTGTAAAAATATTAATGACATTTTGCATCGTAAAAAGTGCAATTAAATAAAAACTTGCTTCATTTGCAACCTTCTATTGGACAGAATCGATCACGTGATGTATATTTTTTCCAAAATTTGGGTTAGAAAAAGTGTATTTTCCTATAGGCAGCCTCACAGAAGGAATTTTTTGATTAGATATTATTGTTCTATAAACATTCATCTGTTTATTTTGTATCAGGCAACCTTCATGCACTTTTCATTCGTGAGATATCGCACTTCAAATCACACATATATCTTTCAGATAACAGCATTTTATGAGCGTTTATTTATCCAGATGAAGATTAAGTGGTATCAGGCCGATCCGTAGTCAATTTGTCTAAAGATTGGTACCTTTATCTTTTGAAAAAAAAATCCAAAAGTTGCAGTAAATAACAATTCGAATTTTCTATCAATTCAGTGGATGTCAAAAAGTGTGTCAAAATCTAGCTAAAAGCATAACACGCACTGCACACAGAGCTTTTTAATAAAGTGCTCATTTCAATAGGAAAACAATGGTTGTTCTCTTGGGAGAAGTGCCTTCTAGAGGTAGTTGGTTATCTATTATTTTTACATCGTTGGTTAATGTCTCTCTTACTCTTAAAAAATTTAGAAAGATGGAATTTGACCATTTTGATAAGCGAGCTATAAATAAAAAGACTTCACAAATTTGAGTACTTTCGTTTTTTTTCGCGAATTAACAATTTTGATTGTTTTCGCGAATTTTATCGAACCGCGTTTTGTGGGAAAGATTTCGTGTCCGTGAGTGTGAGTTTACACGCTTTTGTTTGATCAGTTTAATACATTATTTTTGAGTTAAAATTTGTAAAAGAAGAATTTTAGATAACTGTTTACTTAGGTTTTGTAGTTTTGATAAAATTGTAATTTTTAAAAAAGGAAAAGTTTTGCAGTGTACGTGTAGATAATATTTATTTTTTATCTTTATGAAAATTATTGTGTAGTTAGAAGATAAGAAATATTGGATAAAATTCTTGATTGTTTATCAACCGAATACACCTACCCTTTCAAATTGTCGACCAGCATATTTTTTTGCTATATTTCATTGCTAAAATACACCCCATTCTTACAGACCCGGTGGGATTTCATCAGCCAGTGTTGAAAATGGCGGACCAAAACTCGATGGGGATTGACATTCCTAATTTTTTAATGGCTGGGATTTGAATTCAATTGTTTTCTAGGAAGAGAATTCAGTGGGGATGGAAAAAATAGCACAATATTTTGCAGTGAAGATTTGCTTATCTGATTATTTTCAGCGGGGATAAAAATGCGTGTATAATTTTCTGCTGGGGACAATATTTTGGTCAATTTTTCCAGTGGGGGTAGGGTTCCCAGTGGGTCTGTGAGACAGTGGGTGTTAAAATGTATAATCAGGTGAGAGATACACTTTGGTGCAAAATATGATATGTTTGTTATAAATACCAAAAACTATTTCCGTCTTGGGCACAGCCTAGTTTTGATCATAAGAAATGGATTTAGAGGACGAAACAAAATCTGGGGCTTGAAATTTGAAAATGGCAAAGGTTAAGATAATAATCATCACCAAATTGTAGGCTATTTAAATTAAGTGTATTTGCCTCTTGCTTTCGGAGCCTGGGCAAGAGGAGCAACATTTCGGTCGGGGAAAAATGGTAGTCACTTATTCAAAGATTGTGTCACCCAAAAAATGAGCTCCGATGATTAAAATTTAAATAATAGTTCTTTAACTTCTTGTTTTCACACAGATGCTGGATTGAAAATGTTCCAAGGCGAAGTACAATATGGTTGAAATATATTGAGAATTTCGGTTATTTTAACGTTTTTCAAGATTTAAAGCTCCGCGGCGAGAAAGTCGATTTTCTCTTTAATTTAATCTAATATTTCAATTTGGGAGGGGTTGGCAGACTTCCAGGTTATATTCTGATGAGCCTTCTTATTGGGCTATTTTTTGACTTTTGGATCCTCAAATCCTAAGGTCTTAAGTCTAGCGTTAAAACTCTACCTTTCAAACCTACTTTAGAGCACTTACAAATCGATTGTGGTTTCAAAACTTCCCGGTGAATTTCCCTTTTTTCTCAAATAAAATGAACTTGATTGTAGATTCAATCAGTCGTGCCGAATTGTGTTGCCGATCAAGGCTTAACTAACGACATCCATATGAAGTTCTACATCAGCAGGTTGAAGACTCCTTTTTTTCTATCATTAGCCTTTTACTATATAATTTGATCACCACCTAGACAATCTTATCGTCTACACAAGGTCGGAAAACGAAATAAATATAAGAAACTTGCTAATTGTAAGTTAGTTGCACTTTCTCATCAACAAGGAAATAGAAGGTGGGGGAAAATGGAGTTTAGCCCAGGGCGGAGTAAGTAGTAGTGGATGAGGTGTTTAATGTTCCGAACTGTACCGCCACTATTTTTCTGTAAACACCACTGTGATGGCTGTAAACTCTGCTCGTGCTATCCCTCTCTAATGGGCATCGTCTAATCACCTCCCGACTAAAATTAGCCCGGAATAAAGCTACTCTAACCTCTTACCTGTTTCTCCGATTATAATATAATAACGAGATAATTCACTCTGCAGACATATCCACTAAAGCGGATTAGTGCGGTTTCGTAGAAGTCTGCGATTCAGAATAGGTAGCCAGTTAGTAGGCCTTTTCAAATATAAATGGAGCTATGTAAGAGACCCGACTGTGGTTACTCGCCTTCTCAACTCACAAGAAGGCAGGTTTGTAGGTTTCAGGTTTTGAAAAAAAGTCTAGTCTCCTGAATCGGAGACCTCTAAAAAATCCCTCTATGAGTCCGCTTACGGAAAAAATTTTTGCATCTGCGATATTGTAGACGATCCTATCGTCTACACATTATCACTGTAAAAGGAAAGAATTCAGGAAACGGGATAAATTTGAAGCGTCTGTCTTTCCTTGGACACAGCAACGCGGGAATAGTGCTTATAAGTTATAATAAAGAGTTCTTATAAAAAACAGAAATTGCCGCGGGAGAGTGGATTGGAAAGACATTTGTATTCAGTGAACATAATATAGAAATAGATCCCATTGCAAGTTTAATCTGCAGCGAAATACAACGACGTGGTTTACTAGTCTAAGTACGCGTTTACTGACCTTTAAACGGACGATAGCATCGTCTACTGCGATAGTGGATACCAGCAGCCTTAAAAATGATTTTCCACCGAAATCGACTTTGACAGCTTTGTAGACAAGGGGGAGGGGGATTTTGCACATTCTTCAGGCAGGACCAATTCAGAAAGTGCAAGAGTATTATGAACAGTATTGTACAAAGTATGTTCTAATAAAAAGTGTAGTTTGTACGGTGCTCAGGTGCCATCTTAATTTATAGACTCGATAATATACAGACCCTTGAAAATCAATGCAAAATCAGCTGATAGCTTTGTTTTTTTCAAATGTTTAGCGTAGTATTTTCGGTCCGCGTTTTTAGCATTTATCGTTTTTAATTGGTCGAGCAAGAATCTGGAACGAGCCGCGTCCTGATTTAAAAATTCTCTTGTGAAAGAATCTTCACTGGTCCAGCATAGTGAAAAGATAACCGAATTCCTTGATCTTTACTTTGAAAGGCATCCAGTCACTATTTCATATTACCATTTCCTACATTCAAATCGTAAAGTAAGTAAACCATTTTTGAAATCGAATGTAATAATTACCATTTTGAAAATCGAAGGCGAAACATTCGAATGGAAATGTTTCCCTTGGAAACGATCTACTAACTTTTGGGCTCTGCTTCTAAAAAAGTGTGTCAAACTCTTTTTGAAAATCGTCTGTGCTGTATGTTTTAGGAGCTGAAACATGTCTATTCAGATATTCCAAGATTCAGAGAACATTCCAGGCTTAGGAAAGAAGAACAAACGAGGAGATGAAAATGGAATGAAAACAAATATACCAAAACCCACTAAACGTGTTGCACTTGGAAATATAACAAATCAGGTTCATGGTCATGGAAGCAGAATTCAACCCTCAAGAGCTGCAAAGGATAAACATAAGGTAAGCTCTATTCCGTAGAGAGAGTATACATATATAGAATACATATATAGAGCAAATCCAATTGCTGGGAAATCCTAGATCATTGGGAACCCAAATAAAATCAGTCAGGTAATTGTAGTCACATCATAATTTATTTTAGGTGCAAAGTTGACGAACAATTTTCTTGTTATTTTTACCCTAAGTGTTTGAATTTCGAGAATTTTCTGGGCCAGAAAATCAACAGCTAAACACCTAAAGACCATTAGACTCATAACTTTCTACAAAATTTTCAGCTACATTTTACAGACCAGATCTTTTTCTTAAGATGCTTTGATTGGTACATAAAATGAATATAATCAGCCCTCTGAAACTTTTCTATTTGCTTGGGCCAAAATGATATAATCTGAGGCCTAGAATGTTACCCAAAACGTCATCAAAATGAATTAGTAGGTCTGGAGAATTTTGGTTGCATGTTTTCAATCAAAAATTTTATTGTCTGCAACCCAGTCTGACTAATTGAAAACATTATCAAACTAATCAAACTTTATTGAGCAGTTCCAGAAAAAATCCATTACCCCATGTGGATGACAGGGTTTTTTGGATTTGTTTTTTTCACTTGGAAATTCTGAAAATTTGAAAAGGTTTCGGAAAATCCAGTATTTTTCCCCATTATTTTTTATGTATCGGAAAATCCATAAAATTTGCTCTATTTTCTTGCTAAGTACAGTATCGCAAAATCCAATCTTCCCATAGGTAAATCTTGAATGTTACGGAAATCCTGAAGTTTTTCAAAAGTAAATTGTTACGGAAAATCCATGTCGTCCACAGGGGGCAACGGACTACAACTTAAACCGCCCATTGTTACAATTAAAGTTTGATTAAAGATTAATCAAACATATAAAAATTCTATAAAAAAACAAACAATATAAAATGGGCTCAATTTCAGCTTAGCCTGGTTAACCAAGCCAGTTTTTACAAGGCCAAGTTACGGCTGAAGGCAATACAGCGTTATTGGCGCTTTAATGATTTTTATGATGTACGTAATTTTAAGTTTGCCTTGAAAAACTGGCTTGGGCGAAGCGCGCGTTCATATTTTGAACGCAGAAGTCGGTGAGACTCGGCGAGCATTTGGCCTCTTTTAATTGGCCATAATAGACCATGTGATGAAAACGCGTTTCACTTCTCAAAGAAAGACTTTTTGAACATTATTTTATTCTGTATTTTTTGCATAAAAAGAAAGATATGTTTTTCTCTCTCCCTCTTTTAATTTCGAAAACCTTTATATAACTGAATAAAAGATAAATTGAGTAAATAGGGAGGAGGATGTATTTATTTAACAAATCCCTTATTTTTATATTTTAGCTTTTTTATGCAAATGGGTTATGGGAAATCTTTTTTTGAAAAATATATGTTGAAAAAATTATACAAATTTATGTGCATTTACAAAAACATACCCGGGAAAATTTGAAATTTCGTTTTTGTTAGTTGATAAGAAACAGAGCTTACTTGTACTAAGCCAGATATTCAGTCGCAACTTACCATCAGATTTTACTAAGTGACTGAATCAATCCGGCTTAGATTTCTAGGCTACTTTCAGCTCAAGTCTGGATTAAATAAATAAATTAAATAAAAATCAATTTTTAGGTGCAAATACTATATTACTTTTGTGAAAGTTTTCATGAATTCAATGGAATTTCCAAGGGTTTAAAATAAAAAATTTAAGGAAATTTCTGTAGTATGTGAAAAATGGATTTCAGAGTGCTTTTTTTACCTGAATATTCCCATACATATATCATTTTTTTCTGGAAGAGCTCTTTCTGAGAGTTTGGGAATAGCGTGCAAGCTGTACCAGTGTTTTTTTATGACTGCTCCAAGCCCACACCAAATTCTTCAAATAATAAATTGAACCTGGATTGGCCAGTGCCACCAATGAATAATAAACTAAACATCATTTTTTCTTTGCAACACAAGGTTACAAAGACCATCAACAGTTGTATATTTCATTTACCTCAACACAATCCAGTCTGACTTGACTGGAAGACCTTTTGACAGGTTTTAAGTATTATTAAATTAGTTTTAAAACTATTGACAAAATGATAGACTTTACACCTTTTGCATTACAAATTAGGATCTTGTGAGATGCTGAAATAGTTAGCTAGGACAATGATACAAACTTAATTTGAAAGAAGTAATGTTTTTCTTTTTTAGGCCAGCTACCATGGAACAAAATCTGATGAGGTTAAAATTTTTGAAAACAAATCAAAAAGGACAAATAAATTATCTACATTAAAAGGTAAATCCTATAGCATGGCAGTTTCTTTTTATTCTCAAGAGAATAAAGTTTTGGCTGGGTAGGAAAAGTATTGTGCACTTCAGATATTTGGAATAACAGCAATATCCTAATCATTCAATTTGAACTACTCGCCTCGGGCCGGCAAAATATTTTGTGAGAAGTGACTTTTGCAAATAAAATTTTCAATAACATTACCTGGAAAACTATTTGAATTGTCATTTAAGTTATTTTATTGTTGCTGCTTTTAAGATAGGTTTTATTGAGGACCTTTTATTAGATTAAATTTTTGTGAATCAGCTTTTTAGAATTTTTTTACAGGACTTTCCTGGACTTTCATGTATTGTCCAAAAATCACAGAATCTGCAAAAGTTTTCCCTTAAAGCAATTCTCAGTCATTATTAATTTTCCTTTTAAAATTCACTACATGGATCACTATGCGATTTACAATGCAAAATCAAGCTACCAAAACCATTGCTTGCAATAAATGCAATACTTTAGAAGAATCATGGTTACTTTTTAATAAAAATTTGTATTCCAAATCTACCCGTTTTTAGATTCTCCTATGATTCTATCCCTGACACCATGTACGACTGAAAGTTTTGAAGATATTGATACAGATGAAGTATTGCCAAACATTCTGAATATTGACCAAAATACAGATTCTGACTTTGATGTCCCTGAATATGCACAAGACATACACAATTATTTGAAAAAGGCAGAGGTAAGTTTTATAGATTGTCAATGAGTTAATTTAATGGATCTCCCCCAAAAATGTTTGCTAGCATTTCAATTAATAAATTCCAACCATTGATGCAAAGAATCATTGGTTATTTCTTTTTTATAAGTGACCCACATCGTGGGCCATCTTTGATTTGTGGAACAACATGAGGCATTGCATTTTGTTTGAAAACTTTGCTTTTCTTTTCAGATGAAGTTTTTACCAAAGAGAAATTATATGGAAAAACAAGTTGACATAAATAAAAGCATGCGTTCAGTTCTTATTGATTGGCTGGTAGAAGTAGCAGAAGAATACAAATTAAATCCTCAAACGCTTTTCCTGACTGTAAATTATATCGATAGATTTCTTTCGTGTATGTCAGTTTTGCGAGGAAAACTTCAACTTGTTGGTACTGCTTGTATGTTAGTAGCATCGTAAGTCACATCCACTACTTCACTTCATTTTTTTTCACACTGACTTAATCACTGTAAATCTGACCTGATTTGGAAACAAAATAGTAAGACCACTACCAGGCAGTATTTTGGGTTCTTTTTTATTTTTCAAAGGAGTTATTGGTTTACCAAAAAAGTTTCCAATGTTCATTGCCTAAGGTAAACCAAGCAACAAGACTTGAAAATTAAAGCTTAAACTGAAACTAATTTCAAGTGTATAGTTAAAAACGTTTTTATTTGAAACAAGCAAAAGAGGGTCCTCTGTCTGGTATTGTCAGTTACATTTTATTTACTTCTCTAGGAAATTTGAAGAAATATACCCACCAGAAGTATCAGAATTTGTTTACATAACAGACGATACATATACTGCCAAGCAGGTAATTTTATTGAAATGAAATTCCATCATTTGTATATGTAATCACATGATAACGAGTGCAATTCGAATATAATTGCACGAGTGATTTTTTTGTTATTAATTTTCCGAGTCCGAAAGGACAAGGAAAATTAGAAACAAAAAAAATCACGAGTGCAATTTTCGAATTGTACGAGTTATTATGTGATTACAAGCTAATCGCACAATGGCCGTCACTACTTTTTCCCAGTTAGGAAAGTAAATTACAGAAATTACACTGAGAGTTTTATATTTTTCTCTTCTCTTTTTGTCTTTCTTTTATTGTTGTTTATTGATTTTCTTTCTCACAAAATAAATATCGAATGCAATTAAAACGTTCGATGCAAAAAAAAATGTAAGAAAAAATATTAAAATCAATTTTGTAAACATTGGCGCGGCATTGGAGAGTGTGATTAACGATTAATTGCTCTCTACAGGATGCAATTAACGATTAATTGCTCTCTTTGAGGGCGTGCCAAATAAGAAAAAATAACCCATCGTGCGATAAAGCTCCAAATAGCCTTATCTTATTCTAATTTGGGTTAATAAAAGTAACTAATATCTGGCACATGTCTTTTGAATTTAAATTTTTTTCTCCTATTTTGCCATGAACACATTTTAAGCAATATTTTGCAATTTCCAAAATCAATAATAGATAAACCCTTTTTTGATTTTAGTTTTTTTTTTTAATTTAGAGTTTCTCTCAACATTGCTCATGGGGTTTATTTTTTTCCGTTCCAGGTACTTCGTATGGAAAGTTTAGTTTTAAAAACTTTACAATTCGATGTCAGTGTACCAACCTGCAAAGACTTCTTGAACAGATATTTGTTGGCAGCAGGTGCTGCTGAAGAAAGTCAACTTCGTTATTTATCACAAGTAAGAATTTCAAATTTTTCTTACTTGCTGATTTCTAAGAAAGCTGAAGAGTTATAGTTCTCTTTGAATTTCTTTCCCTTCTACTATTTTCTCAATCAGGGAACGAGTTAACGATTTAGAAACTCGTTTTTAAAATATACGATGCATTTTCCACTCTATATAGACTAATTATTAAGCTTCTATTTGCTTGGCGGCTCAACAAGAAGCTTCTTAGAAATGTTTTTGATAAAACTGACTTAGTAAGCTGTAAAAATTTTTATTTGTAATTGTTGTATATCGCGATTTTGCTGAGTTTTTAAATTTTTGCTTCGTACATTTCCAAAAACGCATCGCGAAACGCGATAAGTTAATTCGAACCCTGTTAATCAATTGAACAATGAATATTATTTTCTATTCTTTCAATTCAGTATTTGACAGAACTATCACTAGTTAACACTGACATTTGTTTAACGTATCGACCTTCAACGATCGCTGCTGCATCCGTATTAGTGGCAAATAATACTTTGAAATTGGAATCTTGGGCGAGTGATTTAACTCTTTAAAATCCAAAGCTCTTGAATACTTTAGAGGACTAAAATCCTCATTTCTATAAGTTCTTTCTACACAATTGAAATATTTTGGTTTTATCTGCACTTAATGCTTTTACAGTGGCTTTTGCAAGTCGTCTCTTTTCTTGATTTCGTTCGAACGGTCTGTTATATCTACTAACTTGCTCTTTGCTACCTTAGTTCAAATGGGTCTAGGTGCTGATTATTTTTTTCGCCTTTTGTCTCAATAACTACTCGTTACCAGAAGAGAAACCAGAAATCTCATATTACGCCTTAAACTTGGCAGGAAAGTGACTTTACCAGTCAGTGCCAGCTCTTTAATTATTCGGTCAAAATGACAAGAACATAATTTCTAAGCTCTATTATGCGAAAAGTAATTTTCATAAAAACCCTGACTAATTATTTTGATTTCTATTTCAGACGCCGACCTTGCAACATTACAGTGGATATACGACGTTCGAACTAAAGAATTGCGCTACCGATATTAGGAGGTTTTTCGCTAATGCACCTAATCTTCAACAGCAAGCAGTTCAACAGAAATACAAAGCACCGAAGTAAGAATCTAATTTTCCCTTTTTCGTCTTGTTTTAATCCTTTTTATATTCGGAGAGAGATGTCAACATCTCCATTCTGAAAGTATGACTTTAGCCACTGGTGAACTTTTATTTTTGCCTATGTTTACCTGGTCAACATATTCTCCCCTATTTGAATCTGATGAATTAGAACATCTAAATTTTGCTACGTGAAGAATTTTAATCACATTTGTGTCACTCAAACAAAGTTTCTTATCCACAATTTGTATTTTCTTTGCAGGTTTGGTTGCGTATCACAGTTATCTCCCCCTCAAACTCTCGTTCTATGAGATGTCGATTATATTATTTTTATACGCTTGGGATTACGTTTTTACCGCAAATATTTTTGATAGTTTTCACTGGTCCTGGTCTTGCCGTTATAATGTGCTGCTGTATCCTCCTCCAAAAACGCATGCGTACTTTGCACAAAGAGTACACTGGTTGCTTCAGGAGAATTGATATACGATATCCTTTTCACACAACTGGATCCTTACTGTTTTATCATTTTTGTTTTTCACCCTCCCCCGTTTTATTTATTTCTTACTTACTTGCTTTTATTCGTATTTTACAAACAACAGACTTGTACATATGGATATGAAAATTATTATTGTATATTTTATGATTTATTGCTTATCATTGTCACATTTATCATTTTTTCTTCTTCTTGATCAAATTTTACAAATTCTTTTTACGTCTCGTATGTACATGTATAGATATTATCGTAATAAATTAATACTTTAAAAATCAATTAAGATGTTTTACTTTCTTTCTTATAACTTGATGTTAAAAAGTGTTAAAGATTAATTTTGAAAGGTTTGACCATTTCCCCACTATTTCAAAGTCTTTGCTAAAATGTAACGCCCTCGAAAATAAGCTCTAAATCGATTTAACTTTTTTTCTGCTGGCTGCTGATTTTTCTTTTGCTCAAATGACAATAATGCCAAAAAGATTGATAGTGAGGTCTGTTAACACAAAAATACTTCAGATGGTGATTAAAGCATGAAATTTGGCACAGATGATCCTTAGAGGGTCTAAAACTTAATTTTAAACAGTAACACCAAATTTTGCCACCTGCCAGATGACGTCATCAGGTGGCTTAGCAAAAATTTATTTTTTTGAAAGTATTTAAAATCTGATGGTATCAGCGGAAAGAGCATGAAATGCTGATGAAAATCGATGTATAAAACATGCCTTGAAAATCTACCTATCAAAAGTTATGAAGGTTTAAAGTTTAGTGATGACGTCATCATAAGCCTTTCCAGGCAAAACCTAAAATCCCGTAATAACGGAACTAGTTGACCAAATTTAGTGTTTTATACATAAATCCATGTCAAAATTTAAAGTTCCTTCTGATGCTTGGGTCTAAACAAGGCAGGCTTAAAACATCCAAAAAAATTAGTTAGTTGTACACTGTGCTCCTGAAGGGTGAACGCTGCGTTGATTTGCCTTGTAAAGCTCAAAATCTAAGTTTTAGTATTCTGTAGGATTTAAAGCTTTTAATTCAATTTGAACATTGGAATCGGAAAAAGCAATGAATTTGTGGCCAGGTGGCAAAATTTGGTGTTACTGTTTAAAATTAAGTTTTAGACCCTCTAAGGATCATCTGTGCCAAATTTCATGCTTTAATCACCATATGAAGTATTCTTACGTTTTTATGTGCTACCTGACCTCACTATGACATAAAGTGTTCAGTCGGAGACATCTTTTATACAAATTCTTATTTAACTTCATCTCAAATTCAACAAATTTTGCTTCATGATGATATTGACATATTTTCAATCTTAATAAATCTTAAAAGTTTCAAAAGATTGTCAGACGGTTATCTATGTTAAAAGTCAAATTATAGATTTTATTCGCTCGAAAACCTAATTCGTGCCACAGATTAGTGTATTGATTTCGACTCGTTATTTCTTAGGAGCAATCAAATTTAGAAGTTCAACTTGACCTTAAAATAAATACATGTTCTGATCTATCATAGCAAATATAATGGAGTGTTTTCTTTCATAATATTTTTATTCGTCAATTTATCGATTATAGATAAACGTCATTGTCACGTTGCTATACAAAAATTTGAATCTTGACAGTTTTTTTTGCTTTTTATGTAACTTTCCCGTTTGGAAAAATGAATTTTCAAATAAGATCAAATTTAATGAACAATGATTTTTTGAACGTCGAGTGAGCTTACAAGATAACACTCAAACACAATCAATACGATCGTCATTTTAATGACGTCTTGCATGACGACGATTTTGTCATTTAGTTTAATTGTGTTTAGATGAATCATTTTATTAAAAGATGCCATGGTCAATTTTTTTTCTCAAACACTTTTTGAAATCCTGAGTAGTAAGATACTCAATCAGGATAGTTTTGTAGAATTATTGAGTTGAGGTAATATAGGAAAATAGGTTTTCGGGGATGTTGCTGGGAGCCAGTCCAAGTTTTGCGCAAAAAATGGCATCCGTATCGTCATAGACTAGAATTTTGTTGTTTGATCTGTGTGCGTTATCATTTTATCGGTCATGGCAGAGGCTATTTTTTCTTTACTTTAGCGCCTTTCAAAATAAAAAGGGCAGCGGAGCTATGAAAAAGATTACAGGCTTGATAAGTTAACTCGTTCATGGTCAGTCAGTCAGTTTTTCGTCTATGTTTATAGAGAGAAGTAATATATTTTTTGTATTTTAAACCTTTGTCTAGATAACTTATTGAAATCTAAAGAAAATACTAAAAGTTATGGATACCAAATTGCTGTTTGCCATTGCAACCTTTTGGTGTATTAGTGGTAAGGATTTTTATAAATTTTGATTATTTCTCAGTGCCACACCCACTTTTTACACGACCCTGGACACCGCCGTACATTGTACGGTGGGGTGTACAGTGGATTTCGAGTTAACCTATTTCACCACCGTACCAAAAACATTTTAACTTGATTTCAGTTTCAGAAAGCATGCAAATTTTTAGATATTCAACCGTGGTCGGACTTAATACTGAAAAACTTCTAAGTCGGAAAAACTTTCTTTGGTACATTAAGTTTGACCACGGAACTTGTCTTTCGCGATCGCATTCCCTCCCACCGTACTATTGTACGGTGGGAAATTTAATTTACGGTGGGAAAATGTACGGTGTTTTCAAAGTTAACCTTTTATTCCCACCGGACATTTAGCCCCACCGTACAACACCGTACAATGTACGGCGGTGTCCAGGGTCGTCTTTTTACTCAATCATAATGTAATTTCCAATAATTGAAAACTCTAGCATTGAAAGAAAAACACACTAGGGAAGGCATTTACTTGAAGGGGATTCTGTTCAAAAAAGAATGACACATTGGAAAAATGCAATTTTTGTTGATTTTGGATAATGTCTTGTAACTTCTTAGCTAATGTTTCATGAGAGAGAGGAAAATACAGGATTGTGGATTAGGACTCTAGGAATTCACTGGAATTTCTTTTTTATCAAAATGTGTAGTTTTGAGGCTAATATTACCCTTTTTCTATCATTTTTTGAGATAGCCTCAATTAAGCACATATTGAATATCCACATTTGGAACTGGTTCAAAGTTGAAGATCACAGATTGAATTTTTCTAAGATATACTTATGTGAAAGAATTTCAAGTGATAAATGTGAAAAATTGTGGCTCGAACTCGCTGTATTGATATTTTTTCAGTAATTAAAAAAACAATATAGCAAATAAATACTAGTGATGAAAATAATGAATCTGGTGTTCTTGAAAAATTAGTAAAAAATAGAACATATTTGAAGTATTTACTTACTAATTGTGTGAAATCAGCGGCTAATATTCACACTTTTTGAAAAAAGGTCCTTATTTAAATGGTAGCCACACCCATTCACAAAAGAGTTCCAAAGACCTGAATTGTATGAGACTATAGCTTGATGATCAAATTTTCACTTTCTGAATTCAAAAGTATCAACTAATAGTTGCCTTGTGATTCTACGTGGCTAAAAAGACTTACTAAAATTTCCGGATTGTTAAAAAGGCTACCCACATTTTTTCACATCGTGAGGGAAAAAAATAACCTTGTTGAAACTTTTGAAAATTTCATTGGCTTTCTTTTGATACCTTGCATGCCTTTCTTTAAAATTGATATGTGATTAATTGTGGCAATAAATGACAGGAAAAATCTATAAATTAGGCTTAAAATGAAGAAAAACTACTAGTTACTAAGTATGCAAATAACCACACATTTTAACACAAAATCATACAGGAAGTATTACAAAAAATGTTTCTATGGAATTAGCCACATATTTAGCACAATATCCTAAAATTTCATAACTACAGCTTTTTTACATGGTGAATAAAGTCAGTACGTAAAATGCCTGTTGAAACGTTTTTTTCTCAAGTCAAACATCACAATTGCAAGGAGTATTTAGCCACTTAAATTCACATTTCTGATGCTGTATCCTTAGAAAATGAAAACAAAACCATTCAATAAGTATCACATGGCTTCACCCCCCCCCGGGGGTGTTAAAAGGTCTCAGGGCAACTGGTACCTACAAATAGTCTTTGGCCAGGGGCCACCTACTGAGCTAGGGGGGACCTAATTTTTTACATAATGAACCTCTCGCAAACCTTTTTCCATAAAAAACTTTAGTGATAAACTTTATTTTCTTTTGTTTGCCTTTAAGTAGCTATTTTTAAAACTGTTGTATTTAATTACACTTGACAAAAAAGAAAGTTTTTCTAAAAGTATATCTACGATTTCAATTTTTAGCTTTTTCAGATTTTTGAACTTTTAGGGGCCACCTAGAATATTTTTCCAATAGGGGCCACCTAAATCCTAGGGGGCACCTAAATTCTTAGGGGGGACCTAGGACCTGCTTATAAGCCATGTATCATCTCAAGCAAAAAAATTTCAAATTCCACAATTATACTTTTTTATTCAATACTTTTGTCTCTGGGTGCATTTTAGATCAATAGCCCTCATTTTTTCACATAATCTCAAAACTTTATTACTCAATATAACCTGTGCAAAATTTGGGTGACTGATCTTTTAAATTGAAGTTGCTACACCTTTTTGAAATTAGTTGGTAGAATTAGCCACTCAAAAAATTAGCCACAATCTTTCACACACTTTAAAGGCTAATTACTAGCCACTGAAGATCACTAGAAATTTCATTTCAAATGCAAAAGAAATTTTTGTCATTTTGGGACGTGGGAATTAATCTTTTTAACTGTAGCCACAAAATATCACATTTTATAGGCTTTTTAAAATCATCACTAAAAAAATTGAATTATGTCATTCTTTTTTGAACACGATCAGGGGCATTTATTTGAGGGGGTGTTTGTTGAAAAATTTTCTCATAAGAGGGACGACCCTGCTGGTTGCTCGTGCACCCGACAGCAGGGTCGTTAAGAGGGGTGTTTAATTGAGTATCGTCAACTGCTCTAACTTGGGACTATCTGACAAAACATGGGACGGCAATTCGGCCACCATTTCACAGAACCTCCAAAGCCACCATTTCACAGAACCCCGGGGGGGGGTACTAGGGCAAGATGGGTTACGGGGATGCTCCGCTGGTCAGGGTACCTTTTTTAACCTCCACGAGTCCCAGGTAGGGTCGCAAAAACACCAAAACAGAAAAATCAGTCCCTCGTAGGGTGCCTTTTTTTGGAAATTTGGGGAAAAAGTAGAAAATTTGAGAAAATTTTGGAATTTCAGTCCCATTCAGGGTCACTTTTTTCGCAAATTTCGAGTCCCACGTAGGGTCCATTTTTCGAACCTAAGCGGAGCACCCCCGTCGGTCAACAAGGGTAGTACCCCCCCCCGGGCACAGAACCTCCAAAGTCATTTGATTTGAGTTAATGAACGGCGTATTAAAAAATACACGATTTCTCTTTCGCACCCAGTAGGCTTTTAAATCGAAATATGACACCTTATAAGTCCTGTAACTTGTCATAATGGTAACTTTTCAAGGACGGTATCTGCTGAGAAAATTTTTTTGCAAGTGAAGTAAAAACAGGTGAGAATTTGATATCACCAAACTTTATAAGAATAATAAAAATACACGTTTTTTCTTTATAAGGAACCTTAACTTTCCTCTGAGCCTGGAGTTCCTTATTTTTACAGAGAATTTCAGCCTCAAAGTTCCTTATCGAGTTCTCTATTTACATAGCTGCTAAGTTTGGATAACCATCTCTTACTGTTCCTTAAAACTTGTTTTCTTATTCTCAGCCTGAGCAGTTCCTAAACAATTCCTTATTTCAGTTCCTTATAAACGTGTTCCTTATATAAAAAAAAAAACGTGTAAGAGTTCTGATGAGTTACAGTGTCTGCCAAAAAAGCATTCTCTGTTCAATCAATAGATATTCTATTGCCAAGACATTGAATACAGGATTTTGAGAAAGTATTAAGTCAAAAAATTTCACATAAATTATGAGGATTTTACCTTATCTCAAAATTTGTCTGCTTTTTAAGGGACATACTATAACTTTGAGTAAATATGGCCATTTTGACTCAAGGGGAGAAGCCACTAAATCCTGCCCTAGCGGCAATTGTGCGTGTAGTGCAAGCGTATAGTACGCGCGTGTGCGCCACAGGCACACCCTTAGGGGTAAGAAGTATGTTCCAGGTTGGCTGCCTAACAGATTTTTACTGTCAGAATTGCAATTCTCACCTTAAAGGACTGGGAATGATAACAAAGTTGCGTGATGAAAATAGACCATATTAGGAAAATTTAGTTTTTAACTTTCCAACGCACAACAAGATTTTTCTTGTAGAAATTTCAGCAGGAGGATTTCTCTCCTCATATGTTTAAATTTTCAAGCGCCTTTTAGAGGTTTACTGGTGCGTTAGAAAATTATGACCAGCTGTTATCAGGTTTTTTTAAGTCCTACAGTGATGGGTTTCAGATTTGAACTTTTTGCTGGAAGTTGCAGAGGAATCTTTTAATCAAAATTCCTTCAAAAAGATCACAATTATCAAGAATAATTTATCAAGAAAAACAAGGACTATTTTTTTCTAAATGAAATTAATAACCTAAACTTTTCAACCTAGGTTGCGATGGATCATACTTCACAGATGTCATTTCAACGTTTTCACTGGACCCCGGTAATCCACCAACTGGAGCTAAAAAGGTTCCTGGTCCTCCTGGTACCAAAATAGAAGCTTTAGAATTCACACCAGATGCACCACCAATTCATCTATCAGGTCCTACAGCAGCTAACCTGATCACAACAGTGCACAATTCAAAAGATTTTACATTTTATACAGAATTTATGATGCCAAGAGCTTTAGATAAAGATGAGGTTTGGGAATTCTTCTCTCTGCAAGGAGGATCTCAAGAAGTTTTGTTCTCCATTGGATTAAAAAAGAAATCAACTTCTGGTGGGGGAGCTGAAAACACTGGTGGTGGCCAAGGGTGAGTGGAAGATGTCAAGTACTGCTTTAGATACCCTATGAAGTGAACTAATTTTGGCGGAGATTAAATTTGGCAGGGATTAAATTTGGCAAATTTAGTGAATTTTGCCCAAAATCCCCACTAAAATTTCAAAAATCATTGATTATTCACAAATTTAATCCTTCTTGCCAAATTTAACAAAATCTTTTTAGACACTATGCGTTTTTTAAGTAAAATACCAAATTTGTAGTTTACCAGAGCCTGAAACCTTCCATCCTCCAAATTAAATCTCTGCCAAATTTTAGAAAAACTGATCATTAGCCAAATTAGATCCCTGTCAAAAATCTCATTTTGGCTAATCCACATTAAATCCACACCAAAATTAATCCACTTAAGGTAACGTTTAACCTTATTCCAAAACTCTTGGTATCTAATAATCCTACAATCTATTTTTGACAAAATTTTCCTCAATTTCAGCTTCCTACTTTTAATTCTGATGGTAAACATAATATATCTTTGACTGTTTGTTAAGGTTTTATCTTCTCATCAAATAAAGCAAAATACCCTTAATCATTCTATAGTTCTCAGCGAAAAGATTTCAATCAAGTTTTTATTCCTCCATTCTCAACCACTTTTCGGATATTTGCTAGTTTATGTATACTGGTTGAGCTTGACACTAAAATATGACATAAAAGCTGAAATAATGATAATAATACTAAAATGAAATACAGAAATATGGAAATTCAAAAGAAAGAAGCAAGGAATTCGTTTTTTGATAAAGTATTTTGCTACCTTGCTTCATTCAGCCACTTCAAAGATAAAAATTATGTAATAATTTTTTCCTTTTCATTTGTTGTAGAGTTTATCAACAGATCTTATTCATCAATCAATATGTTATAACTGATCGTACAACTAAAGATAATAACATGATCATGAAAGACGAATTCAAGCCTGGTCAATGGTACAAACTTTTGGTACGTATCCGAACTGGTGGTAAAGAAGTCAAACTAGATGAACCAGCTAATATCCGTGTTCGAAAACGAAGAGAAGTGGAAAAAGTGGTGGCACAAATCAGAGTGAATTGTAATGAAGTTGGAAGAATTCAATTGAAGAATGGCCCATTTGATGATTATGTACCCTATGGATTTGCAAGTTTTGGATGTGTTCTTGAGAAAAATGGTAGTATGATAGCCAAGAGGAGATTCCCGGTAAGTTCTCTTATAAATCGATCATAAAAATCCCCCATAAATTATAAATCTTGCATAAAACTGCAAGTTAGTGGATTCTGTCCAAATATTTTGTATTTTTAGTGATTTTACTACTTTGTGTTGTCGTGTTTACATCATCTGTGCCTTCTGCTACTTTTGGCGTAGAGTTTAGGCTCTTCAAAATTAAAAGAAAATTTAGTAATGAAGAATTTAAAACAAATGGTCAATACAAACAAGTAAGCAGAGCGCTTGCTAATTCTTTTTTTTTTCTTTTTTAGGGCCCAATGATCAAAACACAAATTATAAATGGTCCATTGGCCTTCGATTTTTACAGTCCATGTGATGCCGACTTCGATCCACAAGGTATTTACACAAATTTAAGTGTTTTACAGTCCGTCCCGGAAGAAGTATTATGTCAGACCAATTCTATGAGTAGAAAAATATATTCTTATATTCTTATTGTTTCTTTTTAAAGGTTTTGTTTTTAAATAAGAATGGTATCGTTTGCTTACTCATCAATTTTAATGCACTAGCTTTTTCACATTGGATTGACACGGACGTAGAGCAAGCTTGGTCATAAAGAGGAAAAGAAAAAACTTTTTTTGCTTATATCAGCATAATACGACAATAGAAACAGTACGGATGAAACACCCACCCACCCCAGGATACATGCCACCTTCTGGTACACTGACCCCCCCTGGATAGTCTAGTGCAGATTCTGTTAAACAATCACAATTTTTCTCTACATTTAGAAGCACTTTTTTTGGGACAACCTTAACATTCAAATCATTATTATTCATTGTCTAAGGTCCGTGAAAATATATAAGGAATCGAATCCTCAAATGTTTTACTATGGAATGGAATCTAGTAATATATTTCGACAAGGAAAGAATAAATTAAGCCTAGCTTTTAAATATCTCATAGATAGATAGATCATAGATAATTTGCATTTTCAATAATCACATGAGTGTAAATAAACATTCTCATTCTCGTTCTAGAAATCCCATCAGAGCCACTCGAAAATGAATACAGCGATGCATCACTGAAAGAGTTTTTGGCTTTATCTGCTGCAGTAAGTATTTGCACCTGGTTTAGCCATTATTGTAGTATTTTCTAAGTTTGAGAGGAGCTCCGAAAGGATTGATGACCGAGAAGTTTAAGTTTAAGGCGTCAACACTTCGAATCAGGGATTATCTTCTAAACTCCGGTTCTTCTGTTGTTCTGTTGTGTTCAATAATATCCGGTTCGGCCGGTGGACCCTGTGAGAAACAAAATTGCGTTAAAGTTCTCGATTACTTGGCCATCTTGTAAAATATCTAACTCAAGTTTAAGAAAAAAATTTATTTTCAACTGATGATCGTCTTCACGGCTTGAAACTATTAGTATTGAAATAAAACACATTTATATGCTTCCGATTCCGATTGGTCAAGCACTCTTCTGATGAATGAGAGTTCAACTCAAAAAGAAGTTAACTCTACTTTTATGTACCTATCTATTTACACGATCACTCTCTGATATATTTCTTGATTTTAGGCTTCCATCAAGACAAGTTTGACATGTCCTGATACTAGTCCAACCAAATATCGTGGAGAGACCTGGGCCGACCCAAAAGACGATTGTATAATATATAAATGCAACAAAGTAAGCTTGCGGTTGAATGAATATTTATCAATACACTCCTATTTAACAGACCTAATTGGACCCCTGCCCCAATGAAAACTTTGGTCAAAATTTTGTCCTCTGTTGGAAAAATACCTTGTTACCTTTTCAGCTTCATTCGGAAGTTGATTTTGATTTCATCACCATTTGAAATGCAATGCAAAAACTTGCTCTCCTTAACCATCCCTACTGGACTTTTTAGCTGGGAAATTCTATCCCTATTGGGATTTCGATAGATATGTTCATCCCCACTGTGGGAAAAAGTTCTAGCGGGACACTGCAACAGGCGTGTTTTAAGTCCAGATAAAATTCTAGCCTTTCTAAGGTGCCGAAAAAGTTGTTTTTGTTGTTTTTTTTTATCAACCAACATGCACTTCATCTTGTTAGAATCATGCACAAGACAGTCGCCAGGCTACATAATTTTGCTGGCTTTCTGTTGACGCTCTCTAATTCGACGTTCTACTGTTCGATACGTTCTATTATTCGATAATGCTGAAAATCGCTGTCAACAAGAAACTCTCATAAACGACGCTCTATTTATTCAATGAAAATTCAATCCTCCTAAAAAATCGATATAGAGAGCATCAACTATTTCATCTCAAACAATTTTCTCGATAGAACGCAAAAGTTGAAGAAACTTGGGTCTGTTTATTTTGCAAAGATCCTAAAACAGGGCAACAACATCGTAAGAAATCAAAATGGATCGATTCCCAAGATATTTGTTTGGAAAATGAATGCACTGGTGTAAGTTTTTTTTGTTTTTTATCTCCTAAGATTTCTTTAAAAAGCAAAACACGCTTTTTTTTGTAAGAATAGACTATAGAGAATGTCCATGATGAAAATGGCCAAAAAATTTAGAATAATGCTAAGAATATCACCATCGTGGAAATTGGCTACTCAAGTTAAAAATGCCATCTTTAGAGCATTTTCTACTATAAATTGTCAATTACCCCCAAGTAAGGCTCCTAACCTAAGAATGCTGTAAGAATATTTTAGGATGATTTTCTTAAAAATGTTAAGAATATCGATGATGAAATGGATTTACACCATTCTTATTAAAAAGCGTGTATTGATAAAAATTCGTTAAAAGTTATACTTTTACATATATGATCCCGTTTCATATCAGACACATGTTTTATATCAGGCCAGTGTCTCCTGTGTCCGATTTTGTGCTGAATAATAAACAAAAAGTTGCTTTTCTTTCCATCTTTCTAACCAATATTTCTCCACATCCGTGTCAATTCAATGGGCCTCCATAAACCGCTCGTACTTTTTACAATGATGTATGGTTTTAGCATTCATTTGTTCGGTTTCCTTACACCATTCTTTGATTATTCGTCTTTCATTTTTGGTTAAATCCTCTGTCACTCGGTTAAGAAAGCCATTTTCTTTTGTTATTGCTTACAACACTTTGTTCTTGTCTTCTTCATTCGTAAACGTGACTTTGATTGGTCGATATGTCCCTTGATCTTCCCTTTCTTTCGTAAATTTCCCGATCAGTTGCATTTTGGTAATCTTTATATTTTCAGACGGAGCCGCCAACCAATAATTTTGTCATGGATGAAATGACTTTGAACTATATCTCTCGATTGAATAACATTTTTAGAAAATTAAGATAAGATACCCAAAAATTTGAAAGATTGCACTCTATGCCTCACTCACTATTTTTATAGGGTTTCAGACCAATCAAGTCTCGCACCATTACTTGTCGTGATCCACCGCTGACAAAAGATGATTGTGAAGGACTGGAACCTGTTAAATTGGCAAACGAGTGCTGTCCCAAATGTGGAAGTAAGATTTTTGTCTTTGGGAAAGTTTTTTGTTGCTAAATTTTACGCATATTTAAATATTATCTTGTTAGAATGTTAAGCTTGAAAAATCACAAAACGATTAAGCCTTAGCTGAAATTTATAAGGTTTATTATATTCACAATAAATTGAAGTTGAGATTGAAATTGTTTGATAATCAAAGTTTCACGTAATTTTTCGTTACGATCTTCAGTCAAAAATTCTATACTAAAAATTCGTTTCAAGTTTACAAAAATATATTATTTGTTTTTTTCCCCATTTAGTATTTGTATTTTTGAGCGATAAGAAAACTATTCGAATGTTTAAATTAAAGATTTTATATTCCCGTGCTATATTTTAGATGAAACCTGTTCATCAGACAGAAAATATTATTTGGGTTGTAAGAGAACGTGCAGTGACGGACCTGATTTCGTCTGTTCGACAAAGAAAGCTGGTTGTCATTGTCCGGAGGGTTATGCTGAAAATGAGGAAGGACTTTGCATCAAACTTGGAAATTGTCCATGCAGATCTGGAAGAGTTGTTTACAAGGTTTGTTTCATGAGTCTCCATTGTTCACAGCTCTACTGTCTCAAACGGATTTCCGTCTATGTCAAGTATAAAAAGAAGCTTTTCCGCCTAGTTTCGAATTTATAGAGAAAATGCAGCGAAATATCGAAAATCTATATGTGTCCATTTTCCTTCTCAGACCATTTGATACCCTCGTATTTTTTTACTTTTTTGAAAAGTAATGTTTTATAGCATTTAGGACATAGCTTTTTATCTAGTTGACCAAATTTAATAAATGACCAAAATTTAAGTTTATCCTTCCTCTTTCTAATGCAAAAAGATTCATTCTTCAACGGTTCATAGAACGCGAGAAAATTCACTTCAAATAAGGGGACTTTTTTCTGGGACAACTGGTATTTCTTATTTTTTGGACCAGACCAGACCCCCTGGATGTTTCATACAGATCGGGATACAAACTATTTCTGGAATAGCCCATTAACTGCGCCGTACGAGATTAAATTTTTAGAAGTTGTTTTGTTAATTCTGCTTTCTCAGCGTAAAAAGCACATCTTAATTCTATCTTTATCATAAAAAAGAAAATATCTTTTCCATTTCAGCCTGGACAAACAGCGGTACGAAGCTCATGTACCACATGTGTGTGCAGTAATGCTGAAATGAAATGTTTCAGTCGATGTTAAGTGTATAATAAGCGATGTTTTACGCATCACGTGACCAGGGAATGTACTTCATTCAAGATCCTGTCAAAATTGATAGCCTGGCGACTTTCGATGTCGTTTTGTGTGTTAAAACTATTTTTTTAAAGCAGTCAAAGTATTTCAAAGAACTAAAACTTTTTTTAACTTCATTTTAACCTTTTTATGAAACTTTTTGTTTTATATCTTTTTTTTTCACAGTTTTTGTGTACATAGCATTAATTTTTAAGTTTACCTCTTTTCTAAACATTACCTAACCAATCTGATTATTACTTTCACTCATTGGGCATTAGAGATTTCACTATTACTTCGGATTGGTTTGTTTGATGTATATAAAAAGAGTCTTTCATAAGTTTTAAGAAATCTTTAAAAGAGCGAACATAGTAATTAGTGGTGAGATTTAATCTCCACATAAAATATCCACATAATTTCGAGGTCGGAGGATTACTTTCGCCTATTGATGACTTGTTTCTTAACATTTGCGAATAGTATTATGTAAAATTACATTATTACACATTTTTGACCTAAATTAGGCTAATAGAGATTTTCAGGATTTCATCCTAACAGCAATTTTCTAAATACCTAATTAAAACCTTTCAATAATACTACTTTTCAGTCATTTTTAGGTCTCAAACTGCTTAAGCCTTGGCAATTACTGCTTCTACAAAATGTGTAGTATTATTTGTATTAATGTAATATATGATTACGAATATTTTATGATATGTTGATATATGATTATAGATTAGCTATTTTTCCTCTTATTTCTCATTTAGAATAAAGACACCAGCAACTTTGAATTTTTTTCACTCTTTATGCTTTTTTTAACTCTTGGTATTTAAGGTAAATAAAGATTAGTACTAGTAATCTCATAGTTATGAGGGAAATTCGGGATAAATTTCCCGAGGTCAATTTTGAAACATTTCGAAATTTGACCGAGGGTAATTTGTCCAGAATTTCACGAAAACAAGCATGGGATTCCTGGTTAATCTCATGGTTTGGATTGAAATTCTAACAATTCTGATAGACGTCAATTAAACACTGGAAATCAATCTGAAACTTTTAAAAATAAGTGTCAAAAAAGTCATAGAAACGCGAATCGAGTTTTAATTGGATAGTATTAGTAAGAAATTCGAAAAAGGTGATGAATCTCCAAAGAATGGAAATTTCACTTTTGTGGGAAATTACAAAAGCTAGGAGGGAAATTACAAATTAACGTAAGCAAAAACGTCAATCGAATTTTAATCAACGATGAGATTACAGTGTTAAAAAAGTAAGTATATTCATCTATCGTGGCTGTTGGCGGAGCCTGGATAGAGGGAGTTTACTTTTTTAATTTCGCATAGCGAAAGTATTACGATAGCCTTTTGCGGCGGTGTAATAAAAAAATTAGAAAACGAAAGTACTTACTTGATACGGTGGACGAACTCACTAAAATCAATTTACAAATTACACGCTCGTATAACCACGGACGATTTTCGCTGGTTTTTTTGGATTACGTCATTTATCTTTGTGTCTTTAGCTTCACCGTTTTGATTTTTTTCTTTATTTTCTTATAAGCATATACTTTATAAGAATCAAATCAATAACTCTTGATAGACGGTGATATACCTTTCGGTAATTAGTTCTTACAAAGTAAACAAGGGATGGCGTACAATATGAGCATATTTATTTTTCTTATAAGTATTTACTTTATAAGAATCAAATCAATAACTCTTGATAGACGGTGATATACCTTTCGATAATTAGTTCTTACAAAGTAAACAACGGATGGCGTGCAATATGAGCATATATATTTTTTATAAGCATATAAGAATTCTAGAAAATTAAACAACAACAATTGTTCTTAAATTGGTCTTATTTTTTTAGCGATTTTAAGCCTTGTTGTTCTTGAAAAATTGTTTCATCAAGGCTCGATGTAAAGTAGTTTTCAGATTAGCTTCAATCTCTATTTCTCGTTTTTCCCATGCAGTTCAAATTCTAGGCGAAATTTTCGACTTTAAGTCGTCTTGTTTTATTTGCGCTAGACCTGGGAGTTTGAATGCTGAGGTAGAGCGTCTCGGGTAAGTTATGGCATGTCTTAAAATTACCATAATTTTTAGATCGCATTAGCCGACAGAAAACGACCAAACAAATCACTGAACCTGAAGGCAACTATGATGAAGTTTCTAACCTGATGTGTAACCTAATTGTTTTTTCGCTCATTTTCGCGAAAAACCGCAAAAACTGATTATGACGTCATAATCGATGACGTCATTAAAAATTGAATTTCTCATAAATGGTTTATCCAATTGTTATCAAACTTTCACCGAACATGTATCTCACTAAAGTCAATCATTTGAAAAAAAAAATTTTCGAATTTTTGATGACATCAGCAGAAATTAGTAAAAAATTAAAAATCCTATTTTTTGCTGACGTAATCAAAACTTTGAAAAAAATTTTTTTCAAGTGATCGACTTTAGTGAGATACATCTTTAGTGAAAGTTTGATAACAATTGGATAAACCATTCTTGAGAAATTCAATTTTCAGTTTTTATGACGTCATCGATTATGACGTCAAAATCAGTTTTTGCGGTTTTTCGCGAAAATGAACGAAAAAACAATTAGGTTACACATCAGGTTAGAAACTTCATCATAGTAGCCTTCAGGTTCAGTTATTTGTTTGGTCATTTTCTGTCGACTAATGCGATCTAAAAATTATGGTAATTTTCAGTTTTTAAGACATGCCATAACTTATCCGAGGTCACACCTACTCTCAGCTCAGAGCATTTTACTAACTAGATCAGATTACTCTACTCACTCGCTGAGTTGGCGGAACTCACAACCCTCAAATTGTAAGGTGAATACTCTACCGACTGGCCCGGGGGGGCACTCGATCTGAAAACGACCATACGTTCGGCCCAAAATTTTGCTTCTAAAATCGGACCCTTACAGTGCAGTGAATTTCCATGAAAAATCATACCCTTACAGTGCACTTTTTAAAAATTTCTCGCCCGTAAGGGCGAAAATTTTTGCAATTTTCCTAGAAAATGTGGAATTTTTCCTCCAAAATTGACCAACTTTGTTCCATTTTTACCAAAAAATTGGCCTTTTACCACAATTTCCTACCCTTACAGTGCAGTTCAGTGCAGTTTTGTAATTTCCTACCCTTACAGTGCACTAGCTGAACTATGAAAAACCTACCCTTAAGGGCCGAACGTCTGGTAGGTCATTTACCTTGAGTGCCCCCCCCCCCCCCCCGGGCCGACTGGGCTACCCGGCCACTAATGTTAAAGACCAATCATTTTGCAAATACATTTTCTGTTAGAAAGATAAAATGTGGACTGGACTCATATTAGGGCTTTTGTAAACTTGATACATTGACGATATCTAAAGGAAAAAAATCGGAAATAATAATTACAATTGAATAAAATCTAAGTTCAAAATAAACTATTATTCGGATGAAGCTGCAAGATTATATTGTAGGTGTATACTATACACCTACATATGCAGAGATGTAAGATGTAAACAAATTCCTAACTTCCAAGGAAAGAAACTATTGGTCACTGCAATCATAGTCCTTATAAAAAACCCTGGTCTGGAAGCCTATTGTTGTAACTTTTTGTTCCTTTGTTAATAACGATTATAAAAATCAATTTTCTCAGTTTTTGATCACGTTACCAAAATACTCCTCTTGGGATTGGTTCAAAAGTTAATCACATGATCAAAAGGTGAGCAAAACAAAATAATTTCTCAACGCAAGTTCAAGCTCGCAACAATAGAAAGAAACGAAAGGCTTCCAGACCGGGGTTTTTTATACGGACTATGCTGCGATCCTTCAGGATCCTTTCAAATTTCTGAAAAAATCCCATATTCACAAATTTTTTGCGAGAATTTTTGGAGCACTTGTAACGTTTGAAGGAGATCTGTTTTTTTCTAGCCATCCCCTGAATTAAACTTTTACATCCGCCAAATTAAATTCCCGCCAAAGTTTCTTCTAAAAATGTATTAAAATTCAAACATTATATAATTCATTTTAATGACAGCGTGTGTGCTGCTGTATAAAAATCTCCGATAAATTTAAAAATGGTTTCATTGTTTACAAAGGTGTTTGTGACACCTGAACGGAATACAAACAAAAGGTATCTTCTATCCACAAACCTTGTGGATACCAGTGCACTCAACCAGAATTCAGCCATAGCATCGACTGAAACATTTCATTTTACCATAAATGCACACACATGTGGAGCATGAGCTTCGTACCGCTGTTTGTCCAGGCTAAATGAAGATTAAAGTGTTTGAAACATTCGATTTTAATTTATTACTGTGAATGAACATACTAAGGAACTTCTAATATTGAAAGGTCTCCTTAACTCGAACAAGTTTGCTGGTTCCTTCACTCTAAAAGGTTTTATTTTTAAACTCATCAAGTTTTTTCACATTGGATTGACATACTTGTAGAGCAAGATTGGCCAGAAAGGGAAAAAGGAGAACATTTTTTGCTCATATCAGCATAATATAACAATAGGCAGACACTGTCCTGATATGGAATAATGTGTCTGATATGAAACGGGAGCACTTATGTAAAAATAAAACCCTTTAACAAACCCTTATAACTCGAAATTTGTATAACTTGGTCAAGTTTGCGTTCCCCGTGCGTATTCGGATTATGGAGATTCCATTGTATTATAAGAATGAAATAATTTTAACATTTCAGCCACTGTATTGTGTTATCTAAAATATGGCCACCATTTGACGAAGTTTAGCCGCTCAGAAGTGGTAAAAAATAAGCCGGCTGATGTTTTTTAAAGCTTTTTGCCGCGGCTTTTGCATATAGAAATTTGAAACAAACCTGATAAACAATTTTTCCAGATCTGCATGGACAATTTCCAAGTTTGATGCAAAGTCTGTCCTCATTTTCAGCATAACCTTCCGGACAATGACAACCAGGTTTTTTTGTCGGACAGACGAAATCAGGTCCGTCACTGCATGTTCTCTTACAACCCATATAATATTTTCTGTCCAAAGAACAGGTTTCATCTAGAGGGGGATGAGAAGATTTTATAATTAAAAATCCAATGCAAAAACAATCTTTTTTTAAAAAGTCATACGCTTTTGCACATAAAAATGAAAATTGAAAATATAAAGCTCATTTTAGTTTTTTCTGCGTTTCAATCATGTATCACGCACGCTTTTCGAAGTCATACTAAGACTATCATCTATGACTCATAGACCACGCCAACACGCCAAAAAAATTTGACCACGCTATCACAAAAACCAATTTAATTTAATTAAGTAAAAATCTTACTTCCACATTTGGGACAGCACTCGTTTTGCAATTTAACAGGTTCCAGTCCTTCACAATCATCTTTTGTCAGCGGTGGATCACGACAAGTAATGGTACGAGGTGCATATTTCTTGAATCCCTGTTTGAAGAGCATGTAATGATCATACTCGAACTCCCTGTATTCGTTTATTTATGATACCGATATAACTCAAAAAAGATATTGTATCACGTCTCAATCAATAAAATCAAAAGATGGTGCAAGTGGCTCTGGCTAAGAGATTGAGTATATGGAACCATTATGATATGCACGTACCCAACAGCTGATTGGTTACAGGTTGACGTAATAATTGATTTTACGTCACTTACAAACCAATCATCTGCTGGGTGTATGGATGCGATTTCAGAAGATATTACAATGGTGCATATCATGCATAGTATATAAGAATCCCATGAAGAAAAAACGATTGTTTTTGGGAAAAGACGTTATGGATAAACGTTGGTTACAGTTGAGATTATTTCCCTAATTAGATCTACAAGGGAACTAAAGATTTTCTGCGAATTCTAGAAAGATTTGGATAACGGTGGATATTTTATAAAACTTTCAAGCTGAGGAGACCAAATGTTATAGTTAAAATATTTAGATAGATTTCAAATAGAGGTTCAAATTAGAAAGAGCAGTTGAATGTATCTTTCTTATACTATGATGTAATCAGTAATCTGTTTCGAAATACCTTGCGGCGACATTCATGTTCTTTACAGACATCTTCAGAATCGATCCATTTTTCTCCTTCTCTGTACATTTTCTTTGTTTTCGGGTCTTTGCATTCGAGACAAATCCATTCTTCAACAACCTTCGTTTTCTAGTGAAGTAAAAAAGTATATTCATCTGATGACTGTCTGCGGAGCGTGGAGTGAGGAAGTTTATTCCATATTCTATATCCTGGAGTGCGTTACTTAACGTTACTTAACACAGTCCCGGTATCACTGGAAAAATTAGCAAAATTTGGTCCCCGATGGGAAGAATACCCTACAATTTCAGACTGACGGGGAAACTGACGTTGTTTCCCTCCCAATTTTAAATTCTAAAACTCATCAAAATAACATCCAAAATAAAACTTGATGATGGCTGCCCTGGAATCGAGGATGGTAGGGGGTGTTATTAGAATGTTAACAATCAAAATATAATAAAAATAGTTTACATTCGAGCAACGATATAAAATACACGAATCTGTAGGATGACGCCATGTTTCTCCACGATATCTGGTGGGGTCTGTCTCAGGACATGTCAAACTTGTCCTGTATGAGCCCTAAAATGAAAAAAGTGCGTTATCAATTCAAATATGACGCGAAACTAAAAACTTTTCGACCGCGGGTTTACAAGAATCTAGGTACACCGAGCTGTAAATAGCAGAAACATTTTTCATAAGAAAATAATTTACAGCTTGGACATCCATGTCTGAAATATTTCGTTATTAAGTTTGCGACATAACAGATTAAAAAATATTAAAAACAAATTTGAAGTGCCTTACTGCAGCAGATAAAGCCAAAAACTCTTTCAGTTTTGCATCACTGTATTCATTTGCGAGTGGTTCTGATGGGATTTCTAGAGTATAAAAAGGAAATTTAAGGGAGCGTTAAAACTGTTGGGCATCTTCCCATGTTTGATTTTGCCGAATCAAGAAAACTACTATTAATGAATTTTGTCAAGACTTACCAAGTTTATTTGCAAAGATAAATCCTTTAATCATACCTTGTTTATCGAAGTCGGCATCACAAGGACTGTAAAACTTGAAAGCCAATGGACCATTTATAATTTGTGTTTTGATCATCGGACCCTAAATTAAAAAAAGGTTGAAACAGTTCTGCAAGACCATATTCATCAATCTTGATAAACAACTTGAGGACTGGAACGAAGAACAATGACAATTCTTAAATAAAGAGGATTAGGACGTTTTTTATTCAGTGGAATTTCCACTCGGAATGCGTTTTCAGCTAGAAAAAGTTTCCGAGTGGAAAATTTACATCAGTTTCCATTTTCCGCTGCGGGAAACCTTTTGTGTGACATAAAAAATATTCCATTTTTCCGCGAAAACTGCTTTAAAGATTTCCAAAATGGCGGTTTTGAACAAGAGATTCTTACTGAGGAAAAAGCTTTTTCTGCTCCTAATACACCTTTTCGACCGTAGCCACAAATTGCCGCGCGGGCATTTTTTTGTCCACTTTATCCTTCCCTAATCTCAGAAAGCGCAGATGCATGAATACGATGGCCCAGAGTGCTCAATCACGCACTTCTGACTTTTTGTCACGGCGGGAAATTTCCAAGCGAGCGGCCCGCGCAATGTAATTTTTTTACAAGTTAAAATTTCCGCTTTAATTGCTAGTCAGCAAAATTTTCCCTCAGCGGCAAAAATCGGGAAATTTTCGGGCTTAAATCGGGGAAGAAAAAATTGACCAAATATCAACTTTGTGAAAACAAGAAGTGCGTGTTTTTGAGCCTTCTGCTGGGAACGCCAAAATAACTCGAGTCGAGAATCTACAGAAAGGAAAATAACTCGAAAATTTAAAAGAACGAAAATAAACCGAGTGGAGTTAAAAAATGAGAAATAACTCGAAAATTCAAAGGGAGGAAAAATACTCGAGTTAAAATACCAGAAATAACTCGAAATTTTAAAGTCAAAAAAAAACCGAGTTACGGAAATTGAGAATGACTTCATAGAAGGTACTAGGCTGCTGGCATCCACTAACGGATTCGTGCTCCTTATATATACTACCTGTGGTTTTGTAGAGGTCTGCGATTCAGACTAAGAAGGTACAAAATGACGTCAATATTTATTTCCGAAACTAACGTATTTTTTTCGTAACTCGATTCTTTAACTCGAGAAAAATAACTTTCCGAGCCTCTTCGCCATATTATCATCAACTCATTTATTAAAACTCGGTATCTTTTTTGCTGACAAGAACGGCTATCTTTCGAGAGGGACTTTTGCGTCTCTAAAATATTTTTAGAAGTGCGCAGTGTTGTCATAAAAAAGTCGGAAGTGCGCAGTGTCTCGTGAGCCTTCTGGGCCATGACCCTAGACAGTTCTAGTTCACAAATTTTATAAGAACTGGAAGTGCGTGGTGAGCCTTAGGGGCTTTAGACATAAAGGAAGGATTCAAATCATAAAATACTCTGCAAAGGTAATCGTCCATAAAGTCAAAAGTACGAGAAAGGTGATGTGATGCTATAAGGTCAAGTCACACGAAGATACAATAAAATAAACAATGAAAACCTTAAAGCCAAACATGAACGAATGAACATGTTGTATGGGCAGAGAATTTACTTGACCCTGTCAGAGCTTAAGGGCTCTGACCATTGTGAATTTTTCATAATTGCCGTGTTTACAATGTGTTTTCTGACTGATGTAACCAATAAAACTATGGCATGTTATACATTTTCTGTTAGACAAACTATTCCTGAATCTGAAAATTCAAAAATTGCATTGAAAAAATTTGACGAGGAAGAAAATGAAGACTTTTGCGAGGAAGAGTATTTCAACTTTGAAGACCTTAGTTTAGGCGAAGAAAAAACATTTTGAAAAATTTTTCTCAGTAGATGGTGTATCCTTTACCGAACAATAAAAATTTTTGCGGAAAATTTTTGTAAATGCTTCTTTGTCTCGAAATCTTCAAAATAGTGGTTTTTCATCAATTTTTTATCTGGATTTTGCTTAAAAAAACAGCCATAACTTTTGACACATCTTTTTAGAAAAATTTTCCGCAAAATTTAAGATAGTTCAATTCTTTGCGGACAGTTTGAAAAAAGTTCGAAACAAAAATCTTAATTACCCATTAAAGGGAACGACGCATGGTATATTTATGAAATGCTGATCTAGCATTGGCACAAACATCCATACGGAGGAGTATTTAGGAGTGCTGGATCATAACAAAAACCAAAAGTGACTTTATTCCAAAAAATATATTCAAAAAAGTGAATATAATTTACTATAATGTTCAACAACAACACAAAAAGACTTACATAAAACTGAAAGAAAAAAAGAATGTCTTTTTCTTTTGAATGAAATCGAATGTTTCTATATTTAAATGAAGACATTCTATTGTGAATTTATTCGGAAACGTCTTTGCAATCTTTTTGTTTACATTTTGTCTTCATTCACTTTCGTTTACTGTTGAAAACATAACAAAGTTTTAGCTATACTCTTAAACCGCGTATAACAGTCGGTTAAGCCAATCAGCTTTCGAGCTGACATCAGCATGTATTTCAGAGTATACCATGGAAGTACCAGCAACCCCGACCCCTACTATAAGTATAGCGCTATTCCCTTTAAGGTGATTCAACATATTATTAACGTCTTTTTAAAGTTCATAACGTCATTTTTGCAATTAAGTTTTTAATTACTCTGAAGGGGTTTGATTAAAAAGCAATTTATAAAGGCAATTCTTTATTAAAAGTGTTAAAGAATCTAAAAGATAACTTTTATGTTCAGATACTCAAATCAATTTTCTGACTATGGTCAGAGCCCTTAATACACCTTTTCAACTGTAGCCGCCAATTGCCGCGCGGGCATTTTTTGGATCGAGTTTAGGAGGATAACTAAATAATTAAGTAGCACGCGCCTGACCGTGCGATTACGGTTGAAAAGGTGAATTGTTAGAATACTTTTTCCTTCAATTTGCCAAATCTTTTATAAATTTCCTTATTTTCAACTTGCAAACGCTGTCTCGTGTTTTTGTTTTACATCAAAGTAAAATGATGAAAACTAACGGGAAATCTTCTTGCTGCTTTTAAACCACTACTGACATTCTGCTTTTCAAGAATACATCCGAAACTTGCAAATCCATAGGGTACATAATCATCAAATGGACCATTCTTCAATTGAATTCTTCCAACTTCATTACAATTCACTCTGATTTGTGCTTCCACTTTTTCCACTTCTCTTCGTTTTCGAACACGGATATTAGCTGGTTCATCTAGTTTGACTTCTTTACCACCAGTTCGGATACGTACCAAAAGTTTGTACCATTGACCAGGTTTGAATTCGTCTTTCATAATATAGATATGTTCTACAGATCCTTTCTGTTTCGGTATATATTGGCTGATGTACAAAATCTGTTTCAAGTTTCTAGTTAAAGTAAAGGAAAATCAAAAGATTGTGTCGCTATATTAGTGCCCTTGACTGATGCACACAGGGGTAACTTGTAAATTTTGAAAATTTGACGTGAAACAGGCAGTGTGGAGACAAATAACAACTTATTTTTTTCCGGGCTGAACTTTACAGATACAGGTTTTCGGTTTTCTAAGGATAAGGTTTAAATGTAGGAAATGTTCGAAGATTTTTATAATCAGCGCTTTTGCACGGGACCAGGACACTGATACAGGGATGTCTAAAAACATTTTTGTATAAAAGGTAACATCATGCATATATTTTCATAAAGTTGGGGAAATAAGGACAAAAATTACCCTTTAGCAGAGTTACCATCTTCAATAGGCCCTCCAGCATCTGATCTTTTCATTAAACCAATGGAAAACAAAATTTCTTGAGATCCTCCTTGCAGAGAGAAGAATTCCCAAACCTCATCTTTATCTAAAGCTCTTGGCATCATAAATTCAGTATAAAATGTCAAATCTTTTGAATTGTGCACTGTTGTGATCAGGTTAGCTGCAGTAGGACCTGATAGATAAATTGGTGGTGCATCTGGTGTGAATTTCAAAGCTTCTATTTTACCACCAGGAGGACCAGGAACCTTTTTCGCTCCAGTTGGTGGATTACTGGGGTCCAGTGAAAAAGTTGAAATGAGATCTGTGAAGTATGATCCATTGCATTCTGGTATAGAGAAAAAAATATTCATACGTGGAGAGTTATGGAGAGCTGTTTGTAGAAATATTCACTCGATTATTTTTTTGATAAAATTTAACATTATCATTCGGTAAATTCAATTATCATTCGGTAAATTCAATATTATCATTCGGTAAATTCAATATTATTATTCGGTAAATTCAATTATCATTCGGTAAATTTAATATTATCATTCGGTAAATGCAATTTGCATTTGGTAAATTCAATTATCATTCGGTAAATTCATTTTACATTCATTTCAAAGTTTTCATTTGATTTCTTTCATTTGGTTTGATAGAAGTTTAATCTCATTCTGCAAGAAATTCAATATTTTATTTTATTAATTTATTCAACCATTACTTTTAAAGGCAACACGTCATTTTTCATGTGGGTTAGAATCGCAACAGATAAAACCGACGTTTTTGTGACTTTTTTAACACGTAGTAATATCCCCCATGATGCAACGGGTGGGTAGGGTAAAAGGGAAAACAAAATGTGCACTTTTTGATGAATACCCAGATTGCTCACGAGAATTTTTTGACACGCATCCCACGCGATCGTATTTAATCGCCCGCGCATGTATGCTGTGTCCATCGCAAGAACAAGATTCTCCTCTCTTGAGACTTTAAGAAGATTGGAAAGTGTCTTAATCATCCCAGATGAAAATAAGGAATATTTATGTAATCAAATTTATGGATGTAGTAAGTAAGGGTGGCTGAGTGGTTAAGGCGATGGTTTGAAGTACAGGCGGTGATCTGTTTTGAGAGTTTGAATCCCATACAGTGCGGTGATGTTTGTGTTATTTTGTCAGTGTTGAACAAACTTTTCTGGTTTTATAAGCCATGACTTCGTGTTGGATACGCACGAATCAGACGGATTAAAATGTCGTTCTTTCTCCAAAAAGGAGATGGCTATGACGTAGAGACGGCAAGACACGCTCTGCACCGAGACATGATGATCGATGAATCTCCATCAATTGAATTTACAGAATGAGAATAGAATTTACCGAATGAAAATAGATTTTACCGAATAAAAATAGAATTTGATTGATAATAATAATAAAGAATTTACCGAATGAAAATAGAATTTATTTTGAATGATAATAAAATTTACCGAATGATAATTGAATTTACCGAATAATAATTGAATTTACCGAATGCAAATTGCATTTACCGAATGATAATATTGAATTTACCGAATGAGAATTGAATTTACCAAATGAGAATTGAATTTACCGAATGATAATTGAATTTACCAAATGAAAATATTGAATTTAATCAAAAAAATAATCGAATGAATATTTCTACAAACGGCTCTCCATAGAGAGTAGTGTAGAAGTGCCATAAGACGTACAACAACAATCTTTCACGAAGATTGTTTGCCATAAGCCTATTTCATAGGATTCGTAGTACATGATTTTTCTACGTCACTGTGGTAATCAACTTTTTGTGGCTGAGTCCTTATTTGCGAATGAAATTAATTAAGTTTTACAAAGGCAAAAACAATGGAAAAGAGTTTTTGAATTCTACAGTCAATTAAATAATGACAAAAAGTCTATTTTTTCAACGTCTTTCTCGAACGGAAATCTGCTCAGATATTTGCATTCGCTCCTCTAAATTGAATAGAAAAAATATGTATAACAGATGCACGAATCCTTTGAAATAGCCTAATCACAATCAACTCTCTCTAATTTGAACCTCTATTATTCAAATCCAACTTTAATCTAAAATAAAAAAAGCCTGGTCCTCCTCGACTTGGAAAGTCGTATAAAATCTGTAACCGGAATTCATTCATAATTCCAAGAATAATCTTGGTCCCTTGAAGATCAAATTTTAAAAAGTCAACTGTATACACCAATATGTTGCTGATCCTATGGGACCCCCTTCACTGGGAAATTTGGTCAACATTTGGTTCCTGATGGAAAAAATACCCTATATTTCAGACAAGACTTCATTCCCACCAATTAAATTTCAATGTAAAAAACTGTTTCCCAAAATAATCCCCACTGGATTTTTTTATAGCTTGTAACAATATAATTTCTATCCCCATTCATTAGGATATCGATAGAAAGTTTTATCCCCGTTTGGGAAAAAGTTCCACTGGGGCTGTGAGACAGAGGTGTCATCATCCAGTTGATGAAAAAAGTCAACACAAGGTCAATCTACTAACTAAAGTTTTATTATGAACATTGAAAAAAATATTGTTATTTTAGCTAGCAACTCGTTTTTATTTATAAACTCTAAAATGAAACCATAAAGAGCTTACCCAAAAATAAACAAACAACAACAACGAAAACTCTCAAAGTGTCTTCCATTTGATCGAAGGAAGCTTTTAAAAGTGAGATATAAATTATATGACCTTAGAATGACGAGATAAAAGTCAATTGAATAAGTTATAAAAATCAAGATATTTCTATATTGATATAAAATGCTTACCTGATCAAAAATTGAAGGTCAAAATTGATTATTGTTTTAAATTGTCATTAAAGAATATGCAAAAACGTCATTGATTGGAAAGCTATTGATTAAGAAGAAAAAATTCTTAGAATTTCTTATTATTCATTACAATGATTGCGTCAAACTCAAAGCTATTAATGCTCTATTTGGACATTATGAATGTCACATAGACGTTGTATTGACGTTGTGTGCCGTCTGGGTATTCATTGCAATGATTGCGTCAAACTTAAAGCTATATAGTGCTCTATTTGGATAGATTATGCGACCATAGTGATGTATGACCAAAGTCGTTATGGCTATATCAGTACAGAAACTACACGTTTCTTTTTATTAGAACCTAGTTTATAAGAACATATAGGCTGAAATTCGTCGAAAAATTAAGAACATCGTAAGAACATGCCCAGCCTCAGTTTGGAAAAAAATGACAAGAAACTACAATTTTTTCCTCTTTTTAAGCAGTTTTAACCGAATTTAGGGATGGATCTTCAAAAGTCGAGAGTCAAATATTGTCCAAATTTTGCCAAATTTAAGTGCTCTTTATTTTGTATCTTATTGTCGATTTAGAGTAGTCTGAAAAATTAAGAACGCATTTAAGAACATTTTAGGCTGAAAATTGCTAAAGAAAATAAGCACATCCAGGCTCAGCCAAATTTTAGGTGTTCTAATAAAAAAAACAACGTGTAGTCATAAAAATAAACGGCTACATGTAAAAGAGGGTGGAAATCTTCAAAGCTAACTTTTCCAGGCAAAATACATGGAGTAACCTAAGGCACATACCAATATGTGAGGATAGATCTCAATTTTAATCAGCACACATTCAGCGAGAGCAAGGTAACAATGCCAATGATCCAGAATCATGGTTGGGAAAACTAAACTAATCATTTAGAAATCTCAAAAATCTGTTTCCAAGCAACACTCAAGAACCATGCATGCTTTCGGTTTTCAGTTTCATAAATTTTATACAAAGAAAAGAAGACAGAAATAATAATTACAATTATAATTTTAGATAAGTATTTCAAAATATTATAATTATTTCCGACATAAGTAAGAAGTAAGCAATAGTATCAAATTTGTTTGGTATCTGTATATTTTTTTGTGTATATTCTAAAGGTCAAATGAGCTAGCTTTAAATCTGGTGACATTTATAGGCGTTTTCCGTTTCAAACCGTTTACATTCCAGTCGGAAATTCGTTAGTCAGCCATAACATCGACTGAAATATTTCATTTTACCATAAATACACACACAAGTGGAACATGGGCTTTGTACTGCAGCTTGTCCAGGCTAAAGTACGATATAAGTAGGCTGTCAAAAACAGAAGATGCCGTAATCCCTATAACTGTAACGTGCTATCTGGATTCGAAAACTTGGCACCCCGGGGGGGGGGGTACTTAGGCAAAAATAGGTGCTGGGTATGTGCGGACGGTAAGGGTCGGGTTTTTCACCTTTCAAAGTCTCTCTAAGGGTTACAAAAATCAGGAAATTTCAAAGTAGTCTCTCTAAGGGTGGGAAAAATCACAATTTTTAGAAAAAAATTTTGATTTTGAGAGAAAAAATTACAAAAAAGTCTCACTAAGGGTAGGACATTTTTGAAAATCAGAGAAAACTTCTTCGGGTCAACTAAAATTGGTCTCTCTAAGGGTCGGTTTTCGGAGGTCCCGTCCGCACATACCCCTCATTCACCAACCCTAGTACCCCCCCCCGGGCTTGGCACATATCAAGATCGTTTTTGGTACATAATATATTAAAGATTATCCTAAAATGGTAAGAATACTAATTTTTTTCTAATAATAATATTTTACAGATTCCCAGGCCACCGTGCAAGCACATGGGCCTCTAAATTGCTCATAACAGGGTTTGGTGGTTATACAAAGTTTAATTTCAAACAGATATGCAACAATAGTGACAATTTCATCATACTTAAACATTTTCTCTTTCCAAGCTAGACCGAGGTTTTCTTTAAACTCTTGTATTGTAGAAGATTTAACTACTTTTTCAGGTAGGCTATTCCACTGTTGAATGTCCCGATAGTAAAGAGAGTTGCTCTGGGGTTCACGGACACTATCGTTCCCGAAAATTCTTATCAGTTCAGAGTTATTTTCATCTTGATCTTCATCCAATCTATAAATGAAACCCACTGTTTTTTTTTTGTTTGTTGCTTTATTTATACTATAAAATTCATACCTGATAAACAACTCCTCCAGATCTGCATGGACAATATCCAAGTTTGATGCAAAGTCTGTCCTCATTTTCAGCATAACCTTCTGGACAATGACAACCAGGTTTTTTTGTCGGACAGACGAAATCAGGTCCGTCACTGCACGTTCTCTTACAACCCATATAATATTTTCTGTCCGAAGGACAGGTTTCATCTGAAAAAGATAATGATACACAAAATCGCATATCCATTATAATTCTAGGCGCTCCTTTGCTCTTTAGTTAGTTTATTATATGATTCTTATAGTACTCACGAAAAGGTTGTATCGTATCATGTCCATCGGTAAAATCAAAATCAGGTTTCATTTTTTGCGAATCAAAATCTTGTGATTCTTTATCACTTTAACTTCACTTTCAATAATCGAGTCTTGTGATATGAAAGCTTCTCAAATTTGAGTAAGCTCGTGAAATTTGATGAGGCTCAAATTGCAGTGCCGTAGGAAGCATTTTCATATTAGGAGGGGGGCTGAAGTTTAGTGACACCGCGAGGGCCAACCATGGTTTGGCCCGAGGGGAGGAATTTTGAAAATTTGAGCTCTAGATTGCTTAAAAATACACTCAAAACATGCACATAAAGACAATTATGACAAATTAAAAAAGAAAAACTTTGCATTTTGCAAAATAACCATTTTTGAAAAAAATTATTGGGGGGCATAGCCCCCCTTGCCTCCCAGTTGCTACGGCACTGAATTGTATTACCAATATAGGTGGTATAATGTAATGCACTGAGGATCTATTCTTCTTGATCCATATGGAAAATCCCCCAAAGATACAAGCGCAGTTTAAAAAGAAATAAAAAAGACCTCTACAAAACCGCACGTACTCTGAGGAAGAAGCATGAATTCGTTAGTGGATGCCAGCAGCCTAAAGGTTGGTCTCCACTTGCGTCGCACTTCGATCGCACTTTTTCGAGCAATGCTTTCACGCTATTAGTCAAAAGAAAAATGAAGCAACTCCATTGGCGCGATCTAACATAACAGTTGATAAAAGTTGAAATGTGTTCAACTTTTTTTTCGAGCGTGCGCTACATTTTTATGACGTAATCTTTTTTCCAAGCAAAAAGGATTGAAGCCAAAAAGTACGATCGCAGCGCACGCAAGTGGAGAGGCGAGCCTTAACACGACTTAGGTTTTGGATTAAAAAAAATCTTACTTCCACATCTCGGACAGCACTCGTTGGGTAATTTAACAGGTTCCAGTCCTCCGCAATCATCTTTGGTCAGCGGTGGATCAACATAAGTAATGGTGCGAGACTTGATTGAACTAAAACCCTATGATAAAAATAGTGTGATTGATAAAACAGTTCATGTGTGTTTTATATGCCGTGAATACCACAACTTAGCTTTCTCTTAAGTTAAACTGTGGAGACAAGCTGTAAGAATCTATCGCCCACGTCACAACTCCTCTGACATAAAATCGTGACTTGTGAAAATCAGTGAAACAAAACAAGTTTCCTGCAAAAGAATTTTTCTTTGACATCCAAGTGTGTAACAATAGTTCATATATCTTTTACAAGTATTAATTAAATGTAAGATCCTTTAACAAATAATCAAACAGGGTATATGTTGGCAGTAAGCTGAGTATTCCTCATTCCTATAATATGAAACAGTCTGTAACACCTCCTTAACATTAATACTATAGGAAGGAGGAATCAATAGAAAGGGACTGGTTGCCACTTTTTTCTAATGACTGGTTGATGCTTTCTTTCAGAGTGAAAATCTCAGGGGTCAAGACTGGAAGAATTTCCGTCCAGGGATGTATGTTCTAGTTTAAAGCAGACAAAATGTCCCCAGCTGGCACACAATGTTGTTTTAACGTTCAAATAACGTTATTTGGACGTTATGAATGTCACATGGACGTTGTTTTGACATTGTGTGACGTCTGGGTCTCAACATATCGGTACATAAAAAAACTTACACCTGTGCATTCATTTTCCAAACAAATATCTTGGGAATCGATCCATTTTGATTTCTTACGATGTTGTTGCCCTGTTTTAGCATCTTTGCACGTATAACAGTCCCAACTAGTCTCAACTTTTGCTTCCTATTGAGAAAATGTGTACTTTTACATCAGTGTGAAGTAAGTTTGGATGAAGTTAATTTAAGATTAAGAAGGTAAGGCGACAGACAGCAAATATTTGGCCAATTTTTGGCAGTATCATTAGTTAGTTTATCAAAAATTTAAAAATAAATTGGTATAGTTGAACTTACCTTGTTGCATTTATAAAATATGCAAAAATCTGTAGGATGAGACCATATCTCACCATTGTATCTTATTGGATTTGTTCCAGGACATGTTAAACTAGCCTCGTATGAATTCTGAAATTGAATAAGATGCCGTTGTTTTGTTTCAATACACGTATTTGAAATCTTCAAATGTTCTTAAATCTTTGAAATTAAAGCTTAAAAATGTTCTTAACATCATAATATGTTCTTATTTTCATCATTTTGTAATCCCTTTCCTAAGAAATCGGGTGTTTTAAACTCCTCAAAATGTTTTTTACTTGTTCTCAACATTTTGTGTTCTTATATAGTTTGCTTTTTTAAAAATCGTGTATGCTATATGCTATCTACTATCAAACATGACTTGCAAAGATATGTTTCAGATATGTTTATCATCCATTTTTCATGTTCAAAGACAAAAATCTTTTCATTTTCTCTATATTTCTCAGTAAGGTCACGAAACAAGTTGATCTTTTGTTCTTCTATCTGTCAGTGTCATTCGAATGGTCATGGTAAAGGCCATTTCTTGGCAGCTCGCGTCTGTCAAGTCGCAGTATCTGTCAGTACCGTGATTCCTAATCTTTCGGAACTAGGACCCATCCTGAATGCATTCGGAGTAGATCAATCTATCTGTCTAATCAGCACCTTATTCGTCAACCCTATTAACCCCAAGCTTTTTTGATTTATTTTTGATCTAGAAGAGCTATGTCCATGAAATTTGGTACAGATTGATGACGTCACTCAAAAAGCGATGACGTCATCACAAAATTTCCACCTGTCGGAAAAAAAGCTAAAATGCATGGTTTACAAAAATGTCTGTCACAGTCGAACCAATAAAGATATTTAGATTCTGTTTGAAGATTCTGAAAGATAAAAGGCTGTTCTTTAACATAATTACCATTTTTTAATTTTCCATGAAGAATCTATCTTAAAATTGATGCTGAAAATGAGTAAAATTTTCAAAAGTTGATGACGTCATAAATGATGACGTCATCATTTTCAATTATTTTTTTTATTATTTTCAAATTTATATTGCCAATCACGTGTCAAAATTTGAAAATGATTGGATAAATAGTTCAAAAGTTATCAGCACTTTAAAATATTGAGTTTTAAGCGATTTTAGCTGGGTTTTATGTCATGTTTCACAATAAAGTCATAAAATCTGATCTGGACAAGCTATGACCTTAAAATTTTGCACAAGTATTCTCAATAAGATTTTATTAAAAGTCAGAATTTCAAGTCGTTTAAATAATTTTTCTTTGAGATATACACGAAAGAACTCCAGTGTGGTAGATTCTACCCCCCTGGGGATAATAGGGTTAAGCCTTTACAGGCTAAACAGGAAAGAAAACTGCCCCAATCGTAGCATACCGTAATTGAGGGACTTCCCTGACTATCTTCCCAGTCTTATTAATCAGAACGTTTTTACTTACAATTGCAGACAGTTCCAAAAACTCATTCAACTGTGTGTCATTGTATTCATTTGCAAGTGGTTCGGATGGGATTTCAAGAGTGAAAAAATATTAATCAAATATAGGTTAAGAGAACCTTGACGATTATTGGAGTACAATCCTGGCATTTAATGTTTGTCCAGAAATTGTCTGATTTCATTGAAAATGTGACCCTCCTCCCCCAGTTCCATAGCAAATTTTTATATCTGTGTTTTTCTGCGACGGAGACGGTAAGCTTCTAATATATCTACACCCTGACTGACTGAGGACGACGATAAATCAGCACTTTTTTACTGCGGGTTATTCCAAATCGCTTCAGTCATTCCACTATCCTCAAAAGTGAAAATGTCGGTGTTTTTTACACTTTTGGCGAAAACGTGAAGTTTTTTAAAACACGTTTTAAAAATAAATACAAATTGCACCTTTTCTTAATTGGATATCAGGGGATCGGCAAAGGATTGAAGATTCCATTCCTTTTTTCCCGAGCCTTCTAGAGAAACTAAGCTAGTACTTATAACCTTTGAAAGTTAGGAGCACGTTAGGATTAAACGGTTCCATAATGAAAATGGATTATGGATTCCAAGAGCAATAACTTTTGATATAACGTGGCTTTAGAACTGAAATTTTGCAGGATGGAGCATTTATGTACTTTCTATTCCTAAATAAAAAATCTTCCAGCTGGGAGCAGTTTGGAATTATTTATTCCTGATTTCTTTTTGAGTTTGAGCCTTTTTGAACTGAGGATTGGAGTATGTTTATTTGACATTAAGTAGTTCGAATTTAACTATTTGGAAGGTTTGGGTCCCTAAGACCACGAAAATAAAATTTTCCACTAGAATAGAGCATCCAAGGATTATGGAATCCTTCATTGAAAGAAGCATACTTTGCCTTATCCAAAATGAGCGTATTAGTCTGGAATGAAATATCCTACAAGGCTCTAAACTGATTTTTTACGTTACTTGATATGTCGTTACGTCATGCCTTAAAATAAGCTCAGATAGAGCCCCAAAGGATTAATAATCCATTTTGCGAAAAGTTGGGGCGGGGTTGGGTGCACACTTCAATCGCTTTAAATTGGAGTTTTTAATCCTAAAACGCTCGTGAAATCGCACTTTTTGGTATCTGAGAATGTTTTAACGTAAAGTGCAATTGACTTTTGATTGATTTTAGATTGTAATCAGCCCATTTTAACGATGAAATGTATCTTTTATAATTGTTCAAGTTCAGAGATGTTTTCCGGATGGAATTTCAGATCCAAAAGTGCTCTTCATCATTGTTTCATAAAATATGGAGATCGTGTGACATGTTGAGACCATCAGAATAAATCCAAGAGCCACGTAACTCTCATAATTCCAAAGTTCATAAAATCTAATATTTTGGAATGTTGAATCCTTCTTCGCTCCTGGGACCAAAACCAAAGCTCTAAGCTCGTGTGCTCCACCTTTTTGGAAGATTTCATCCCAAAATCCTTGTTGAAACTTATATTATTCAACAAAAGCCGTTTTTTAGAAAATTTAATGTCACGTTTTCGCCAAAAGTGTAAAAAACACCGACAAATACATAAACTGGCTAATGGCGAGCTCAGTGAAGAAAACCATCCCTCAGATTTACCAAAAACACTCTTCCAACATTGAACAACGGTGGCGTAACACTGAAATCTTCTCAACAATAACATATGCCAGGATTGTTGTTCAAAGGAAGCAAGCTTGATTTGAAAATGGACAAGAAAAATATTTTGACAACCAGGCTATGTTTGGGAGCCTTTTTCTTTTTTTTGTTTTTTCTGTTACCGTTCTTAATGAAAATATGTCGAAACCCAATATACCTGTATGAAAAGTAGTCTGGGTAAAGTTTGTATGTGAAGACCGTGAAGAATGCCAAATTATTTCAATGTTTTAAACTTTCATCAACAATCCATAATTCAGGGATTCCCGCTCTTTGCTTCCAAGAGTGGGGACCACGTTCCTATTATCAGCTTTTTGATGCTTACTGATAGGGCCAAGTAATATTCTCTGGCGTTCCATCCAGTGACGTAAATAAATTCCCTGAGTATCAGAGACTGAGAATATTTCAACCTCTGAAGACCAATAATAGAAACTCTATCACGCATGTGTCAATCTAATCACTGTAGAAAAAATCAAAGATGAAGAGCAAATATTACCATATTGATTTCTAGCAGACTGTATCAGTATGCAGTTTACTATTTACGAATTCCCCAGAAACCTCTAAGTGTAATTGAAATGAGTTTCTTTCAAAAGAAATCTTTTACATGATCCCCAAATGTATATAACAGTAATTACTAAACTTTTAATTATGAAAATGTCACTTCAATTGAATCGAAATAATAGACTTTATGTTATGATTCTCTATCACTGACTCTTTTTAAAAAGTATTGATGACATTTTTGAGTTGTGTTTTCAACGACGGGAATAAAAATATCAACTTTGAACTTCATCCAAGATCCTGGATGATCGTCATGGTTACTTTTCTCTGCGTTGATTGCACGCTGAATAGAATCTGGATTGGTCGGCACAGTGTCAATATATGATTTCGACCTGTGCTTTTCACGGTAGTAAATAAAGCCTGTAATACACGGGGACGAAGTTGGAAGAGCCCCTCCAGCAGATTTTCAATTCCAGCAATCACGCAATTTTTTTCTTTCCAAATTCACGTATTCAGGCAATCTTTTTTCGAATTTCACGCAATTTCTGTTAACGCAAAGTTTTCCAATTCACGCACTCACGCACTTTTTTAAATTTTCACGCATTCACGCATAAGTGAAAAAGCCGATTCATGCACTTGTGAAAGCGAAAAAGTCAATTCACACAAACCGTTGGAGTCCCTTCAAATGTTCTGTTCAGTTCATAGGTAGCCGAGCAAGCTGGTCGCACACCCTGTGAAAACAACCGAAAAACCTCCTAAAGTCTTAAATTATTTGGCTATCCACGTTAAATATCGACTCCATCTATCAGATCGAGGTATAACATTCTTAAATATTCTCTCAAGGGACAACACAACCGTTCGTGATACATTCGTTTATATTAAGCAAACCTTTTAAGGTATTTTACCCAGCTGGCACACAACGTCTTTTTTAAGGTTTGTCTAATGTTTACAAAGTTAGATTAACGTTGAAACAACGTTGTGTGCCATATGTTAAGGAAATATTTGCTCCAGTTATCGAGACATCGTCTGTATAAAAATGAGTGATTTGATTTTATACTACCTTGTTTATCAAAGTTGGAATCACAAGGACTGTAAAACTTGAAAGCCAATGGACCATTTATAATTTGTGTTTTAATCATCGGACCCTAAAATAGGAAGAAATTTCAAAATAATTGAAAATCTTTTACAAATACATATAGATATATGTCCTCCGAATCATACAGGATAAGCCCTACTCCTCCCCTGAAGGAATAAGATTCACAGGGCTGACAGACACTGCGACTTGATAGGCGTGAGCTGGAAAGCCTTAACGTTTACCATGACACTTGAACGACACTATAATCTACCCACACTCTTGTATCAGAGTAATGGTACCCGATTCCCCTTTCTTGGCATGGGTTGACCCCCGGGTAAAGGTATATTCACTTGTCGAGTGAATCGTAGTGACACGGTGGGTATCGAATTCAGGCCTCCCAGGCCAGAGTCAAGGATGATAACCACTACACCACTACACGACCTACAAACAACTACTATTAAAAACCCGTATAAAATAATAATATAACATGAATCTAAATTCTAACTATTAACACATAATGAACTTTGAAAGGAGCTTCTATGAACCTCTTACAGGAAATTTTCTCTTGGCTACCATATTATGCAAGATTTATAATTTATGGGGGATTTTTATGATCGATTCATAAGAGAACTTACCGGGAATCTCCTCTTGGCTACCATATTACCAGCATCTTTCTCAAGAATACATCAAAAACTTGCAAATCCATGGGGTACATAATCATCAAATGGACCATTCTTCAATTGAATTCTTCCAACTTCTTTACAATTCACTCTGATTTGTGCCACCACTTTTTCCACTTCTCTTCGTTTTCGAACACGGATATTAGCTGGTTCATCTAGTTTGACTTCTTTACCACCAGTTCGGATACGTACCATAAGCTTGTAACATTGACCAGGCTTGAATTTGTCTTTCATTATCATGTCGTTGTATTTTCCTTCAGTTTATGCTTACAATGAGCTTGCTACGTTTGCTGAATACAATGTCTCGAGAATCGGCTTTCCAAACCACTCTATCGGGGCAATTTCTCTTTTTAAGAACTCTTTATTAGCATTATTCCCACCTTCCTGTATCCAAGGGAATACAGACGCTTGCTGGTCTAGTAATTCATAGAAGTCTTTTACTTGAGTAGATTAATTTTCGTGGATTTCACATTTGGGAAGTTTGGACATATACTTTAAGAAGCATTTGATACTTTCAATTATCTGGGTTTGCTGTTCAAGTGAGTATCCCTTGCATGTTTTCCCTTAAGATAATTGGACTCGGTATAGCTTCATTATATAAGTGCAAGATACCTAGATCCCTCAACTCTGTGAGTAGCCAGTTATAATCACCAATAATCCAGTTATAAACATTTTGATATTACTGTAGAAGGATTAAAAAAAATAATTTACTTATCATCCACTGGACTATAATCACAAGACGCTCCATTGATTTCGAATGTTTCACCCAAACCCACTGAAAACAAAACTTGTTGAAATTGTCCTTGTCCTTCCTGCTAGAGGAAGCTCTTGGCATCATAAATTCTGTATAAAATGTGCAATCTTTTGAATGGTGAATTGTTGTGATAAGATCAGCTGCAGTAGGACCTGATAAATGAATTGGTGGTGCATCTGGTGTGAATTCTAAAGCTTCTATTTTGCTTCCAGGAGGACCAGGAACCTTTTTCGCTCCAGTTGGTGGATTACTGGGGTCCAGTGAAAAAGTTGAAATGACATCTGTGAAGTATGATCCATTGCATCCTGGTAAAAAATAAGAAGGTTTTATAATTTTTTGAGTGAAAAGGATTAAAGCATGACATTTAATGAAAACCAATTTTAGTATCAAACTTGTTTTTGCATTCTCATTGTCAAAACCCTTGCCAATGTAAAGCCCGTTATCCGCTCATCTGTGGGCGTGCAAACTCAAATATAGTTACTAGTACTAGACCCCGTAGTTTGAAATCACGAAGGAAAACGAAGCATGGACAGTTGGATTAGGACTCAAAAGGAAGCAGGCTGCATTGTGGTCAGGTCAAGAATTTGTAATGTAATGGTATGATTTGTAGCTAGCAGTATGTGATTATGATCGTTTATGTAAGGCGAAAATAAAAAAATGTAGTGTTTCCGGAATGCGGGTGAAGGAAAAAAGCTCTCATGCGGCCGGCCGGAAAAAACTTTTTGCTATTTTTGATAACTTAAGATCATTGAAATAGAACTTTAAAGATAACTTTTATGTAAAAACAGTATGAAGTAAGCCCTGCATACTGATGTATCAACTACTAACGAAGTCTGCGGCCGGGTCCGAAAATTATTTTTTTTCACCCGGCTGGTTTCCGGAAACACTACATTTTTTATTTTCGCCTAAAGAAGAAATGTTTTATGAAACAGACACTGAAATACCACTTATATGTATGTGACATGATATATGCCATAAGTCAACTTAAGATAACTTACCCGTTAGTAATAAAACAATATTGAAAAGTTTCAAAATAACTTCCATTTACTCAAACGATAAATCTCTGGCCAAACGAAAACCAGTATATTTTCCTTTCCTTTCAAATATCGACCTGTTCAAAATTAATCAAAGGTTAGTATTTAATTGAAAAATGTCATTAGTAACAATGCAAAAACGTCATTAATTAGTATTGATGTCAATTGAAGTGCTTTGACTGTGTTCTTGGAATTTTCTATTGTATTTTTCGTAATAATTTTACTTAGGTTATAACTCATTAGCACAATTGTACACTCCCGGGGGAGGGGGGGGGGTACTTAGGCAAATGAAGGGGTATGGTATGTGCCGCTCTTAAGGTTACCTTTTTTGGATTTCCATAGTCCCGCTAAGGGTTGGAAAAATCAGAAAATCAAATTTCAGTCCCACTAAGGGTCGGAGAAATAGAAAAATTTCAATTTTTTACCCCCCGGAAAGATCGAAATTTGGTCAAAACTGGTCAAATTTGTCCCAATAAGGGTCGTAAAATTCACACAATTTTCCTTTGTTTTCTCTTTTTTAGTCCCGGTAAGGGTCCAAGTGTCGAAAGTCGGGCGGTACCCCCCCCGTCAGCTCGCAACCATTGTACACTCCCACTGGAAGATTTGTCAAAAGTTTTTTCCACGGTTGGAAAATTACGCAACATTTTCAGCCCCGTTAGAGAATCAAATTAGATTTTAATACCTATTTGAAATTCTGTGGAGAAAATCTCGACTGAGATTTCGATATAAATTTTCATTCCCACTGTAGGAAATAGTAACAGCCACTGAGACAGGGGTGTGATTGTGAGGTATAGACTAATGAAACTGATGGTACTAATGCATTCGTTGAGTCAATTAAGGAAAACCATTGATCTGATTCACAGGTTACGTTCATCTACAGCTTAACGTTTTTTATAAGAGCAAACTATATAAGAACATAAGGCTTTGATAGCCAAAATATTACATACAAGTTAAAAACATATCAAGGCTTTAAAACTTTAAAACATTCGATTTCTTGGGAAAATGGGAAAAAACATTTACAAAATAGTCAAAATAAGAATATGTTTAGGCTGAAAACTCGAAAGATTAAGATAAACAGTCCCTCAAAGGGGTACAAATGCATAGGTTTGTCTCTTAAAGGGTCTCAAACTCAATAAAATCGAGAGTTTTCCTTTTTTTCCTAGAAAATATTGACCAATTTTTAGAAAATATCGCCTCTAGAATTTTTTCTTTCAAAGGATCGATTCTCGATTCCTAGCTCGCATAAACCGTCACCTCGCAAACAAAGGTGCTATGTTTAATGTTAATAAACAGTATTTTAAGCCTCACTTACGTCCGGTTTGATTTTGTTTGTTTTCAGGGATACTTTTGTTTACTTCATAAATAAACAAGGATTTGCAACGCAGAGGTCTACTTTTATTGTTGCTGTTATTTCCCTTGCATCCCGCATTCTATGAAACATGGATTTCTGGCGATTTTATGCTGGAGCTTTTCATCCCGGTTTTCATCGTGCCTTGCAAAAAGTGACGAAAAGAGTTTACAGTCGGTAGAGTTGTCAGTCTTTCTTCGAAACTTTCCCGTCGATTTTTTTTCCGTACCGCCATACCGCCATGTTTTTCCCGCCTTTACTATCACCTATCACATCGTCTAATAAGAATAGTGTTTTTCCATTTCATCATCGATATTCTTAACTTTTTGGGAAAAATCATCCTCAAATATTCTTACAGTATTCTAAGGTTAGGATGCAAACCCAGCCTAAATCTAGCATGCAATATATATATATCATCAAGCAAGAATTTGGCATTTTCGTGAAACTTCTATTAAGCAATGCTGGGTAATAATTTATAATTTACAGGTAGAAGGTTCTAAAAATGGGCATTTGTAGCTTCATTTGCCAAATTCCATGATGGTGGTATTCTTTTTTTGCACACGGATTTTATCAACGATGTAGTATGTTCTACCGTTAACCCTTTGAGTGCCAGGGTCCTTTTTTCTAAGTTTTTTTTAAAAAATCGCTAGTTCAAACTTTAAGGGCTTATATCTCCTGATCTAGAAGGAATTAGAAGCTTGTATATAGCTCGTTGGATAGCTTAGAGTCTCTTCTTTCTTTTGGGCGCCTTCGGCGCCGCCCGATTTAGGAAGGGCGTGGTGGGCGGCGGCCAAGGGCTGCGCGGACCTGACTGAACTGATGAAAAGGTGCCCAGTGGTAAAATTTCAAATCAATTCACTAGAAGACAGAATAAAGTAAAACAGGGCCAAATTTGGAGGTTCTTGGATCACTCGTTGACCAAAAATAGTCAAAAAACGGTCAGAATCTCAAAAAAGTGAATTTTTGTCAATTTTTTGCATTTTTTTGACTTTTTTGCTTAAAATTTCGCTGGAAAGACTCACTTTTGAATTTTTTTTTGCTTGACCATAAAGGACAATCTAATTCCTACGAGTTCGACCAAAAATAACGATTTCTAACTCAAACTGGGCATTACAGGAGGGCTTCGCCCTCCTATATAGCCCATGTCGTATATATACGACATCGGCACACAAGGGTTAAAATGTAATTTTTTTTTTTCTAAAAACCTGAATTGCAATTCAAAGTATTTTCCATTTTGAATTTGCTAAATCAAATCTCAAATGAACTTATTCATTAAAATTCACGGTGCAAAATTACACCATACATTATTTCCCCAAATTTTAAACAAATATGCAATTTCCTATTCATACAACTTGAATATTAATTCAGCTCAGATGAATACAAAACTTCAAAAATAATTAAAAATACGATGAACATAATAACGTTTAAACAAGAAATAATTCATCAAATAATTTCAGAATATTTAGACAGAAGATAGAAGGAAACAAACAAACAACGTAGACTTTTGTCAAATATGGCCTCCCCAGCTCGAAATAACCAGACAGCGAAAGAGCAGGTAAGCAAACTTTCCTCGCTAGAATTGATTATTTTCAGTATCAATTTAAGGTCGAAATCCGGGGGTGGATCATTCGATTCAAAAACGACCATACGGTACCGCCCAAAACTAGGCCTTTCAAATCGGACCCTTACAATGCATTTTCTTGAGCAGATGTTTTACCAAATTTTCCAAATTTTACACTTTTATAAATTTTTACTTAGAGTGCATTTTTTCTCAGCATTGCTGATTTCGACTCTTACAGTGCAACTTGGGAAGCCCGGAAAATATACCCTTAAAGGGCGCACGTATGGTAGTTCATTTACCTTGAGCCCCCCCCAGCCCCCCCCCCCCCCCCGGAGGAATATTAAACACCTAAACCTGTTAACCTAAAGGTTTTTCAACGTCATCATTTTCAATTTTTTTTAATTTTTCGAATTCAATTCTTTTATCACGTTTTGAAATTTGCATATGATTAGATATATAGCTCAGAAAATTTTGAGTCGAAAATCTACACAAAGTAGTCTTACTAACAAAGTTTCAAATAGTTTCCAAATTTTTTCTACGAGATAAACACAAAAGAACACCAGCGTGGTAGGTTCTACCACCCCCCTTGAGGCTATAGGATTTATTAAGGATTTAACCTTTTAGGATTAATCACATAATTTTTAGAAGAAAGACCAATGGACTGAAGCAGAATTCGTCGAAATGATTTGTCCAGAATGTTTACAACCTCGAATGGAAGTTATGAACCCAGAATCACGACCCAAATGTGGCCCGTGCTTAGCTAAAGATTTGCATTATGAAATGATACCGTATATTAAGTGGGAGTTTGATACATATGGAAGATCGCTAAGAGCTGAAAATCTTGAACGAGAAAAAAAAGAACAAGTGATACTTTAATGGACCTACCTGGATTATGCATTTAACACGTTTCTAATTGATATCTACGTGACGTGACCATTAAACAATCATTCAGAACACAAATAGTGACGGTCTATTAAAGTTAGTTGTTTTTTCTTATAAAAAAAACGTTTTGAAACCAAAATTCCATGCTCTTGAAATGTTCTTTCATATTCAAGACTTTGTGAGCAAAAAAAACATCTCCAAAAAATTGAGTAATTTGGCTAAGAACATTGATGTATGTTTATTAATAGTGATTCTTATTGATAAAGATGCTTTTTTTGAGCTGAAAAATTCATTTTTTACAAAAGTCTGCTTGAGCCATCTTTTATCTACTTTCATACAAAAAAACAGAAAAAAACAATGGTCCAATATTTCACAAAGTCCAAAAAACCCTTATATGGCCGTTTTTTTAGCTGAAATATATTTTTTTCTCCAAAAATCGGGCTCCGTCACATTCGAGGATTTATAGTTATGCATCTTTATGCAAAAAATCATAGAAAATGAAAGAACCAATCATGTGCTTATAAAAAAATATCGAATTTGGCCAGTTTTTCTATAAAAACACGCCAAACAACCAAAATTTCATGTCTGAACACTCGTGAGAAAAAAAAAACATCTATCTCATAAAAAAATTGAGTAATTTGACTAAGAACATTGATGTATGCTTATTAATAGTGATTCTTATAGATAAACGTGCGTTTTTTGAGCCAACAAATTTTTTTTGCAAAAATTTGCTTAACCCATCTTATACCTATGATGGTACCCTACTTTCGTGCAAAAAATCAGAAAAAATTTATGATCCAATTTTTCACAAAGTTCAAAAAACCCGTTTTTAAGCCGTTTTTTGGCCCAAATTTGCCCCCGATAATCGGGCTCCGTCACATTTTGGGCATTGCCATTTTGCATCATTGTGCAAAAAATCAGGAAAAACTAATGAGCCAATCTCGAGAAAAGCTGGTAACTAACGGACGGACGGACGGACGGACAAAGGTTAATTTATAGGACCTCCACCGGGGTAGGTCCAAAAAGGTGACAAAGAAGAAACAGCTGATAAAGAAGAATCCCAGATCAAAGTTTGTGAAAAATACGACTTGCTCGGTCGATTTTGTGGTGACAGAGCTATTCACGACGACCTAAAATTTTCAACTCAGAAGTAATTGTGATAACCAAGCGAGAATGAATTTTTCATGTGTAACAAATATTTCTTTTTAAAATAAATTTGTAAGAGGGTTTTGTTATCAGGTTACTGTCACTCAACTATTACTAGCAATTAGCTGTCGCTATGAATGCCCCGCCGATAGCAGATATTAGCCCAGAGGAACTTAGTCATGAAGAGAGCAAGGGAATCATAATCAGACTATAAATTGGTGAAATGAGTCTTCATAAAAAGTGCTCAATGTTACTAGAGCTGTTTAAAGTTAAGAAGCACGAGCCGATGCGGTTAAAATTTTCTCAGTAAGATCCATACATAACGAAAGTGTCAATCATAAAAAAACATGTTTAATCTACCCTTTCTGATGCAAAGTGACTTAAATTAAAACCATTACAGGTTTCGCAACATATTAAGAACTAGAATGATATCAAAGTTGATTTTCTTCAATCACCAGATAAAAATCTAATAAAAATCCCTTTTGAAAACCCAAACATAAGAATGTGTACTGTGAAACTGAAAGTGCTTCCCTTTCATAAAGAATATACTTTAATGGGATAAATTTTCGCGGGGATTAATTTTCGCGGATTTCGCGGATTTGGGTGTCATCCGCGAAAATAAGTTCCATTGGAAATTTTAAAAAGGCCCATCCGCGAAAATTAGTTACCGCGAAATATTTGAATTTTTTTTGCAATTGGAGAAATTTCTATTTATCTGTTTTTTATTTTTTTATACTGTGAAACTGAAAGTGCTTCCCTCAAAAAGAATATAATTTAATGGATAAATTTTCGCGGGAGCGGATTTTCGCGGATTTGGGGTATCCGCGAAATAAGTTCCATTGGAAATTTTAAAAAGGCCCATCCGCGAAAATTGACCGCGAAATATTTGAATTTTTTTTGCAATTGGAGAAATTTCTATTTTCATCGTTTTTTATTTTTTTTCTACATGAGGGTACGCAACCCTCGAAAAAGGTCAAATCCTCGATATGCTTGTTAGCAAAAAATCGTTTTCCTCAAAATTTTCTTCACAATTTACAAACTAAAGAGGTATTGAAAAATTTTATCCAAGTGATTGCTTATTGTTAAAAGCTTTTCAATGCAAGAGGGTAATCCAACTGGCTTGAAATTAAACATTTAAAAGGGTATGTAAGAAAAGGAGGCATATCTCCTCGCCCTATTCCAAAACACCCTCTTATTACTTGAAAAAAAAATTCTTAATTTTCCTGGAAAAATTTTATCTCAATGTTTTGACCCTTTTCGAAAATTGTAATTTGTACCCCAATCCGCGAAATTAAATCCCCGCGAAAAATCAGGAAATCCCTCATCCGCGAAAATTAATCCCCGCGAAATGTTAAAATTTTGCGGATGAGCTCAACCGCGAAATTTAATCCCCGCGAAAATTTATCCCATTAAAGTACATAATGCAGATTAAAAGGTGAATTTGAAAACGAAATTGAATATAATTTCAGTCATTTGATTTGAAATTTAAAAAGTAAGTAACTTTGGACTGGTGGCATACTGTAGATATAATTTATTTGTATCAAAGGTTACTGAAAATTATCTGAAAAACTTTAACAATCTTTATACGTGTTTCTGCAAAAAGTTTTCAGTTAGAATAAAATTTCTTCATGGTTACTAAAGATATGAATTTGATAGTTGCTCTCAAAATTGCCAGGGGAATTTTCAGATACCGTGTCCTGTTGTAACCACCGTCAACATGGTTAAAAACTTTTCACTTCACAGGTAGGTACAACATTGTGTTTGTATTTTATTGGACGTCTGCTTCTAAAAAAGTCAAAAAAAGTTTGTTCAGTTTTGATTTGAGCAAGTAACTCCTGCGTTCAACATCAATACGGTACAATGTGCCGTGGTGGTATTAGTAGAGAGAGTGTTCGAGTCTGTTCATAATATGAGGCTGAAAATCTTCGGCGTATATACATTACATATCGAAGTACCGTTCTGACACAGTGACATAAACAGCATTTTCAAAGTTTGCTTTTTAAGCTTCAATATTGGCGTAAAGAATTATTCACAAAATAGCATCAAATACTTCAATCCATCGTTTCGGCTTTTTTTCCGCTTCTGTTTACATTCTGCTCGCTGCCTCCCATGCACAATCATTTTTTTTTGCTGTAACACTGTGTGCTTCAAAATGCCCACGAGAATGAATCAGTTCATGTTAGTCATAGTATATTTTCATTGGCATGTCTCACTCACTAAACCTTTTGGAAGAAACTCAATGTTGGTACCAGTTTTTGGCACGTTTTGGCGCAAGGCTACTCTTGAAAATTACTTTCGGCGCATGCAATATCCATATAATTATAGGGTACTCTGGGTTTTGTCTTTCCACCAAAAATTTTCAATTTAATTTCCTTCAAAATGAAATCACTATATAGGTAAACAATATGAATTAACGGTCAATTTCCTTTTTGTCTATGCCTTTATAATATCAGCAGGGTTTCGTTAGAGCAGCGCATAACACTCTGTCTGTGTGTGTGTATAAACAAACTGTCATTGAAGATGTCCATCCAGGGGCCGGCGAAACTGGGGGGGCCGGGGGGCCATGGCCCCCCCACTTTTTTGCTAAGAAAAAAAACCAACCAACCATGGTGGCGCCTCCTTAGACACTTACTATTTGGCCCCTCCACTTTCAAAATTGATTCGCCGGCCCTGCCATCGTCCATTCTGACAATTGTATAAGGTTTGATCTAATATCATTAGTTTGATAGTTATTCATTCAGTAGCAAACAATGTCCCTCAAGTAAATCCAGTTGAGCAAATACGTTATAACCAAGCAAAAATCTTGTGTGCTGTTTGTTGTTTGTGAAAGCTTTTAGCTGTGTGGACTGGCAGTGCAGACGGGAAGCTAGTACCTTCTCTGTCCGTGCATAGCTAGGAAATCAATACAAGTAGCAGCAAAAGAGATATCGCGCGCGAACATTTTTTAACCGCGCGCGGCCCGCTCAGAATCGGACGAAACATGAATATGAATATTTTTCTGGCGAGCAGGTCCGCTACGTGAAGCAACAAAAGCCCCTGCGGGGCAAAAACTCAAATCTCTACTTTTCTAACCCCCAAACATTTTACTTTGCATTCAAAGTATCAACTCTCTTGTCGTTTAGGACACTGTCTTGATATCAAACAACAGTCTGCACATAACCTTTGGGTTTAAAGCCAAGAAAGGACTAGAGAGGAATCTTCAACCTTTCACAATCATAAAAAAGTGAAGCCTTAATATTTGCACCACTTTCAGGTTGACAGATTGAATTTAGCGCTTTCTTTGTTTTAACGCATTATATTTATTAAACTCCGTCATTATTTCCAATACGTATAGATTTCAATAGATTTTTTCAGCCAGTGGGGTAAAAATAACTGACTGAAACTCGATTGGGATTGATGTTCACATATTTCTTATGAATGGGAATTTCAATTCTTTTATTTTAAAGTCAGAAAATTCAGTGTGATGGGAAAAATATTTTATATTTTGCAGTGAGGATTGGTTTATTTGATTATTTTCAGTGGGGGGATAAAAACTTAAGGAAAATTTTTCACCGGGGACGATATTTTGGCCAATTTTTCCAGTGGGAAGGGTTCCCAGTGGGTCTGTGAGAAGGGGGTGTATCAGTGGCTTCATTTCCCATCCAAGAGTTTCCTCTCTAGCTTATCTTAAACTCAATACAACCATTTATATTAATTTCCAATTATCATGGACATCTAATATGTACTTTTTCGCACCTTCATTCTGTAGCTTCTGCACTGTTTTGTATTTTGTTTCACAGTTTCTTTTTACAAAGACGTTGTAATTTACTTTATTCTCTGTACTTGACTATTCCCATACTGACCAGATATATTCTATGATTTTCAGCATGATTTCTGTCGGCAGCCATAAATTTGATTGAGAGCCTACTTCAAAAATCTTGCACGCTAAATAAAAATATCTTAAAAAGAGATTTCCAAGAAGGCAGGTTCCGGACTAGACCGGACAAGACCTTGGACCCTGAGAAAACACGGACTCCGGACTTTTACAAAAACCCGGACCCCCGAAAACACGAACCCCCTCAAATTTGCGAATTTCCAAGAATGTTCCCATACTCCATAATGTTCCCGTACTCCTAATGTTCCATTACTCTCAATGTGCTTGTGGGAACTTTTGGCGGGCGAAAAAGTAGAGATGCTGACATTAGACAGTTTTAGATCATTTTGGACTTCATTTTCGTCACTTTTCCCCGACCAAAATTTCAAATTCGTCACTTTCACCCGACTAAACTGTCCAATAAAAATGCCTTCCTTCACTAGCTCGAAAATGGATCTTGTAATTCGACGTTTAAAGCACTAATTTTGGTAAATAAAGGTGTAAAAAATTTGATTTGAATTTTGGTTGCAGTATAAAATTTCGGGTAAATGTTTTGGTCGGGGATAAAAAAAATCGGGTACAAGTTTTGGTCGGGTGATAAAATGTCGGGAAAATATTTCGTAACCCGCTCAAAATTTTGGTCACTTTCCCCCGACATTTCTTTCCCCGATAAGGTATGTCGTTATGGACCATAAGGGAGTACGGGAACAGTGTTCAACATTGGGGGATATGATAAATTGGGAAGTATGGACCATAACAGTGTATGGGAACATTTGGGGGTATGGACCACAAGAGAGTACGGGAACGTTGTATAGATCATAGGGGAGAATGAGAAAATTTGGAAGTATGATGGGTACATTGGAAGTATTGGAAAATTTGGGAAGTATGGGAACATTGGGAGTATGGGAACATTTGGAAGTATGGGAACATTGGAAGTATGGGAACATTGGAAGTATGGGAACATTGGAAGTATGGGAACATTGGAAGTATGGGAACATTGGAAGTATGGGTACATTGGAAGTATGGGAACATTGGAAGTATGGGAACATTGGGAGTATGGGAACATTGGAAGTATGGGAACATTGGAAATATGGGAACATTTGGGAAGTATGGGAACATTGGAAGTATGGGAACATTTGGAAGTATGGGAACATTGGAAGTATGGGAACATTGGAAGTATGGGAACATTGGAAGTATGGGAACATTTGGGAAGTATGGGAACATTGGAAAATATGGAACTTTGGGACGTATGGGAACATTGGAAGTATGGGAACATTGGAAGTATGGGAACGTTGTATGGATCATAGGGGAGAATGAGAAAATTTGGAATTATGGGTACATTGGAAGTATAGGAACATTAGTGAGTATGGGACCATTGGGAGTATCGGAATATTGAGTAGTATGGATCATAGGGGAGTATGGGAGTCAGGTTTTAGTAAAAGTCCGAGGTTCGTGTTTTATCAGGGTTCAGGGTCCCGTCCGGGTTCTTGTTATACAGTACGCCATCATAAAAATCCAAACTAGATCTATTTGCTTTTGCCAAAGCCGAAATAATTCAATCTGAAGTTGGCGCTTTTAAAAAGTACAAAAACTCTTTTCTAAAATTCTATCAATTTTCAAGGTACAAACAAATTGAGTTTAATCTTTACTTAACGATTTAATGACATTTAAAGCAATTTTGGAGACTTAAGGATTGATTCACTATTCCTGTAATTGGACTTATAAGGTGGCCAAGCAAGATTTCTGTTAGGGAAAGGAGCTAGGTAAAAAGTGGCTTGGTGTAAAATCACTGAAGGTGTTTCCAAACTGTTTTGTTTTTAAGGAAAAGCAGCATTTATTAGGTTAAAGTATATTTTTTTCCCCAAAGTAATTTGAAAAACCCCTTTCAATTAAGCAATAAGCACAGACGAGTAGTAATATGTTAGGATACACGATTCAATGTCTTGATAAAGTTTGTTTTCAATGTTTACCCGAATTCCTTAATGTTATTGGTTACGTCGTATCTTCCTTCGTTTCAAGCGTAAAAGCCTGGAGCTGTCTATATTGTGTAGACTTTTATAATGTTATTGCTTAGCTGAACTCAAGTATGATCTGTTTCCCTCAGCAGGTTGTCCCTCATTTTTCTTATCTATAGCATGTTCATGTCTATAGTAAGGGTTCGTATATAATTTCCCCTTTTTTCTGAGAAATTTGAATCAATTCATCAATGAATCAATAATACAAATAACCAGGTCAGCAAATTGTATACATGTCACAGTCATGTGAATTTTTATACTCTTAAAATACCAATGTAAACATAATAAAGGAGGGACTTTTCGTGTTCGGCTGGTTTTTTAAAAAACTTGTTCTAGAATATTCTACCATGAAACATTATAAAAAAAGTTAGTTGGAACGTATTTGCTTGAGTACTTTGCAATAAGAGAGGTGCAGAGATTTTCAAGTTTAGATTTGGTTTCATAAAATATTGAGGTTTTGGAAAGCTATTATCTAAAAGTTACAAGGAGCACAAAGATGTCGACCGTAAACTCTAAAAAGGTATTTTTCATTTGCTTTTCTCCCTAAGCTCAATTATTTTCTGCTATGTACAACGCTCTCCACAAAATTTGGCTTAAAGTACATCCTCGTTATCAAACCCCATGGCGATTTAATAAGAATACACCCCTGCTTCTTATATTGTATATGGACTTTTTTTCTCCAAGAAAAATCATTTCTCAAACTTTGACGTTTTCAATTTAAATTTTTTCACTTTATCATCACTTTTTTTCTTTCAAAATGAATATTTTTCAAGTGTTCCTGCTCCGATGTCTGAGTTAGAATTCAAACCCATGAATTAAAATTATTAGTTTGTAAAATCCCATCGGTAGTTTACAATTTATCTTTTACTTCCTTTTGTTATGTGTTTTAGACAAAATATCAAGGTTCCAAGCGTATGTTTGGACAATTTAGATGTCCCGAATGTAATAGGACATGGGCTAGTGGAAATAATGGCTAATACCGCCAAAATGTCAAGCTGGATTGACTTTTCCATACATCAACAAGCTTAGAAAGACCCTCTGTCCTCACCGCCAGGAAAGAACTCTCACATTTATGTGATGTGTAACGAGATGGCCGATATTGCGGATCAAGACATTATAAAGATTTAACAACCTATTGGGAGGTCTCGAATTTAAGGTACTTGTTAACGACACCCCCTGTGTTACATCCACTAGACCCCACGCCCCACTGGAAAATTTGGTGGGAAAAATACCCTAGAATTTCGACCCCACTGGAAAATATTGATTTCACCCCATTTGAAATTCAATGTTTAAAAATTGCACTACGAAACTATCCCCACTGGATTTTTTAATCTTGGAACAATAGAATTTTTATCCCAATCATTGAGATTTCAATAGAAATTTTTATCCCCGCTGTGGGAAAAAAGTTTCACTGGGGCTGTGAGACAGGTGTGTATACTTTAAATTAATTCTGCAATTATGCATTTTCTTTCTAGGTTATCCATTTGTTGAATATTGCTGACTCAAACTTCTATTATTCGAATCTTTCTATAATTCGAAATAAATCTCAGCTCCCGTCATAGGAAATACCTTGCTTATTCTATAATACGAATCTTTCTGTAATCCGAACAAATTAGAATTCCCTTTCGAACTCGAATTAGCGAGAGTCAACTATACGTCAGCTTTAATTTACTTTAATAAATCAACTTTATACCATGTGTCCCAGAAAAAAGTTCCCCTTTTTGAGATGAATATTTTCGAAAAGTATTGGGAATTTTAGAAAAAATCTTTTTGCATCGTAAAGAGGAAAGGCTAATTTAAATTTTGATGTATCATACATAAAAATCTGATCAATATTCAAAAGGTTACAAAGAAAAAACTTTTTTTGTGATTTCAGAAAATCGTCAAAAATGGTCAAAAACGAAATGGTCAGGGCTTCGTTGTTATCGATTGCTAAAAACAGCATTAACTTATTCTTTTGTTGTAAAATTTGTAATTTTGTTTTGAAATTTGTATATTAAATTAATTTGATAATCGTGCTGTGTAAATAAAACGGTGAAAGTAAAACGATCATACATCTCATTATCCTATTTGTCATTCTTGGAAACTGGGAACTATTCTTAGAAACCCTTTGCCATTCATGAAAACAGTCGGTGGTGGTGGGAATCAGTTGAGCCAATTCAGATAAAACGAAGGGTACAAATACAAACGAGAGAAACCTTTTTCTTGGGATATCAGATGATAATAATGTTTAAACAGTGTAATAAAAAGCTGAGAAACACAATGAGAGCTTTCTCAGTGAGGATAAAGATTTCATGAGTTTTGCGAAATGGGTACTAAATTTTAGTATATTTTTCTCAAAAATCTGAAATAGGATGCCTTATGATCGTTGAGCAAAAAAGTTTGGAAGTGAAGATTGAAAATAAAGAAGAAAAACTCAACTTCTTCAATAATCCTGCTATAATCATCATTTTCGAACGACTGATTCTTTAATCTTAGAACATCATCTCAATGTGAAAAAGTTGATTTTCATCTTCTTCACTTTTCATCTTCATTTTTCCATTTTTATGAACTTTTCTTTTTGATAGATCATTCCACTCCAAACTATCTTTTCAACTAGGACAAAACTGCTTATTAATTCGAATTCTATTAAAAGTTAAAACATGATTTGTCTCCGCTGCAGATTATTATGATACAGAATTTATCAAGGTTTTGATTTTAATGACGTCATTAAAACAATGCAAAGTTGAAAGATTTGGTGTAAGTGAATGAAATTAAATTATCATCACTTTATGATCGGGAGTTTCTAAACATCGACTAGAAATGGCGACCACGACCAGCGACCACGACCGGCGACCAGATGAATCTGGGTTATCGAGCTTTTCCTCCCCCTCCACCGTAGAGTCTTTCTCTTATGATCATTTATTTATCGAATTGAAGAGTAAAGCTCACCCCTGTCTCACCTACAGTGATTATAAAGCCACGTGCAAAACGTGTAGCGCAGCCATTTCAACGCTCTTGGAGCTTGAATAGAGTGTCAATTTCTATCCTTTTGTATTTTCGGCATCAAATTAATTAGTGGCAAAATTTGTGCTGGAATTTATTTAGGATCTATTTGATTTGATTTATTTGATCATCAGATCATTATTGTAAGGAGAATAGCATACTTGATGAGATTGATATCTCTAAAACTGGCCTTCCCAGCTTTTTCCTACCATAGTCATTATAAAAAACACTGGTCTGGCAATGTATTGTTTTAGCTTTATTGTCAAATTTTCTTTTGTTATAAATAAAAGGCAAGATGCGATTTGCAAACTTTTTGATCACGTTACCAAATTCTCCTCTTGGGATTGGTCTAGTTTTCAATCACATGATCAAAAAGTAAGCAAAACAAGTCGATTAGCGAACGCAAGCTCTAACTGTTAACAATAGAAATAAACAAAAGCCTTCCAGACCGGGGTTTTTTATAATGACTATGTTCCTACTGACAATTTCTATCTATTCATACTAAAGGCATCTCATTCGGTACAATTAAAATATTTGGTGTAATAAAGTTTACAGGCATCACACTTAATTGCCCTGTCAATATTTTTGTCAAAAAGTGTCACTTTGTCTAGAAAATGACTGGTAACGTCAAAAGTCACTTTTAGTATTCTCTAGCTAGAGTAATTCTCAGCCACGTGCTCAGGGGTTCATTTGAAAGCCACATCAGGACTCGATTTGGATGTTCTCTACGGTGGAGAGAGCAGGTAAACTCGATAATCCAAATTTATCTGGTCGCCGGTCGTGGTCGCTGGTCGTGGTAGCCATTTCTGGTCGATGTTTAGAAACTCCCCTATATGATCGTTTGAAATGGGTTTTTCCATTAAAATTCCGTACAGAAGGATGGCCGAACCTTTTCCTGTCAAAGAAAATTCTTTGAAATATGTGAATCCCCCTGGAAAATAGCAAAATTTTAAAACTAGTTCTTACCTCCTGGAAAAAATGAAAAACCATTCCTTTAGATTCCCTGGAAATTCTTCTCGGATTTCCCCTGGAAATGTTCGTCCACCCCCTGTATGGATATAAAATTGAATGACAGTGCCAGCAGTGAAAGCTAAATTAATCATAACGCAGTTGCTTAAAAAGAGAGAATGGAGATTTTTATTGTGTGGAAAAAGCACCATAAAAATCGGAAAATACGGTATGAATGTGGAAATTTTCTATTACTGTAAATACGTAAAATTTCGCTCCCTTGGAGCATAAAAGGTACATGTCAATTTTAGGTGATACACGTTTTCTTTTTTATAAGAACATCCAAAATTTTTGAAGCCTTCGGATGTTCTTAACTTTTTGAAGCCTAAAAATGTTCTTAACATGCGTTCTTATTTTCGCCATTGTTTTATGTGTTTTTGTCCATTTTCCTAAGAAATTGGGTGTTTTAGAGTTTTAGAGCCTTAAAATGTTCTTAACTTGATCTTTTTTTGGCACCTTTAGTCTCAAATTGTTCTTATTTTGTTCTTATTTATGTGCAATTGAAGTATTTTAGGCGTTATACCCTTATTCACTACTTTGACCCCTAAATTGCTTTAAATTGAGATATTTCAGGCTCATCATTGTTCTCAAATTGTTCTTATTTTTTGGCGCTTTTGAGCCTCATTGTTTTTATAAGATTACTCATTTTTAATTATTAAAGTTTTTTAAAGCTAGTAATCCTGAGCGGTCAAAGAGACTCACCAGAAAAGTCCGCAAATTTTTGTATGGGTGTCTTATGTTTACCGAATGTTACCTTCAAAAGAAATGCTAGTATATAATTTAAAAATCTTCCTCAAATTTTGTTTTGTTTGCTGACTACAAAAATATTAAATTTTAAACAACAAATACCAAGTAGAGGACGTGCTTTCTATAACGATTTCTTTTCTCGTACAATCAAAGCTTTTAAACCATCAAATTTGAAATCTTCAGCAGACTCTGAGAAATCGATTGAGTTGATAGTGAGCGAAGCATTTTTAACTAAAGCAATATAAAGATATGACCATGCTGAGTGTTTTAGTTTTTACAATCGCAATTTTATTATCAGTAGGTGAGTATAAGTTTACACTTATGGGATTCATTCCTGTATCTTCATTAAAATCGTCCGATACATACGTCGAAACATTTTTTATATAGTCGGTCTTGACCGAGCTTCAGAGCTGCATCAATGATTACAAATTATTATGTTACAAGTACAAAAACACTCAAAAAATGGCAAAAATAAGACCGTGTTAAGAACATTTTTAGGCTTCAAGCTCGGCTCAAAAAGTTAAGAACAATCTTTAGCTGTCCCCAAAATTTTAGATGTTCTTATAAAAATCTGAATTTTCACTTTTAGAAGATGTATCACCATTGAGTGTTGATTGTGGCGAACATCTGGATGATTATCACCTCAGTGTCGGTTGCTTACGTAAGAGAAAATTTATAGAAATTATTAAATACAATAGAATTATTTTTTGATATTGTTTATTAATTAATAACACGAAATTAAACAGATGTTCGACAAGAAAGATTTTCCGCATTGAATGCGCAGTTTATCATTCACTGATTAGTAATTTTAGTCTAAATTTTAAAAAATTTTGATTTTCGTAATTTTGAAACCCTTAAAGAGACTTGATTGCTTTTTAATGATGTTTGTACCCATTTGAGGGGCTTTCGAGGGTGTGAAAAAGGGATGACCCTCATTGCTCGCACATACCCGACACCCATGTTGCCTAAGTACCCCCCGGATACAATACCGAGTTTATGTATGTGTGTTTTTCTGTGACGGAGACGGTAAGGTTCTAATTTGACTAGATCCTAACCAGCTGAGAACGACGGTAAATCAGCGCTTTTACCGTCCTCTATTTTGGGGGTCAGAAGTGCGGGTTATTCCAAATCGCTTCAGTCACTCTACCGTCCTCAAAAGTGCAAATACATAAACTCGCTAATACAAGAGGAACGATTCGTTTTCTTTTGTCGGTCATGGTCATTCAAGTTCGATACTGTTTTTCTTTTTCTAGACGGCTTATGCTCTGAAGGAAGATCCCATTACATGGGTTGTAAAAGAACATGCGATAATGGGTCAAGTTTGTTTGTCCGCAAAAAGAATACGGATGTTGGTGTCCACAAGGCTACGCTGAAAACGAAAAAGAAGAATGCGTTCCTCTTTCAAAATGTCCTTGCAGAGTAGGCGACAAAGTTTACCAGGTATGTTTCCGATTAAAAATATCTATGAACTTATTGCCTGAAAAAAGTAAAGCCAGCAGTGGATATTTTGCACGGGGTGAAGGGGGGGGGCGCGAATAAGGTTTGCACATACCCGGTACCCATTTTGCCTTAGTACCCCTCGGGATGTTTTGTTTTCCTTATCAAGAATCTTCTCAAATGATCAGCAAATTATTCGTAAAAAATATATTGATGATATTGTTAAGAGAGTATGCTAGCAAAGATCATAAAGAGAAAAAGTTGTGCATCAAAATCTAAAGTCAAAGTGTGCTAAACGAGGAACGAGCTGCCATTTATAAACATTTAGTCTAAGAGATTCAATTTGTTCATTTTTAGCCTGGGCAAACTGTGGTCAGAAGTCTCTGTACGACATGCACCTGTTTCAGTGGTTCTATGATCTGTTATGAGGTTTGCATTGTTTAGGTCCTCCTGATCTGGATCAGAATACAAAGAATTTACAAATATTTTATGTTTTGTTTTATGCTATAATCTATATTGAGTAGTTGTGAATGTAATTTTAATTACATAAAACTTGTACTTGAAATATATCACATGAATGACTATCAATATTTGTAAATTTGGAAAATGTTGTGCTTTAGTTTCCGTTTCTTTGAGATTGAGTGTTACCTTTGTACTTCTTCTCTGGAACCTAATAAACAGGGGAGGGATTACCAAAATTCTACTTTAGAGCAAAATAATGGAATGAAATAAATTCCTGTCTCAGACCCGGTGGTACTTTTCCTCAGTTGGGATGAAAAATTCCAATGGAGATGGAAAATCTATCTATAGTTTCAGATTAACAAAAACGCCAGCATTTTGGTTGGTTTTGGAGTGCATTTATTGGCCCAGTGCGCAGCGGAATGGGCCTTTAAAACACAACTGGTCGAAAAGATTTGATTTTGTCCGGGCCTATGCGCGCAATTATCAATTGACGAATCCAGGCTAGAAATTGAATTATCTGAATTACTATTGTGCTAATGCGTAAAAAGATAAAAACCACAAACAATTAATACTTCCGATTGACATGGTCAAATCTTTCTAGTTATATATAAATACTTATTTCAGAAAAATTAATTCTTTATTGCTCGCCCGACTCAAGCTGCTCTACATATCGAAATAATTCATACTCCTGTAAATTAAGTTGTATGGCGGCCCTACCACGGAGAATATGTTGACACTACCAACACTGCTGGGCCTTTAAGCCGTTTAGGCTTTCTTGTTTCCTTTTGATTTCCAATGAGCATAAAACCATATGACACTTTCCTAGTAGGGTCAAGTTTAAGACTAGATTTTCTACCAGACCAGGTATAATTTGAAAGATGAGCCAAGCTGACCGGTAAGATTTTGCAAGAACTATTTTGTTGATAAAATTACAGCTTGGTTTTGTCTTTTTCAAAGTTGCTGCACCGCAACAATATATGTTTAAGGAGCTTTTGGATTGTTTTAGGTACCTAAGTACGGTAAGTCAAGGAAATAATTTTGATTTACCGTAGTATGAATACATAGAGCTATTCAGTAGGAAAAAATCGGGAAAGCCAGTTTATTCTATTCTCTTTATGCTGACAAAATGACTAATTTCGACAGAAATGATAATGTAATGATTGAATACACAGCTTTAAAACCAATTTCAAAATATTTTTTGCCATTAATCATTTTGATGCAGATAATACAAAAGGATAGAAATTGATACCCTAATCAAGCTCCAAGAGCGTCGAAATAGTTGTTTTACGCATTTGACACGTGACTCTAATTAGATGAGACAGGGGTGAGCTTACTCTTCAATACAATATTTTCAAATAATTCATGATATGCACCATTGCAATGTCTTCCATTCCACCCAATAGTTGATTGGTTGAAAGTGACGTATTGACTGATTATACGTCACTTACAACCAATCAGCTGTTAGGTCCATGATGTAATGTCAGAAGACATCGCAGTGGTGCATATCATGAATAAGGAGAGAAACTCTACGTTAGAAAAAGGGAAAAAAAATCGCTGGTCGTGGTCGTCATTTCATTCTGGTCGATGTTTAGAAACTTTGGCTGATACCTAGTGGAAAAGTGGACGAAGTAAATAGCATATATCCAATGCTAATTAAAAGATTTTCCCACAGCCTTTTTTTGGTGGGCGGTTGCCAACAGTGTGTTTGAAACACGCTGACAAAGTTGAATATAACTTTGATCTCAAAGCTTTTACTAATGCCAAATCGTTTTAATTTTTAATCTTTGCTGATGGAAGAAACTCGAGTAAAACCTTTTTATCTTATTTTAAAACACATAAATCTCATTAAAAGCATGTTTTATTTTCTTTTACTTATTTTGTTGTTGATCAAAATCTAATCTAATGCGATCTCACGGCAGGAAAGTTGAGAAATTTTTCTATTGTCATTATTTTGATAATTATTAAATCAAATCTTTGGTATTGATATAAAAAGAACAAGCCGGTGCAAACTAAAAATTTAATTACCATAATATACGTTCTTTTATAAAAACATCCAAAATTTTTTAAGCCTTTGGATGTTCTTAAGTTGTTCTTATTTTCGCCATTTTTTCAGTATTTTTGTCCATTTTCCTTATGAAATTCGGTGTCCCCAAAGCGAAAATATTCTTAAATTGCTCTTAACATTTTGGTCGAAGCTTTATGTTTTTATATAGTTTGTTCTTATAAAAAATATGTCTGTCACAAAAAAAATTCTAAGAAATAGAATTTAATAACAAGTTGATAGCGAGGGAGTGTTTATATGACTAAATCATTTTACAAAAAGGTATGAGAGTGAAAAGTCATACACGAACATGCCATAATAAAAATATGTTGTGGTCTGTGTTAATTTCACTTATTTGTTTGTTTTCTTGGAGTGATGCATCGCATTTTCGAGGAGGTACCATCTCTTGGAAACCAAGTGGACGTGGAAATGAGGTTCATTGTTTTTTTTTCATTTAAATACGCAATTTAGTGTGGTAATTTTAATTAGTTTGAAGGTACAGTTGACGCTCTACTATTCGATACGCTCCATTTTTAATCATATTTAAAGCATCGTATCAACAAGAAACTTTCATAAACGGCGTTCTACTATTTTAGATAATCCCTTATTTGATGAAAATCAAATTCCCAAAGTCAAAGAAAATCAAATTAAAGAGCGTCAACTTTATTTCAAAAAGGGTCAAGTAATTCCCTGATGAATAAGTTTCTATTTTCTGCACTAAAATTTTGGGATTTATTCGCTATTTTTTCCCAGACAACCACTACGAGATTGACAGGGTTTTTTCTAAAAGTAACGGCAAATCTTTTGTTTACTTACGAAGCTCGTTTTTTAACTACTCAGAGAACTGGTCTTCTTTCCTGTGTGTGGCAGCGGAATCTTATTTTGCAGAGTATAATCTTATTCAAAACGATCGTTTTAGATTCGGGGGGGGGGTCACTCAAATGGTCCGACTCACGGCATGTGTCGCCCTTAAGGGCTCTGACCATATTCAAAAGATCGGTTACGAGATTTGGAGATAAAACTTTTACTTTGAGTTCCTTGACACTTTTAACAAAAAACTGTCTTTATAAACTTTTACGATAGAACATATAAACGTTAAAATATTTTCATTGACCAAAATTAATCCTTTTCATCTTGATTCCTAATTGCGTGCAAGTTATTACTTTTGTATTGTCACTAAGTGTAATTGACTTGCAAAAGCAATTAATGCAAAGGATGGCTGCGTTTAGACCAGCCTGGCATTTGTATTCTTGCAGTATTCTTTTGAATTCTATTGTTCCGCGCAATTGTTCGGTTTGTCAAATGCCTAATGATGCCAGCGTGTTGGCATTTCGTTTGGCATTTGAAATCATTTTGAGCAAAGGAATCCCCTTTTCTGGCATTTCAAATCAAACAAAGGAACCAAAACAAAGAGAAAAAATGACATTTTTGATTTTTTAAAGTATTTGCACGTTTTTTATTCAGTTCTTTCTATAGATTGTAAAATTTGCAAAATTTGCCATAGCCTAGCCCTACGGCAAAAAGTTTCAGTCTTAATGACTGCAGTTTTTGAGAAATTCCATGCTTTTCATTGTTTGATCTGTCAAAGTTGAACTTGAGGGAATCACCTTTTCAGTAATGACTCTAAAAAGACGATTCCACTTAAATGCCATGACAGAAAATACAATGGAAAAGCTATTAAAATCGAATCCCTCATGAGCAAATGTCAAATTACAAATGCCGATGATGGGATTAAAACTCGGACAAACAGTAATTTTGATGTCTATTTTTAGAATCACTACGGTATGCTATTTATTCTATCAAGAGTAATTAGCAATTTAATATGAACCTTAAAAATACGTTAATGAAATGTTATATTATCCTCTTTTACAAAAAGTGCTTAATTTTAATGGGTAATTAAGCTTTTTGTTTAAATTCTTTCTTAATTGTCTGCAAAAGATTGAACTATCTAAAATTTTCCCAAAAAGTTATGACTCTTTTTGTACGAAAAATTGGGATGAAAAATTGGTAAAAAACCACTATTTTTAAGATTTGAAACGAAGAAGCTTTTACAAAAATTTTTTGTTTTGCAAAAGATACACCATTTAGTGCAAAAAATCTTTCAAAATGTTTTTTCGAAAATAAGGTCCTTAAAGTTGAAATACTTTTTTTCACAAAAGTCTTCATTTTCTTCTTCATCAATTTTTTTCATCTCAAATTTTACTTTCAGGAATAGTTGGCCTAACAGAAAATATATAGTATGTCATGTTTTAACTGCGTAGATCAGTCAGAAAAACACATTTTTTACACGAATAATATGAAAATTCACTATGGTCAGAGCCCTTAAGAGTAGGTTTTTCGAGATCCTTGAAATGCTTTGTAAGTGTGTACTTTTCAAATCACTGTTTCCGTGCGAAAAACAAAATCGTGTCAGAAATTTTACTTTGGTGTTCTGCGGGCCCTAGGCGCTCGAGAAAGCGCACATTTCTTGATATTTTGAAACGGGAAACAGGGCTAGAGATTGAGGAACTGGGTACTGCAATGGCTGATCGAGAGCTGTGGAGGGAGGGCTATTGTTTATTTCCCACCTAGGTCCATCGGACCTAGATCGAAGGATGATGATGATGGTGTACTTTTGATAGAGTGCTCTACAAGGGTCAAGAAATTTCATGCATGTGTATGTCTACGGATATTTTTATCATAAACATCTTTCTCTCATAGATTTTAGTTGATTATCGTGTTTCATGGAGAAGAAGTTTCAACTGGCGAAATACAGGTTGTGATGATGCAACCATCCAAAATCGTCACGAATTTGGAGGTGAAGGTGACTTGCTGTATCATGAGAATAATCCAGACCGAAGATACTCTCTCACTAAAGCCACTTATATTTGCACTGATTACAGCGTGAAGGAAGACTGGACTACTGGTGAAAAAACAAGCATTCGTGTCAATGCTAGTAGTCCTGATAGGACGAAATTTTGGGTTGGGTAAGAGTGGTCTATGAATAAGACATACTGTTATCGAAGAGGATTAATGGGCTTTTCCAGAAAAAAACCGTGTACCCTCTGTTGAGGAGGTCCATCATTTTGTGGCTGGAATTGCTGCAACCCCCTGGAATTCCAGGCAATTTCAGGCTTAAACCCCTCTGGAATTCTGAATTTTAGTAGGATTTAAAATGCTACCCCCATGGAAATCCAGTTATTTTTGACAGATTTTTGTATCTCCCTATGGAATTCCGCCACATATCAAACCTTACCCCTTGAAACGGAAATGGACCTCCTCAACAGGAGGTATACGTTTTTTTTCTGGAAAAGCCCAATGATCTTTTGATTTTTATAGGTAAAATGATTTGTGAAAAGTTCTTCTTAAGGGAGCAAGGTTTTCCCTTTTATAGATACAGAGTAAAAGCTATCTCAGCTGACATACGACGTTGTTTCAACGTTCATCTAACGTTAAATGGACGCTGTGAACATTAAATTGACGTTGAAAGAATGTTGTTGGGATTGGAATTCTTCTAGTTATCAGTCTTGTGTCTCTAATTTTAGCATTGGGCTAAGTGTTAGTGTTGTAGCATTTTTGTCACATCATTAAGCAAGCGAAAACAAAGAAAGCAGTAGACTAAATCTGTTGTCAAAAAAATGCGGTGGAAATTTAGAAAATTTGGCTTTACAATCAAGAGCATTATATTACATAAAAAGAATTCCCTGCAAAACTTTAAAAACCACAAATGATTTTTTAGTGCTTTAAGTTACTTCTGGAATGTAGAGTTTTAATACAGAGTTTTAACTTCAGACGTATGAGGACTTTAGGATTTCAGGATATTTTAAAGTTCAAAACTGTTCCGTTAAGGCTGGGAATACTTAAAACCACTCTGGAATACTTAATTGTAGACTCCGACCATTTCTTAACACCCCTGTCTCATATGCCCGGTGAAACTTTTTCCAACAGTGGGGATAAGAATTTATATCGAAATCCCAATGGAGATAAAAATTCTATTGTTCCCGAGTATAAAATATCCAGTGGGGATGGTATTGGACAGCAAATTTTTGCATTGAATTTCGAATGGGGATGAAATCAAAGTTAATTTCCCAGTGGGGCTGAAATTGTAGGGTATTTTGTCAACTCGGGGACAAAATTTTCGCCAAATTTTTCAGGGGGTGTTCTTATGATCCTGACCATTTTATCCACATACTACTTCAATTAAACTAAACTCATAACCCTGTTTCATCCAGGTTCTATGGTAGGAATTGGATTGGCTCATTAGTTATTGGTGGTGGAGGTAACTGGGATGTTTGGAGTTGGGTCAATCTGACACGTCGTCATGACAATGGAAAAATCAACAGCTCACCTGTGACAAGAACTTCACCCATTATCCGTGTTCAACACGGTTGTTATCATGAAATCAATATTCTCGGTATGTAATTTTAAATTGGAAAATAAAATAATATTTTTACTAACCACAACAGGCGAAATCGAAATTTGAAATGATGATTTTTATTCATAAATAAATAAATTTTTTTCTATTTTTTTTCCTAGACACGCATACAATTTATTAGCGTCACTTTTTCTTATTTTGAAAAGACTTAGCTCACCAATATATCACAGGTTTAAGTCTCAATAATTAACACAATATTTCTTCCTCTCCTTACAGCAACTGATGTAGATAATGACGTCATTATTTGCAAATGGGCTGATCGAAACGTGGAAGGTTGTGGTGGAATCTGTAATGGATTGCCATACGCTGAACTTAACCCGGTAAAATTTTATATGAAATATCTTGTGTGTCATGTTAATACTTTTACCAGAACTATGCGATATGGTTTATCCGAGCGTTTTTCTTTTACTTGTGTGTGTAGCGATTGCCTGTACCAGACGACCACGGCTTTTTCCTCGATACCGTGTCGAGTGATAAAAAAATCGCGTGTTGGGATAGAGATAGGCTAGTGTAGCGAGTGTACCTCACCAAAAACTGGGATTTTTCATTCCGTTTCTTGGTGAGTTTCACTTTGATGATTTTTGAGAGATAGAAATCTTTTAAGTGTTCTGACGCAAATTCGATTTTTTTCTCTATATTGTAAAGAGCTTGAAAGTGATGTCAAAAAATCAAATGTTTGGAGCCCGAAAACCTGGGCTTCCAACATTCGAAAAAGTCACGCAAAGTGGAACAGACGTGCTGCGTAGAAAAAAAGCCGTGACGTTTAGTATAGGCTAACTTGCGTGAGAATTCCAAAGAAATTTGCTTTGTCTTTACCTTAACGCTACTAGCTCGAGTAATCTCAGCCACAACATGACGTAAGATATGGGTGAGAACAGTGCACTGTAGGATCATAGATTTATAAAACCCGAAGGGCTTTAAGCCATCGCAGGCAAAAAAATTGAATATTGGAAAAAATATTATTGCTATTATTTTCAAAAACCCACAAAGCTTCTGATTGGTCAAGCGCTGAAATTCTATTATAATGTCACGTGATTTAGGTAGGATTTCCTACCTAACTGCGGTACACTTTTCAGCAAAAGTACTCCATCTAGTCCTTCGGGATTTATAAATCTATGTGTAGGATTCGTATTTTGAGTACATTATATTTTTCTACGTCACTGAATTAATCAACTTTTTATGCCTAAACCTAAACACTCTTTTACGAATTGAGATTATAAGTTTTACAAAGGCAACGGCAATAGAAAAGAGCTCATGAATTCCAAGTCATCTTTTTCAACGTCGACCTCGAAGGGAAATCTCCACAGATTTGTGCATTGTGGGCATTTTTCCTCTTTAAATTGAATAGAGAACAGCATGTAACAGAAACACGTATCCTATGAAATTGGCTGATAGTTTTACTGACTAAAGATTAATTATAAAGTGCGTTCAACCATAGTACTCAATAGGAATTATTCTTTGAAAAATACAAAAGAAGATTTCTTAAATCTAGGCTCAATTAAAATGCTTTCAAAATTATAAAAAAACATACAAGATTCATATGCTTTGACTCATACACGTTTTATATAAGAACAAACTATATAAGAACATAAGGCTTCGATGACCAAAATGTTAAGAACAAGTTAAGAACAGTTTAAGGCTTCAACAATTTTGGATGTTCTTATAAAAAAAAAACGTGTACAATAATAAACTTTTAGATTGACCAGGCCACAATTCTACTTTAATTATGTGGAAGCTTAATTAGGATCATTAATATTTAATGCGAGTTTAATTAGTCTTTTTAACAGACGTCATACTGCTAAACTCCGGTCAAGAAGATTATTTTATCAATCAAAATGATCCTCAAACGCTCTATTGACTATTTAAAGCTAATGTAAAATCCCCACTGTTTTTGTGTTAATAACGCTGCTTAATTAGGTCTTATGAATTGTAGTTATTTTTTCACTATAAAACACAGCAAGATACTTGAGGTAAAACATTTATTGACAAAAAGTGAAGAAAAAATTATCGACGTTTATCTTTTGCCGCAATGCTTTACACGTTTTTTTATAAGATTTTTTATCTAAAATTTTTGAAGCCTTCGGATGTTCTTAAACAGTAGCGGTCTGGCTTAATTTTCTTGGTGGTGCAAACTATGAAATTGGCGCCCCTGATATTTTTGTCCTTATTTGTGCCCTCCACCATTAAGTGAAAATATTAAACTGTATGAGCAGTGACTGGTTGAAAGTAATGCCCGGAATATCTGAGTTACCAAACTTTTATTTTAATGATAACTTGATATCTATTTCCTTGTTATTTCCTGGTCTTACTTTACTGTCCATTAAAGATCACTGGCTGAAAGAGGCCCAAAAAATTAAAACGTGTCAAAGGGCGCCAAATCGCCCAACCAAACATCAAAAAAATTTTTGGTGCCCTCTTGAAAAGCTTTTTTGGCGCCCCTCTCAGGTCTTTCTGGGTGGTGCACTGCACACCCTGCACCCCCTGCCAGGCCGCCACTGTTCTTAAAATGTTCTTATTTTCTCCATTTTTTGACCATTTTTACTCATTTTCCTACAAAATCGGATGTTTTAGAGTCCGCAAAGCCTTAAAATCTTCTCAACTTGTTCTTAACATTTTGGCCATCGAAACCTTATGTTCTTATATAGTTTGTTCTTATAAAAACACGTGTATGATCAATATGATTTTTTCACTGAATGATATGGTATGATTACACCCTTCCTTTTTTATAAGCATAGCGTTTATAAACGTTCTAAGGCTCAGATTTTCAAAATAATAAGCATAATGCTAAACATATAGCTCGAAGCTGGGAAAATTCGTCATTCGCAAACATTGTTTTGAAAATGTGATCAATGAGACATTGTTGACAACAAATATTTTGACTTAAAGATATTGGGTTCCTTTTTACACCCTTGAAAGTCCCTCAAAGGGGTGCAAAAACCATTAAAAGCATATGTATGATCAAGCATTTGAGGCTAAAATGAAAAAAAAAATTGCTAAGCATAATGAGCGTTAGCCCGAATTTCCCATATGCTTATAAAGCAAAATAAGTGTATGCATGGCTTTATGATATCATCGTCAAAACGCTTTAAACCTTCATTTTAAAGCTTTTGATAGCAATATATATATATTTCAAAAGGCAGTACCGTTCTAAAGAATCAAAGTTTCATCAAATCAAATTTTTTACGCGCGCCATTTAAAAAAAAAATTTATTTTGCAAAATTCAACAATTTTCGGGAAAAATGGTTCCGAGAAGGTCAAAATGCCAAAATGTCCCAACATTTCAGTATATGTATGTTTTGAAATACCACTTCAAAATAAAATGGAGTTGATGCAGTGCAAAAAAAATTCCAAAAAGACTTCTGATATATGTCTCAGACTTTGATTTGACATCCCCTTATCCCCACCGTTGTTCGAAAAATCTCAATGGATTTTCGAAACAGGGGTACGACCAATGAAGTATAAGCCCGAAGGACTAGAATTAAATCTCCTTGGTAGGATTCGAAGCCAACAAATCCTACCAAAGTTGCGCGGCCTTGAGCGGCTCGCCTGGTTTTTACACAAATGACAGATTTAAACTAAAATTGACCGCTAAATTTCGAAAAGAATATCAATCGTAAACAAAGGAATTGCTAGATTCAATCTGTCGTTAAAAATATGGCGCATTTTTTAAGGCTTCTCTTTTTCTTGCCTGAGAAAGGTTAGAGATTCTACTCTAGCCCTTCGGGCTTTGAACTCAATGGGTAAGACTAATGAAATATTTTTTCACTTTCTTAGAGAACATGTGTCATTTCTTATAACGCAACACGCCAAGTTGGTTGGTTTGGAGTTGCGATTCAAATCTTTGATTACGCAAATATCATAGATCCTGAACCACTGAGTAGTATACCTTTGCAATTTTTATTGAGTGTTTATGAAGGTACAGGAGAATGTACTAAACAATCAATAAGATTTTCTCAATTAACGAGAAAGGATCAATCGTGTATTGGTGTACGTCTTAATGTGATGCATATTGAAAGATTTTATGCAACTACTGATTCTGAAGAAGAAATGTAAGTATTTTTGCACCGCTTTCTCACAGACCCACTGGCAACCTTTCCCACTCCTACTTATTTCGACTTGAAAACAAAAGAATTAGATCCCAGCCAAAAAAATATGGGAACGTCAATCCCATCGATTTCGGTTTCCAAGTACGACTTTTAACTGGCAATTTTTAATGAGCCCCTTGAAAAGAATAAATTATACGTATTTACGTCATTGTATATTTAGCATATATTAGCATATATTATATTATAGCATATTACAGTCCTTTGTATTCTTTTGAGTTAGTTTAGTTATGACCGTAGGTAAAGATAGTATATTTTATGAAATGGTCCACCGAACCGGATAAAAATAAAAGAAGATAGAAAATAAGAAAAAGTAACAAGAAGGAAAAATAAATAAAAATTTGAATTTATGGTTGTGGTTGGAAAGTTGTTTTGATCACTTCATATATTTTAGACACTGTTTGTTGATTGAGTTTTGAATTGTTTTAAATCGTTTCTTGGGCTTGTTGTATACAGTTTGCAATTATGGCTACAAAAAGAACGCTCAGATCGTTGACTAGTAATTTGAAAAATATCGAAGGAGATATAAATGGAATTCTAGATGAAAATGAAAAACTTGATACCGAAAGGATTAATGAGTTAACTGGTTTAATGAATATGATGTTGGATAAAACCAATCGTTTTGTACAAGCATGTGAAGAAGTCGGAGAAAACCATCGAATCAGACGGTGAGTTTGACACATTTGTTAACGCTAATTATGCAATTGAGAGTAGTAATGTAAACTTCTCATGAACAAAGCTGATCACAGGATCAGGGCCAGTTTGCCAGCCAAGCAGTATCAACCAGTTACAGAGGCTAGTGTATCGTCCAACAAAGCAAAATCAGTTGCGCTTCCGAAAATGAAAATTAAAACTTTCTCAGGAGACCCCACAGAATATCAATCCTTTTCTCAATCGTTCGAAGAGGCTATCCATAAAAATGGTCATTTATCAAACGTCGAAAAATGAATGAACTATTTAGTATCTTTGTTGGAAGGAGAAGAAGCGTCTGAATGCATTAAAGGCTTGAATCTTACGAATGAAAATTATGAGAATGCTAGAGAACTTTTAGCTAAAAGAAGATTGGTGTGATAAACAAACCCTTATTTCGGCCCATATGGACGTATTATTGGGATTAGAGAGTGTTGACGACGAACGAAAAAGACATAAAAGGATTAAGAAAACTGTTTGACCGAATTGAATCGCAGGTCAGAAGCCTAGAGGCATTAGATTGCAAGAGTGAAACTTTCGGGCCAATGCTAATTCCAATTGTAATTAAAAAATTGCCAAATGATTTTCGATTACTCGTTTCGAAGAAATACTCCAGGAGAAATTTGGAATATAAATGACATTTTGAAAGTTTTTGAAAATGAACTCTCTGCGAGGGAGAAAATTTCAAAAGATTTATTTTCTAACGAAAACAGTTATTATTCAACAACAGAAAGTTTATTCGTTTCACAAAGAAAGAAATTATCATCATCACAAAGAGAAGAGAGAGGAAAGAAAGAGCGGTGAACAACAAAGAGAAAGGAATTCACCAATGTGCGTCTTTTGTCGTCGAGGCCACGCCTCTAAAAAAACTGTGAAATAATAACAAAACCTGAAGTCAGGAGATCAATTTTGCAAAGAGAAAGACGTTGTTTTATTTGTTTTGCAGCTAATCATATGTCTTCTAATTGCTCGAAAAAGTGGAAATGTTTTAAATGTGGCGGTAGACATAACAATGCCATCTGTACCTTTAAAAAGAAAGACGAGTCTAAAAACGATTCACAAAGCCCAGCTCCTACCCCTCCTGCTACAACTCAAAAAACTGAGCCTGACACAACGACATCAAACTTGACTTCTGCGAAATTTCAAACTGTTTTGTTACAAACTGCTGTTGCAAAAATCAAAAACGGAAAGAATTCGGAAAATTTACGTCTCTTATTTGACAGTGGTAGCCAGCAAACTTACATCAGCCCTGAAGCGAAAAAACTTTTGAAACTAGAACCAATTGACAAGAAAACAGTGAGCATCAAATCCTTCGGAAACGGAAAATCTGAAAAGGATTTAGAACTTGTTGAATTTGAAGTGATTTCAAAAACCAATGAAAAAGTTTTGGTGAAGGCCTTAGTGTCTGATATTTGTCTTCCTATTGAGAATCAACCCATTGAGGTTGCCGTGAAAAGCTATTCCCATTTACAAGGGATTGAGCTTGCAGATAGTAATCTCTATAATTCCCCTTTGAAAATTGACATTTTAATTGGGTGCAAAGATTACTGGAGATTTGTTGGGAGTAATCAAATTAAAGGGACTTCGGGTCCTGTTGCTGTTGAAACGAATTTGGGTTTTATTTTGAGTGGTCCGGTTGATAAGAATTCCGGAAGCTCTAAAACGTCAGTGTTTAGTACGCATACGATGAAATGTGCTACAAGTCTTAGTCCTGATGAACAGATCAGAGAAAGTTACGCGAAGTGTTTTGAGACAAACCCGAAAAGTGACCCCAACGTACAAGAGATTCTTGATGAGTTCGAAAGTGACACAGTTTTCAAAGATGGTCATTATGAAATTAAGTTACCCTTCAAGGAGGAGATTACAAATTTGGGAGACAAACTACGCCAGAAGTAAGATTCGTTTGAAAAAATATGGTTCAGAAACAGTTCAAAGACAACCCAGAATTTTTGAAAACTTATGATGAGATTTTACAACAACAGCTCTCCGCCGGGGTGATCGAAAAAGTTGAACATTACGAAATTGGTCAAACACATTACTTGCCGCACAGACCGGTAGTGAGAGAAGATAAACAATCTACGAAAGTGAGAATAGTATTTGATGCATCATGCAAAAGTTACAAGGGAGGAGAAAGTTTAAATGACACTTTGAATCCTGGCCCGTCGATTACAGAATTACTTGGAGATGTTTTATTGAGATTTCGTAGTTACAATTATGCATTTACGGCTGATATCGAGAAAGCCTTCCTTCAGATAGGAATTACACCAGAACACAGAGATTTTGTTCGTTTTATCTGGTTTGAAAACCCTCACAGTATCGATTACGAAAATTTTGAAGAAAATAAACTTTGTGAATATCGTTTTGCACGTGTTTTATTTGGATTGAATGCATCCCCCTTTTTGTTACAAGCCACGTTAAACAAACATATCACAAACTGTACAGACTCTCTCGAAAACAAAGAGAAGTTGAAAAATTCTTTACATGTCGATGATATGACGTCAGGAGCTAACACAATTGAAGAAGCTGTTGACTTTTATATGAGTTCAAAAAAGAACCTCCACGATGGAGGGTTTAATTTGAGAAAGTTCAAAGCAAGCAATAGAGAACTAGAGAATATTGTTTATGATTTATTTCCTGAGGATAAAGAATTTTCATCTGAACAAAAGGTCCTAGGTTTGAATTGGGACAGAAACAATGATACCGTTTATTTCAATTTTCGAGAGCTTCGTGAAAAATTCGTCGCCATGCCAACCAAACGTGCTATTTTACATAACATGGCTTCGATTTATGATCCTTTGGGACTGATAAGCCCACTTTTCGTTTCGTTTAAAACTTTATTTCAAGATATCTGTGAGGAAAAATTTGACTGGGATGACATTTTACCAGATAGACTAACTGAGCGTTGGGAAAAAATTCTCCTTGAATTTAACAAAATTGACAAAATCGAAATTGATCGTCCCTATTGTATAGAGAGTCTCCATGACAATATTAAAACAGTCGGAGCTCATATTTTCAGTGACGCATCCAAATATATGTTTGGGGCGGCGGTATATCTTCGATTCGTATTGGAGTCTGGTAGTGTAAAAACAGCCCTTGTTTCGTCCAAGAATCGAATTATATCTGCTAAAACCTTAAAGTCAAAACACAATACAACTCCCAGAAACGAATTAAATGGTATCCTTTTGGCAACTTCGCATGGTCCTGTGGTTATAGAAGCCCTTAAGAACTCTTACAATATTTCAGAAACTTTCTACTGGACAGATTCGTCCATTGCTTGTGCGTGGGTCCAGAATGAGAAAAAGAATGAGGACAGTTATGTAGAGGATAGAGTGAAGAAAATTAAGACTGTCATTAAAAAGCCTCTATCCCACCTAAAACTTGTACCTTCAGAGATTAATCCTTCTGACATTTTGACAAAGGTACATTACCCTCTCGGTCTTGCTCGTAATGAATTGTGGTTTTACGGACCTCAGTTCTTGACTGAGAAGAAGAATGCCTGGCCAGATTTAAAACCAGGTTTTAGTTTTAAAACTAATACAAATTCTGTTACAGCTACACCTGCCTCAACTGATTTGAGTGCAGCGAAAATCAATATTAGTGAAATTATTGATTACAAAAAGTTTAATGATTTTAGTAAAACATCCCGAGTGTTAGCTTGGGCAATCCATTTCGTGAGTAAAATCACGCTCAAGAAAGAAGAAGAAGAAGATACAATAGAAACCAAACAAATAAATAATAAAACAAAACAAATAATACATAACAATAAAGATTGTGGTGGTGTGTTATCAATTGTTGAATTGGAACTTGCAAGAAATCTATTGATTGAAGATTCCCAGCGTGGTTTGGAGAATGACAAAAACTTTACAAATTTGAAGAAACAATTGGACTTGTTCCAAGACGAAAATGGTTTGTGGCGTTGTGGAGGGAGGTTGAAAAAACTCTGAGTTAACGTATGAACAAAAGCACCCCCTTCTTATAGACAGAAAAAAAACACCCAATAGCGAAAATGATCATTCGAGAATCACATGCAAACGTCATGCACAATGGAGTAGGTCAGACTCTTACAAACCTTCGAAAACGCTATTGGATTACAAAACCAAGAAACTTAATCAAAACGGTGATCAAAGAATGCACCACATGCCGAAAACACGAGGGTAAACCGTACGGTTACCCAAACGAACCATCACTGCCGAGAGAACGAGTTACTGCAAACTATGCTTACGAAAATATGGGCATAGATTATCTCGGACCAGTCTACGTGAAAGACATTTACGCAAAGAACAATGAAACTCACAAAGCCTGGATCGCCTTAACAACGTGTACAACAACGAGGGCCGTCTACTTAGACCTCGTTTCAGACTGTTCCGGACCGACTTGTGTTAACCTGTTAAAGAGATTGATTTCTACTCATGGCACGCCAAAAGTCATGATATCTGATAACGGGACTAATTTTATCTCAACAGATGTACAAAATTTCATGGCAAACAGAGGAACACTGTGGAAATTTAACATTGCAAAAGCTCCGTGGTATGGAGGCTTTTTTGAACGTCTTGTCCGATCCGTCAAACGCTGTTTACGAAAATCCATCGAAAACGCTAAGTTGAACTATGAGGAAATGTTAACTATTTTGAAAGAGGTCGAGAATATTTTGAATAATCGACCATTGACATACCTTTACACTGAGGAAAATGTTGATCCTTTGACACCCAATAAGTTAATTTATGGGCGTGACCTGAACACGAATATCGCGCCAAACTTGAACGAAGAAGAAAACGAAAATGTCGATTTGGACACACGTTACGTCTACTTACAAACGATTCTAGATCAATTTTGGGATCGATGGTCAAATGAATATCTCGTATCACTTCGTGAACGATCGAGATCGAGAAACATTGCTAAAACGTCCAATATTGACGTAGTTCCTAGAACTGATGACGTGGTACTAATCCACGATGACAAAGTCAAAAGACAGAATTGGAAACTGGGTAAGATCACAAAACTTATTAGAAGCACGGACGGTAAAGTTCGAGCCTGTGAACTATCCGTTATTACAAACGGCAAATTGATGAATTATAAACGCCCAGTAAGCAAACTTTATCCATTTGAGTATTCCAGGAAGAATGAAGAGACCGACGAAAAGGTCACTATCAAATTTGTCGATGAAAAAGACACTTTAACGTTCGTGGCCGTGGCGGGAGTGTCGGAAAAGAAAGTATAATTATACGTATTACGTCATTGTATATTTAGCATATATTAGCATATATTATATTATAGCATATTACAGTCCTTTGTATTCTTTTGAGTTAGTTTAGTTATGACCGCAGCCGCATAAGGTCTGTAGGTAAAGATAGTATATTTTATGAAACCTCTCGCCCCAATCAATACTTTTTTGCTAGCAAGTTGCGAATCGAGTGACTTGCAGTGATCGCTTTGTTATTCTTATCCCTATAAGGATATGTGTCTAAATTTAGCCGCGAACTAATTATTTTCAGGTTACAATACTAATTCTACAGGACATTTTCTTTAATTGGGTTTAGGAATTCTACAATCATGGACAAAATATTTGAGACAAAGGAGATTTCCCTGCGAAATTTTAAACAGCACGAATGATTTTTAAGCGCGTTAAACTACAATTGGAAAGTAGAGTTTCAAATCTGAGTTTTAACATTAGACTTAAGACATACGATCTTAGGATCTCAGGATCTAAAAGCTCTAATTTGCTCCAATAAGGCTTGGAATGTAGCCTAGAAGCCACCAAACCCCTCCAAAATCGAAATATTCGATGAAAGAAAGTGGAAGTGCTAAAATAGCAATTCTCGCCCGAACTTTAAATTCTAAAAAACGTTAAAAAAATCTCAATATATTTTGACCAGAATTTCCCCATTTTATGTCTCGTTAGGAATACGAAAACCATGAAAATAAAAAAAAATCTCTAAAGGGCTACATACACCACACAATATATTGTCGGGCAATATATTGAGAAAATATTGCTGAGTGCCAACAATAATATATTGAAAAGGTGTCCACAATATATTGTCAGATCGATTTGCAATATCCCAACAATATAGGGGGATTTTTAAAGGAAGAAAAATTTCTTTTTATAATAGAGTACCTGTTGTTTACTTTGTACATTACGGTCTGCAAACCATATTGTTGAATATTGTTTGTCAATATATTGTGTCGTCTAAGTAGCCAGAACTTGTCACTCTTCCTCAAAAGTGTAGTCTCTCGGTCAGTTTTCGGAGGTTCAGTCGCACATACCAGAAAAAACCTCCATCGATTCGAAAGTTTTGTGCCCTTTTGGGGTAATTTTTGATAACCTCGCATTTCATTATGAATTCTTGTAAACCTGTGTAAACTAGATTTTCAAAAAGTTCTCCTAAAGAAGATCATGACAGATCATAAAAATTAGATTCTTTATGAAACACAAATTTGGTTATTCAATAAATCTTGCAAACATTTTTTGATTTCTGGGATATTTTTTGAGTCTTTTTGAGGCTAAAAGAGAGCAGAAAAGACATGAAATCGGAATTTTTACTTCATTTTTAGTCTACATTTTAGCTAAATCTCACATCACATCCCAGAGGTATATTTGATCTAAGGACTCAAGAGAGTTAACATGACATTTATAACGATTTCTAATTCGTGCATCTTTCAATTTTCGCGCTGATGTACCTTATCGGCCCTTTTTACCCGACCCTTATTGAGATTTTTTTTGTCTCTGGCTTCATAAGGGGCAGGGCAAGGGATCGGAATTAAATTAAGGCCGGTCGGCTAAAAATGAAGAGCTTTTACGTAATAACAACCGGTGCTAAATTAGGGCCGGCGTAAGAAGGGCCGGGAAGGTAACTAAAAACTACCACTTATTAATCTTTTTTCCAACATTTGATTTTTAGTGTCGAATTCATTACAAGCTCGCCATCTGGAATGGTTAAATCAAAAGTCCAGAGAGTATCCAAAGAAGAAAATCGTTTCCTTGAGCCCTTAACCAATGGATCTTCATGGTACTATGTCCAAGTATCATGGAACCCAAAACAATCACAACTTGGGTCTAATATCTTTTGCTTTTCTGCTGTATCAAAATCCAACAAAGCAACAAAGCAAAGATGCATAACCTATCATGTTGGAGGTATGTTCCATATTATTCCGTTCGTTCATTCGTTTCTTTGTTCAATTGTTCATTTGTTCGTTCCTTCGTTTGCTCATTCGTTCTTTTCTTCGTTCCTTTGTTCTTTCGTTCGTTCCTTCGTTTGTTCCTTCATTTGTTCCTTCGTTCGTTTATTTGTTCCTTCGTTACTTCCATTTGTCAAGACGCTTTTTACTTTAATCTATTTGGAAAATAGTATCGAAATTATATTTCCAAAATTTCAAAAGCTATGGTTGACTTCTTTAACTTTTTTCAAGTAGGTAATATTAGAATTGTTAATCTGAATTATCTAAATTTGGAATTTTTACAACAATAGAATGAAAATTCTTTTTTCAATCATTGGATATAAATTTACAAGGTAATGAAGCAGATTTTTGAAAAAGGAAATAAAGTTCTGCTGTATAATCGATAAATAGAAGGACAAGTGGGAGATTCTTTTCTTTTGCTCCTTCGATTAATCTACGAATGGTCAGAATCTGGCCGTTAGTTGATCTGTTTTGCCGGAAGCCATTTTGGTTTTTTCGCAATGATGGATCAATGTGTGGTCGAAGCCTATTCAGTAGCATGGTATTGTAAATTTTAGCTGCTATTGATGTGAGGGTGATTCCTCGATAGTTGGACGCAACTTTTTTGGGAAAAGGAAGAATACATCCTTCTCTCCATTTGTCAATTGGCTGTCCTTGATAGACAGAGTTACAAAGTGATAACAGGATATCATTGAAGTTTCTTAGCTTCCAGATTTCAGCGGGTATGTTGTCTAAGCCACATGCTTTCTTGTCTTTTATACTTTTTAAAACAATGTCCAATTCTTCAATGGTGAAATCACCTTTAATTATTGGTAATTCGTGTGAGATAATGTTTATGGTAGATTCGTCAGTGTCTGTTGTCCCACCTAGAAGTGTCTCAAAGAGTTTTCCATAATTCTAGCCTTTCTTCATCATTTAGGGCTTTAAGTTTGGAGTTATTGGATGATTTTCGGCCTGTTATCTCATTGATTATTTTCCAGGCTTCAGAAGATTGTTGGTTAATGGATTTTGATGCAATGTCATCAATTTTCTGGTTTAGATAATTTGTTTGTTCCGATTTGTATGTATTTTCAAGATCAATCCTTGCAGATAGGTATTTATTGATGTTGGTCTGGGAAGGGTTTGAGTTTTTTACTTCTGAGCATTTGCGGAGCTTATCTCTTTTTAGGGATATGTCGTTTGTGTCCCAGGGTATGTGCCTTTTGGCTTTCTTTTTTATTGGTATGCTATTATGTTCTGCTTCTTCACAGGCAATGACAAAGTTGTTGAAGGTTTGGTTAGGTGAATTGGTTTCATTTGTGTCTTGTAGGGCATCGAATCTGTTTCTTAAGGATATTGTAAAGCGATTGGATATATCTTGGTCATTTTTGAGAGAAGACCAATCAAACGTCGGAGATTTTTTGGATTTACACTCTAAGTGTCAGTTTGATATGAGCAGAAACAATTCGATGATCTGTTCTGACTCCTTGAAATGAGTTGAAAGCTCTGCAGTCTTTTGCACTATTTCGCCATTTAGTGTTGATCAGAAGATAATCGAGTTGAGTCTTTGTTCCGTTTGGTGCAGTGAATGTCCATCTTTGACCAACACGTTTCTGAAAGGATGTGTTAAGAGCTAAGAGGTTTTGTTCCTTGATGAAATTATTCAGCATGGTTCCGTTGCGATTCGTTGTATGGTGATAGGCAAAATGATATCCGTCTTCTTGTCCGAGGTGAGCGTTAAAGTCACCACCTATTATAAGCAGCAGGTTATGTTTAGGGACTTGTCGTGTGACGGAGGTAAGTTCAGTGTAGAAGTTTTCGACAACAGTTTCATCTTCAACGTTAGTTGGACTATAGCAGTTAATTATGGTCGTTTGTGGGTTTCCGTGAAAGGTAGCTATCATAATTCTCTTAGTAATGCTCTCAATTGATTTTAGAGATTTGTAAGCTAAGGGGCTTAAAAGTAATCCAATGCCGCCAGTGGAAGCATTGACGCTGTTTTTCCAAGCTGAAGATGTGATAAGTTTCCATTGTTTTCCTAGGTCGTGCTCTTTAATCGGACTTTCTTCATGTAGGTAACGATGTTCTTGAATAAAAATAATCTCTTGTTTTAGCTGTTCATGTGCAGATTTTTATGACACGGTAATTATCTTTTATTCCACTTTTTTCTGACTGTAAAGAAACCAAATCAGATATACAGGGTGTCCCTAATTAAAGTATCGAGTTTGAACATGCGATTGAGTAGAAAAGTTTGTGTGTGTTATCGCTAAAATATAAGAACGTTCTCCATCACACAGGCTTATTACAAAAGGTAGTTACAACGTATAAATTAATCGTAATGACAAAGAAAAAAGAGGGAGAGCTTAAAATACAATTTTGTGAACACGCACATAAAACTTTCTACTCAATCGCATGTTCAAATTCGATACTTTAATTAGGGACACCCTGTACATATCATAAATTCATTTTGTCTTTTATAGTGGATCCACCGTCGATCATTAGTTCGAAACCATCACCCAACTCAGTAATCATACCAACTGAAAATTCTTTTGAAATCACCTATGATCAGAAGGTTTGTGTTTGTTGAATAGACTTTCCAAAAAACCTATTTTGAAAGATAATTTTTTGTCACAGACTTGGTAAACTTTTTTCTGCCAGTTGGGGTAAGAATAACGGACTGAAACTCGAGATTAATATTCCAATGTTTTAAATGACTGGGCAATTGAATACCGTTGTTTTTAAGTCAAAAAATATCTGGGGATGAAAATAGGCACATTATTTTATTTGCAGTGGAGAGAAAAATTGGAATATAATTTTCCACTTGGGACGATATTTTGACCAATTTTGGGAGGGGTCCCACCGGGTCTGTGAGAAGGGGATCTTTTATGAAATATAGATTTTGATTACAGCTGACATGATAATTTCTAATAGACACCTGTATATAGATAGCACCGGAATCGGGGGTACTGCACTGCTGGCCATAATAATTTGAAAACAGGGGAATTCCTTCAAAATTTCAAAACCACAAGAGATTTTGAAGTGCTTTAATAACTTAGGATTGAAAAGTAAACATTAGACCTTAAAACTTAAAAAAATCGAAAATTTCAAAAATGGTCCAAAAAGGCTTAGAATATAACCTGAAAGTCAAGTGCGAAAATTGGGTAGGTCAAAAACAGACCTTTACTGTTTACACCAGTCTTTGCCTAAGTAACCCCCCTTCAGATAGATAGTTTTGTATAGCTTTCCAGGGTAAATACTTTTAATTATTTTAAGTCCAGCTCCTCGTCGACATGTTAAGTGACCCTGATACATGCAGTAGCGTAGCCAAGGGGGACGCAAGATTTGTGTAGGAGAGCATATTTTTATGATACAGTAATTATCTTTTAATATCGTGAATAGATAATTACAGTATCATGAAAATCTGCTCTCCTACACTTTGCGTTCCTCCTGTCTACGCTACTGATACATGAGAAAGTGAGTTTTTTTTACAGGTATTACGACCTTATGACATGAGCTTCTTCAAGATTTACGACGAAAATTTCCAAGAAATATTTACCTTGAATGCAGCGACGTCTTTTGATTACCAACTCGTTGGAGATGATAAAATTACCGTCCAAATCAGAGATGTGACGTTTGTCGAGAAAAAACGTTATTTTGTTACGTTGGACGATGGTTTTGTGACTGGTGTGAAGAAATGCGGTGCACAGTCTGAATATATCCGTGACCAGGCTAGATGGAATTTTACCATTAGTAAGTTTTAAAAAAACAATTAAAAAATTGAGAATCCATCCAAATGATAAGTTAAAACGAATTTTTTTGGCTGATATCAAAGTTTTAGAAATGTTTATTTGATCCATCCACTCTAACCAAGGGTTCTGGACAAAGCCTCTCATCCCGGCTAAGCAAAATCTTTGATTGGAGTTTTTTTTTGAAAGACGTATCCGAATGGTAGCACTATACTCAATAGTGGTGTAAATGCATCAAAAGTGCTAGATCTACTTTTCTGGAATACCTGGATATTACCTGAATTTTTAGCATTGCAATGGTTTCTTTGCGGGTACCATTTAAAAAAAAACTTTGATCAAAGATGGCGGATATAGCTTTGTCTAGGTCAGTGTCTTCATCCCCCCTATGGATGTCAAATTTAATAAATTAATCACTGATTCAATAAACTTTTGTCCAATTTTTGTCTAAGTTCGGGTGTCAAACTAACCTCCAAGTAGATTCTGATTAATAATCCACGCATTGCACTATTCACTGTAGAGGGGATAAGAATTTGTCATTGTTGGAGAGCTGTTTTGATCTTTTATACCAGAGTTGATATAAATATTAAGATATGAACTTTTGATGGCGGCGAATGCAATAAATAATTACAATAAAATCAACCGTCAATCATAAATATGAAAATTATAGCCCAGTTGCTTTCGCTTTCACTTTTAGGCAAAAGACAACGCGGTTTTTGAATATTCTGACTGAAAAACTAGATCAGGTCTTTACCTTCGCCATATCCCTTTAGAGCAGAGTGTGGTGTGCGCAGAACGGATGATTAGTAATGAAATTAAGGGTTATTTCTATTGCATTTAATTTTCTCCATAATCTTTTCTTTTAAAGAGGACGTCACAGAACCGAAGCTAAATTTTCAGAACGCACCATCCAAAACGAATTCTTTGGTCAATATCACTTGGCAATATGATGAAAAGGCCACAACCAAATGTGCTTTGACCACACCTAGCGCCTATTTAAACGATGTTAATTGCTCCGCAACACAGTTTACCGGTAACTTTACCAATAACGGCTTTTACACGTTATGGATTTACGGTATGGATGAGTCCGGAAACACCGGTTTAACCGGGCAGCATAATTGGCTTGTCGGTAAGCTCTTTAAAGATATCGTTTTTTATGGTGCAAAAAAGAAGCTCTTATGCTGACAAAGTGAAATAAACAAAAGAATTTCTCAAAATTTGGAATCGCGTGGCACGCGAAGGGGAGAATTATTTTCATTATTTTGATAAAGAATGCTGTGTAAGCAAATTGTAGGAGATGTGTTAAATTGTACCTTTTATGTTCGATTTTTTAAATAATGTTTAAAGCTTTTGAAAGATTTTAAAAATAATCAGGGCCTTTATGCCCATTACACCCCTGTGTCACAGACCCGCTACCCCATCACCACTTGAAAATCTGGCAAAAATTTCGTCCCCGGTAGGAAAATACCCTATAGAATTTTAGCCCCACAGGGAAATTGACTCATATTTCATCCCAACAATAGAATTTCTATCCGCGTTGGGATTTCAATAGGAATTTTTATCCTTACTGAAGAAGAAAGTTCCACCAGGACTGTGTGACAGGGGTGTCCCATTGGAAAGGACATTTTAGTAAACGGAGATAAGAATTTACAAATTTTAAAATATTTAAGACATTTTACTTTCTGCACAGACACAACGCCACCAACTGTTTTGATCGATATTTCAAAATCTCCGAATGTCTCTAACCATCGAAGATACGAAGTGTTTTTCCGTTGCTCAAATAACGAGCCTTGTTTTGCGAAATGCCGTTTGTTACATCAAAAACAAGTTCTCCAAACATTTACTGATTGCTCTTTAAGAAGGTAAGAAATATAATTGTTACTGCATTGTATAGCGATAACTATTTTTAAATGTTCGAAAGACTAATTTAACAGCTCTAGATTGAAAATTTAGGTTCACTATTGAAAAATATTGGCAGTTGGTACTTTTGTTGAAAACATTGCTCTTGAAAGTAAAGAAATATAATGAAAAGTAATAACTCGTTGTTAAGATAATTTTGAGTGGCTTGATTTAAGATTTTTAGAATTTGAAAATTAAGATGAAAAATGAAGGAGAAAAGAATAAAAAATTTTTTCAACTGGGCTTTCCAGCTCCCTCTCTCAAGCAGAATATTTGAATAAACACGGACTTCCAACTTATTTCGGAACAAACTTTTACAACCATTCTTACCCTTAAAAAGGAAAAACTTTTCTTCTTTGAAGCTACTCTGTGCAGAATGCAAGTTTACTTCAATCTGGTTCAAGATATTCTATTGAAATCATTGCAAATGATGATGTGGATAATGTTGCACCACCAATGATTTGGTCATGGCTTGCTGGTAAGGTTTTCATGCTGGATTTTTTTAACACTTTTCAGCCTTAGTTGGGATAAGATGGTGAAGTATCCAGATACTAACGAGGATTAAAACATTTCCAATATCTATTGAATTTTCCCCCATTTCGACCCCAGCGGGTGTACCTCCGCCAGCGTGGAATCAACGAACAATGTCTTAAACGTGAAAATTCCCATTTTAATCACTTTCAGCTGACCTGCAACCTGAAAACGTGATCCTTTTATGACTTTATGCTCAGAATTCAACTCTGGTTAGATCAGGAAAAGTTTCAACATTTTTTTTTTCATTTTTCAAGATTTTGATAGTCCAACATTGCAAGGCTTATCCAACCATTCAATAGTATGCGGAAAACCAATAACTCCGCTACAACTTGGAACACCAACAGTTCAAGATAGCTTAGATCCAAACCCTTCTTTGTCTTACACTGACCAAGATGTACCTGGATGTACAACCTTAAGAATTTGGACTACGATAGATCACGCTGGTAACAAGGCTATTTTGAAACAGTTTATCAAATTAACGTCATTGTTACCTATTCGGGTAAGACGCCATAATTTTTTGGTTTTGCTGAACAAATATGGCTTACTTTTATCACCACAGGACTATGAGTTATAAGCCCGAAGGACTGTAGAAGAATCTTCAGTTTTCCAAGTAACCCAGCTGGCACGTTGTTTCAACGTTCATCTAACGTATTATATGGACGTTGTGAACGTTAGATAAACGTCGAAAAAACGTCGAAAAAAACGTTATGTGCCAGCTGGGAAGAAAAATTGAAACCTAGAGATTTGAACTGCATTTGAGACGATAAATGAAATCTAGCGCTTTCTTTGTAACCCTGCACATTTTCCTCTCCAGTACTTTGGGTGGTCCACAATTAATTACAGTTAAAACTTCCAATGAACTATTATCATTTAGAAAGCTTAATGTACAAACTACACTTCAAGAAAGTCCGATTGATTGGAAGTGATTGTGTTATCTCTTCCTTATCAAAATAGTTTTTATCTAATTGAAATTAGTGACCGTAGTGCAAAGGTTGAGCGCCCTGCTGCGGTGTGCAAGGTTGCTGGTTCAACCACTTGCCGGTTTATACAAAAGACTTTGCACTTAGTACAGAAATGGTACTTGATGCCATTGAGTTTAAAGCCCGACGGGCTAAAGTAGAATCTCTAACATTTCCCAGACAAGAAAAAAGTGAAGCCACTTATCTCCCATCCAGAACGTGTCTAGAACGCGCCGTAATCATGACGAAGAATTGTATCCAGCAGTTCCTTTGTTTTTGAGGACTGCATTTTTGAAATCTTGCGGCGTTTTTGTAAAAACCACGCGCGGGCGTTCTGGATGGGAAGTAAGTGGCTTCTCATCCAGGAGTCTCGAATCTAGCCCTTTGGGCTTGGAAGTCAAACCTTGATGTCTCTCTGATGCTCAGTAATTAAGATAAAGATTAAGGCCTCCCCTACCTTCGGGTCGCCTCCAAACTGCGCTCAAAGACTTTAGACTTTGATGGGAGAGATTTTAAAAAGTTGTTCTGCAGCCTTTCTATCAAAAACATCAAAGATAATGAGCTATTTCTTTCTTAGGTCAATCTCTTAGCCAAAGATCTGATGGCATGCTCAGATGAATTGTACGCAAAACCCGACGTCTCAACTTTTACAAAAGAAGGTCTATTGGTTCACCCGTGTAATAAATCTATAGATGGAATCTTTACTTATTCGCCTTCAACTCTTAGATGTAATGGGTTAGTCACCAGGAAATGGGTCTTCACTGACAGCTGTGGACAATCAACCAATTTTGATCAATTGATCAAAATTTTACCGATTCAAGACCCAAGTAAACCTAAGAAAGGTGAAGTCAACGTAGACCTTTGGTACGAACTTGAATGGCCACCATACCCGAACTGTAATAAATATCGCTTGTTTATTTGGCCACTTGGTTCAGTTCGAGGAGAGGCTATTGAAACAACATATATCTCATACTCCCCTTCTCGAAATAACTGGTATCCTTCAAACACCAAAATGTTATGGCAAATCGAATACGTTCTTAATGATGGAATTACAATCAATGATCGCTCTATCGTTCCTTCGCCAGTTTGGGGTTTTACAACTCGTCCCATCAGCAATTTGGAGGTTATTAAAGTTACAGCACCGCCTGAAGCTTTTACAGGTCGTACAATACGGATTACTTGGCAGGTCACAAATGTAGGTAGTGGACAAAACTTCAGGTCGTATTATTGGAACGATAAGGTCTTTCTCACCAAAAGCAAAGAAACAACCTCTGGATTGTTGACTCGATATCAAAGACAACATCGAATCTTATTTCCCAATGATGCATACACAAGCTCTGTGGATATCTACATTCCCAAAGATTTGATTGGTGAATTCTACGTTGTGGTAGTAGCAGATATTTTTGAGAATCTAATTGATGAAGACCGCCAAAACAATCGACTTTCAACGGTCAATATGATCAAGATTCGTCTAACACCACCTCCTGATTTGATTGTGTCAAATGTCGTTATGCCAAGTCAAATTTTCTCAGGTAAAAAAGAGTAGTATTTTCCTTTAATTATTTTCAGTGGAGTTTCCATAGCTCGAACCTCTATAACTCAATTCGAATGTCTGAAACAAAGATTTTTGGAACCATGAAAATATCCTAATGAACTATTATAAAAATCCATTACAACTCGACTGTCTCTATAAGACTATAAGACTTTAAGTGTTAATTTTAATGAGTTCCTTTTGAGACTATTTCATAACTCTTATTTTCAAGGTTCAATTATCGCAGCTCGGTGGAAAGTTAGGAACAATGGTAACGGGCCCACCGTTAGTTCCACGTGGACAGATCTTGTCTATCTGAATTCTTCAAGTAGTGATTACACATACTTGGCACGTCATGGTAATACTGGACAACTATTTCCTGGTAATGAGTATCAAGTCATCATGAATATCACCATTCCCAAGTATATTGCTGGCAAATACAATATATTTATTCGAACCAATGCTTATAAAGAAGAATTTGAGTTTCAATCTTATGATAACAATATTGGACAATCGGTTCGTAGTTTTCTTAGTTTTCTTCACCTAAGTACAACAGGCTCCGAAAGTCGAAACTTTACAGCTTTAATCTCTTTAATCTCTGGAACATTTTTTTATTACATCAATTCATACTTGATTTCTATAGAGTATCCATAGCTCGATTGTGTTATTACTTGAGTACTAATTGATAGAAAAATCGACCAGTTCTTTAGTTTAATCTGATTGACCCGTAAAATACCATTCGCTAGTGTGTACTAATTTTTCTTCTTCTTTCCAATATTTTGTTGTTACCAATATTTCAATGTTTAACATATAACTTAGCGTTGGAAAGATTATTCAGAACACTAAAATTGGTGAGAAAATGCAGATGAAAAACGAGCTTTTTATCATTTGTTACTAATCTGCAGCAGATATAAAAAAGTGAGTGGGATATGATAAAACAGAAAAGATTAGAGTTCGAAGATGGAAAATGAAGAAGAAAGAAAGCAAACTTCTTGTAGAATTGTTCCATGATCTTCATATTCATATTAGGAAATCTTCAATGCTAGAGTGTTTATCACTGTGAAATTTTTAATTAAAACTTCTTTTTTGATAATATTCCACTCCGAATTATCTTTTTAACAAGCACAGAACCGCTATCTAATTCTAATTCTATCAAAAGTTACAGCCGTTTCTGTCTCCGCTGCAAATTATATTGAGACAGAGTTTAGGTTCAAAATGGAAAGTAAAACAAAAAAAATGATTGCACGTTTAAACCAAATGGACTTCAATTTGGTCTCTTTTAATAAATTTTCTATATTCTTAATTTCAAGGTCATGTTTGATATCTTTTTGACACCACCGCCAGACTTGCGTTTGAAGAAGATAATATCTACAAAATTTGTTTCCAGTCGTGGTTCTCTCAATATCACTTATACTGTTATCAACCAAGGTAGTGGCTCCACTGATAACCCTAGATGGACAGACATAATGGTTTGTATAATTATATTGTTCGACTTTATCACTTTCGATATCCTATACAGCCCCAGCGGAATAACCGTAAGTGAGGAGGCTGAAGGCTAAAAATGTGGTAAAATTCGCTTGGAGCTTGAGCAAAAAAATCTCATTCGCTCAAAAGTGGGGAGGCTAAAGTCTCCCCAGTCTCCCCGCTTCCGCTGGGTCTCCTATGAACTCACTATTGAGTATTGTGCCATTATAAAATTGGTTCCTTAGCTGCTGTAAGTGCCGTAGGAAGTAATTTGATATTTGGGAGGGGGTACTAAAGTTAAATAACACCGCCAGGGCCAGCCATGGCCAAACACAAAATTCATGAATTCAAGCGAAAAAAACGTATTTCCTTTAATGTTTTGAATAGTCGTCTTTAAGAAACCATATTTGGAAAAAGCATTGGGGATGAAAGTCCTCCCCTCTCCCGGTTGCTACGGCACTGTCATATGGACCCAAGAAATCTCGTACGGTAAAATTAAGCTTGAGAAGATTTCTTTTTAATTTTCCACTATGACAAAACCGTGTTTGTTTCCGTAGAAAACATTACGTAATAAATATCATGAATGCTTTTTTTTATCATAGGAAATTTCAAAGGATGGTCAAATCAAAGAAAGAAGATACCTAACACATTTTGGGCATTTGGAAAGGCGAGACGAATATTCTGGTAACTTTCGCTTTGTCATACCATCGTTTTGGGAGTCTGGTGAATATAGCATATCCATCACCACAAATTTCCAGCAAGATCTGTTTGAGAATGAAGAATATGTGAACAATCAGCTGTCCGAAATATTTACTGTCCAACAAATCATTCCTGACTTGAAAGTGGAGTCTTCGTTGAATTTTAGTTTACCAGTTCAAAATCAATTTGATTCTGATGGTAATGTGTTTATTACTGTTGATGATATGGTGATTCTTAATGCTGGTGAAATCGGTGTATCTAGTGAAGTTGTTTGGAGAGATGCTATAACGATTAAGTGTGATTCTGGATACAGAGAAATGGTGAGAGGAATAAGATTCAAACAAAAGCTTGATGTTGGACAATCCTACACATTCCCAGGTTTCAATGCAACCATCAAAAGACAAAAACCAACTAAATGTCTATTTGAATATCGCGCCAATTTTGATGAAAATATCTTGGAAAGAGGACTTGGGAATAATGTTATTCAAAGTGATGAATTTACATTACCAACTGCTTTTGATAATGTTCAGATTCGTCTTGGTTCCATCTTATTAACTGACTCAGAACCGGTAGAAACCATATTTTCTGGTAGCACTTATGTAATGGACGTTGTATATGAAGCAATTACTTACCCAGCAAGCCAACCTTTCCATGACACCTTAGAGCTTCAACTTAATGATCAAAAGTACAGATTGGGTAGCCTTGAAATCATTCTAGATTCTGCTGGTATATCGGCTACAAAGAGATACTTAGTCAACCTTCCAAAAGATATATTTGGAAATGGTGTGTTGATTTTACGTCACGATATCAAGGGTGTATTAATCAAGGAATCAAAAGCGAATATCATTCTTAAGAAAGAAATTTCGATTGATTTTCCACCAACTCCAGATTTGGTTCCTACTAATCTAGCTTTTGAACGTGTATCTGACGGCATAATGAGTGTCCAATGGAGTGTGCAAAATCAAGGCAACTCCATGGAAACTGAAGCGTCCTGGATCGATGCTGTATATATGGTGAGAGTAAATTCTACAGATTCATATCTTCTTTTCAAGAGTCCAATTGCTGCAAAATTAGAGTCTGGTCAAATCTACCAAAAGAAGAAAGAAGTTTCTTTACCAACGAATCTGATTGGGGAATTCAACATCAAAGTTACCGTCGACTCTGGTAATGATATCAAGGAGACTGAAGGAGAAGAGAACAATGATTTTATATCTTCTTCAATTTCTACTGGATCTGAAGGAGAACGTTCAACATTGGTAATGAAGAAAGAATCATTGCCAGATCTTCTTATCGAACTACTTCCATCGTCTACATTAGGTGAACATTTAGTTGCTGGTGATGAATTCAATTTGGACATCAAGTTTACTAATAATGGCAGTCTATTAGCAAAAAGTCCTCTTTTTTACACTATTGAGCTTCAAGCAATCTCCCAAGATTTCAATTTTCTTATGTATTCGACTGTAAAGTATGCAAGTTTGGAGACTGGATCTAGCCTGTTTGAGCTCTTGAAATTACGGATACCTGTCACCACTCCAATAGGCAACCATACAATTGCAATCACCTTAGATAAGAATAGGAAAATCAGGGAGAATCGGAAAGATAATAACATTTTAACAACGCATGAATTCGTAGTCAAAGAAATTCCATCTTCAAGAATTGAAATCATTTCCAACGTTCAAAACATTTCAATTGTAGCTGGCGAACCAATCAAGATCTCTTTCCAATTCATCAATCAAGGACCAGGGATGTTGAACTACTTCACTCCTTCTTTCGTTACCATGATCCTAAGTGAAGATCAGATTGTGGATCCAATAGATCTCAGATTATGTGGTAAACCAGTAATCCAAAATCTAAATGTTCACCAAGCTCATCAACACACCATGGAATGTAGCCTACCCTTTGATCTACCCTTAACCAAGTACTACCTGATCCTGACCGTCAATGGACGTACAATATCCATGGTTGAAAATACCAACAATTCCAACATCATTGAGATGGACAATCTAGCTCAGAAACTTAGAACTGACATTGCTGTCATCAATGTCAAAACGAGGGACCATGCATTAAATATTGGTGGTAGTTTAAGTGCCAATTGGCAGATTGTTAATAATGGCTCTGAAGTCGTTGAAAAAGCATATAAATGCGATACTTTGTATCTGTCAGAGGATATGAAATGGGATCTGGATGACCGAGAAGTTGATAAACAATGTGGAATGATGAATAGAGTACAAGCTGGTGCTGTTCTAGATTTCAATGCGAACTTGATCAATATACCAATGTTGAAACAAGCTCCTTACTATTCAATCGTTAAAACACGATCCAGTATCCGAGAGCTGAACACCAAAAACAATAATGCAAATTCCAATCAAACAGTTTTGATTCTACACCAAAATCTTACGCTTGGTATCGAGAATAACATCAATATTGGTGCAAGTGGTGTGGTTTTGAGAATACCTAATGTCCCACCTGGAGAATCTTTATCAATTATGGCAGAAAGTGATGAAACATCGCAATTCATTGATTTATTCATCAATAGTGGTGATATTGCAACTTCAAATAACTTCATTGCACATTCCGGTGCTCAGACCAGCTCTAAGCAATCAGTCACAATTTCAAATACAAAGAAATTGGACTATTATATCTTCATTCGAAGCTTGCTACCAACAAAGACTAACTTTAATGTCAAGTTATTAGCCAAGATTGCTGTATTTGAAATCATGTCAGTGTTTCCGATGAGATTCCCAGCGCTTCAAGGACAAAAAGTAACTTTTGAAATTAAAGGTTCTCTCTTCCCTGCAGAATGCCATGCTCATTTATTGTCTAAAAAAGGTACACAGCAGATTGATTCGATTAATGTCTACAGGCTCAGCTCCACGAGACTATTCGCAACATTCGTGTTACCGCCATCTTTAATGTTCAACAATGAATTTATAATGGTGATTATAGATGTGAATGACGAACAAATATACAGTGAATACATCGATCAGTCTTTGATTGTAGACGAAGGCCAACCTGGTGTTGTTAAAATACATGTAAGCCATCCAGCTGCTGTTCGACCAGATGAAAACATTGAAGTTGAAATCATCGTTCAAAATGAAGGGAATACAGATGTTCTTCCACCACTGTTATATCTCAATATTACTGGAGATGTCAAGGTACGAAACATTCGTGAGGATGTCATATCTGATTCTGGTGATGTGTTGTTCCTTGGAAGCTCTTTCGATCAACCGGCTGGTATATTATCACCGAAATCAGCAACTAAAATATCTTTAGAAGTGATCCCAAATGAAAGGGGTTCAGCCTCGTATCCAATCTATATCCAACGCTTGGATAACATAGATCTTGGTAATCCATACTTAAAACTTAAAGACAAGTTCAAACCTCTTCACATGAGTAACCGACGCTGGGAACCCGTTTGGAATCAACTTATAAAGAACTTAGGTTCAACAATGAAATCTTTCCACCAAAGGCTCTGTCAAACAGCTTCTCACTTTACCATGATTCAAGACCAAACAATATTCATTGATAAGTTGATTGATTACGAACTGGCTTTTGCTGATGGTCTCTACCTATCCAATAACATACAAACGGAGATCGACTTGAAAACAGAATCGGTTAGCTTCTTACCAATCACCATTAAACGTTATATCAATCCACTGTTATCTTTTCGTGATATCCCTGGAAAGTACAATGGATATGGTCCTTTTGGAAAAGCATGGCTTGCTCCCTATTTTTGGTAAGGAAATTTCTTCCTTTGCATTTAGCCATTCCATTTTTTATCCTTAGATGGGGTTGAATGAACATTTGGGGATCCCTATCAAAGAATAAATTCCATAGGGGGCCCAAGGAAAGCTTTTACATTTATCCAGGGAGTTCCAGATTTGAGTTGCTTTTTTTACAGGAGGTTGGATAACCATCATTATCTACATTGTATTGCTATTTTCCAGGGCTAAAGTGGTATGCTCGTTTTGTATTGGAAAATTTTGAAGAAATCTTTTGAATTTCCAGGCCCTTTTTTAAATTGTCCAGGGGTTTTTCTGAAATTTCCAAGGAGTGAAAAATTGATTTTTCTTCGTCAACCCTTGTTGCATATCACGGTATTTTAAAGTAGATCTTTTTATCCAAGGGTAAAAGAATGCCTTTTTCCAGGTTTTTCTTTGCAAATTTTGTCAATTTTCAAGTGGATATTCAAGAATTCCTTTCAACACAATTCCCTCGAACAGTCCATTTCATTAGTGATTTTGATATTCTCATACATTTTCTCCATTCTATAAAAGGTACTAAATAAAAGCATCCCCAGTAGGTTATAAACACCCAAACAGTGTCTATCTAACTGATATGTAATGGAGGGGATGGCGGTGGCGGTGGGGGCCATGGCCCCCCATTCCCCAATCATCAATTCTTTTCTTCGGATTTTTAATAATTGTAAACATCCATCAACCTAAAGATATTAGAAAATAGAATATAATTAAATATTCAAAAATTATTATTTTCAAGCTGTTTAGGACCTTAAAACACCCCCTTCTCACAGAGCTGGTAGGAATTTTTCAGCCAGTGGGGATAAAAATAATGGACCATATAAACAACTTGATGGGGATTGATATTTCCATGTTTTCATGGCTAGAGATTTGAGTTCCATTATTTTCGAGCCAGAAAATTCAGCGGGATGGAAAAAATAGTAAACATTTTGCCGTCATGAGGATTTGCTTATTTGATTATTTTCAGTGGGGACAAAAATTAGGGTATAATTTTCTACTGGGGACGATACCTCGGCTAATTTTTCCAATGGAAGGTTTCCTAGTGGGTCTGTGAGAAGGAGTTGTCTTAAAATTTTTATCCAAGCTTTATTTGACAATAACTAGTTACTTTGGTATTTTTTAGGAGTGTACATATCATTTCGGAGAGTAGCGAAAAAATTGCTTTGGCTTTCCAGTATGAATTTTACGAGTTCATTTACGTTGAAGAAGAAAACACTTATATGAATGTAATTGGTACGATGAATAGAACTGAAGGTGCGTGAAGAAATAGTTGTTTAATATTGCATAATACACGAAAATAAATAGAGATATAATAGAACTTTTTCCTAAAGTACGCCACGAACAGCACTTGCCTCATATTCAAACAATTGCCATGGTGATTATGTCCCTTGAGACATTAAATGATTTATTTATGAATAGAAAGTAGTTTTAATAAAATCTGCTAGGATTAAATTACCATGACAATAATTTCAAAACGAGGTAAGTGATGCAAGTGATATTCGTAACGTAATTTGTTGAAAAGGTCTATTAACGGCCTTGAAATTAACACACAAATTATATTTGCCCTTTTCAATACCACCTTTACACTACGACCACTATCAACTTAAAAACCTCACTACAGTCGAGTCTTCATAATAGCTCGAACACGTACGGGGAAATTATTATTTCGAGTTCTATGGAGTAAGGTTTATAAGACAGGGTTAACGGAAGAGACAATAAAACTTGTTTGAGTTACACGTTTTTTTTTAATTAGAACCTAGTTTATAAGAACATTGAGGCTGAAATTGGTCGAAAAAGCTCAGCTCAGTTTGGAAAAAAATGACAAGAAACTAAAATTTTTTCCTCTTTTCAAGCAGTTTTAACCGAACTTAGGGATGGATTTTCTAAAATCGAGAGTCAAATATTGTCCAAATTTTACCAATTTTAAGTGCTCTTTATTTTGCATGATATTGTCTATTTAGAGTAGTCTGAAAAATTAAAAACGCATTTAAGAACATTTTAGGCTGAAAATTGCTAAAAAAAATAAGCACATCTAGTCTCAGCCAAATTTTAGGTGTTCTAATAAAAAAAAACGTGTAAACAGACGTTCGAGTTGAAGAGACTCTTTTGTATATATTTTGTCAAGATTTCTAATCTCATTTTACAATTTTCTATCTTAGATGGTTTAATTTTCGAAAAGACTGATCAAGCTCCTCCATACATTTACCATTTCCATAAATCAAGCAACGAACTAGTGAAAGTACAAAGTAGTGATAACTCGTCTATCATTCATATCAATGAAGCTAAAACAGCTATCAGTGATATTTTTGGAAATCGTTTCAGTATACATTATGGAGATAATCAACTCGTGGACAGAATTCAACAATTTGAAAACGATGTTTTGATTCATACCGTAGAGTATGTTAAATATTTTGTATTTAAAGTGGTTTTAAATTTGTTTTATTCTTTATCATAGCTTGTACGCAAAACAGTTCCTCGAGAATAGGACAAGTACATAGTGAGGTTTAGCCATAGATCTGTAAAGCCCGAAGGGCTAGATCCGCGGCCTTTATCGCGAAAAGTGAAGCAAGTTTTGGTAGGATTTCCTACCAAAGAAATCACGTGACAACAAGTAATTTCAATGGTTTGAGAGATGCAAAATAGCGTTTGCCGCCTACTTTTTTTTATCTCGCGCTCCAAAAACAATTAAAATGCTAGATACTATCCATCGGCACGAAATTTAAAAAGTCAAATTTTTGCTTCACTTTTTTTTGGCTGGAGAAAGCTTAAAGCTGCCTATCTAGCCCTTCGGGCTTTACAGATATCTGTGGATTTAGCTAGGTTTATCTTAGACTTGATCGACATTTTGCCATTCTATCACCGAACAGTTGCTGCACTTAGCGAAATCATGATTTTCCAAAATGGGAAATATAGTAGAAAAAGATATTTGACAAATTTGCCAAATTTCTTTGCAATTGGATGTAAATATCACATTTACTAAAATGTAAATTCGACTCCTTCAAATCAAAGGAAAAATGATATTTCCTAGGAATGGGAAATATAACAAAGTCAAATCTGTATATTTCTAATCTCATTAGGAAATATTTTAATTAGGAAGTATTTTATTCCTGCTATACACCCCTGTGTCACAGACCCGGTGAACCCCCCGCCCCGGTGGAAAAATTGGCCAAAAAATCGTTCCCGGTGGAAAAAATACCCTAGATTTTCAACCCCACTGGGAAATTGCACTATGATTCTATCCCCATTGAAAATTGAATGGAAAAAATTGGACTCCAAAACCATCCCCACTGGAATTTTTGAGCTGGAAACAATGGATTTTCTATCCCTATTGGGATTTCGATAGAAATTTCATCCCCACTGAGGGAAAAGGTTCCACCGGGGCACTGAGACAGGGGTGTTACTATATTTCCATTTTGGAAATCCATGATTTCGCCTAGTGTTGAGACCAACTACCATTTTGGTAAAGGTTTCTTTCAACGAATCACAGGCATTCCAAATAATTAGTGACAATGAGGCAGAGTTTAAAAATTACTGCTAATTACTAGTTTACTTCAAATAGCTGATCGGGAAATTAGTAATTAGTAAAAGAAACCTTCACAACCCCGAACGACTTTGCCGGAGTTTTTAAGTAAGAGTGATATCGTTTGTTTACTCATCAATTTCAATTTACAAGCTTTTTGATATTGGATATGGAGCAAGATTGGCAAGAAAGAGGAAAACATTATTTTGCTTATATCAGCACAATATAACAATAGACAGGCACTGTCCTGATATGTACACTTATGTAAAAATTAGACTTTTAAGAAAACTAAATCTTCTTTATTCATGATATGCACCATTGCAATGTCTTCCGTTCCACCCAATAGCTGATTGGTTGAAAGTGACGTATTGACTGCTTTTACGTCACTTCCAACCAATGAGCTATTGGTTCCGTGACGTAATGTCAGAAGAAATTGCAGTGGTGCATATCATGAATTGTAGAGTCATTTTTTTCTTGATTTTCTTTCAGTTATGTTTACGACGAAGCCAACTTCTTGACAAAAGTTGTTTTAGACTTAAACAAAGAACAGCATTATTACTATTCGTCACGTGACTTCACGCTTGTACGCACTGTTAAGCAAGATACTAACCATTGGATAGAACACGAGTATAATTCTAACGGACACTTGATCGCTTCTCGGACAAATGTATTCGGACACCATTCGCAATCCTATGAACAAGAAGGCGTTGGACATCTCATTATAAAAGAAACGCCGGGAGATAAGAAAACCGAAGTCAAATTTAACTCTGGTGGAAAAGTAGTTTGGTCCCGTTCGCAAGGTTCATTTCCCAAACTTGAAGTATTTAAAAATGATGGGCGAACCATCTATATGGATGATATGGTTAGTAAATATGCAAACTTCTTTATGAAATGGTATTTAGAAGAGGAGCTGTTATTTTTCGCGACCTTCTAGAAATCAAAACTTCCAGAAGCTGCTATATACTGAACAATATAAGATTTTCTATTTATAATCTAGAATAGTGCTTCTCGATTTTATTGTGGATATTCTTAACTTTTTGAGGAAAATCATCCTAAAATATCCTTCACGGTATCTTTAGGTTAGCATCCAAATTCACCCAAAATTCAACATGCAATACAAATTTCAAGCAAAAAATATAGCATCTTTGTTAAAGTTTTTAGCATTACTGGGAGATAATTGATAATTTCAAGGTAGAAATGCTTTAAAGATGGTAGACTTAGGTTCTGTTGTCAAATTCAATGATGTTGATATTTTTAACATATCCTTATTTTCTTGGCAAATTCACCATGAATGAATATTATCCTGATGGAATATTATATTCTTATAAGAAAAGCGTGTATTTTTTCTCTTACTTCTAGCTTCTTCTCGATGAGGTGACCAATGACGATCTTGTTCAAACATCCATCAATGCCGAAGGTGCCATTTCATCAGTACAATATTCTGAGAATGGTCGATCCTTGGTCAAACTGACTGATGGAAACGGGGTCACTTACCATAACACATTCCTTGAAGACAGTAATTTAAATGTGACCACGTATCCTGATGGTTTGACTGAAGAATATAAATACAACGAAAAAGGTAATTTAATCAGCATCCAATCAAGAGATGAGGAAATAACCAACTATTTATACGACCAAGATCAAAGGCTCAATCAAAAAAAATCCAAAGAAACATCCACCACTTATGAGTACTTCAATACCGGCCTGTTAAAGAAAGTAAAAACGAAAGATAGTACAGTTGAGATAAGTTATGATGAAAATAAAAGACCTGTGCGTGTTACTTATGATGGAAAGACTAACTTATTTTACAAATATAATGATATTGGTCAGCGTGTTTCACTAACAGACTCATCTGGTCTGTATAATATCACATATCATTATGACGTGAACGGGAGATTCGTTTCTGCAAAACAAAATGGCCACCATAGATTGTTGAAAGTAAATCACGGGAATGGAGTGATCGACTCTTTTGAAACTGGTGACAAAACTGTCACCTCCCTCAAGTTTCTTAACCGAACAGGAGCTTTAGAGAAAATGAGTATCAAACGAAAAACCGGTGAAGAGCAGGTTTTTGAATACCAATATGATAGGTTAGGCCGAAAAAAGAAAATCGAAGAAACGTATGGGAATACAAAAAGAGTCTGGAAACTAGCTTATGATCGTATCTCACAGCTGATTGGCTTTGATAATGGAGGTAATATTGAGAATGAAATAACTTATGATGATAATTGGAATCGGAAAAGTATGAAAACAAAACAAAAGACATTTGAGTACCAAACGAATGACATGAATCAGTTACTCTCGGTCAACACTGATGAACAAATTACATACGATTTAAATGGAAATTTGATACGCGTTGAAAACCTTGCCGAACAAATGGATCAAAAATTTGAATATAATGATGGTCAAAAATTGAAATCCTTCTCAGAGAAAAGTCAAACTTGTTCGTATGTTTACGACGCGCTTGATCATTTGAAGCAAGAAATATGTGCTGGAGTTGTGACAGACTTTTTGATCGATCCATTTGGTATGTTTGGTGCAGACATCATTGGAGAGGTAACACAATTTATGAAACTCCTCAAACTTTACACAAAGGGTTATGTTATGTAGAAGCAAGTCAGCAATCGTCCAAATTTCCAAGAGCCCCCTCCCCAAGCGGACCCTCAATCCATGTAATCACGCAATTTTTTTCGAAACTCGCGCATTCACGTAAATCTTTCTCGAGTTTCAAGCAGAAAATCAGAAAATGGGGGAACATTTTGAAAACCGAGAAAGTTACATCATCGGAGAAAAAAGAGAAATATCACGTATTCACACACGAAATAGTGCAAATTCCCGTATTCACGCAATTTGGATTTTTACGTTCACGCAATTTGTTTTAATTCGTGCATTCACGAAACTGAAAAAGCCCATCTACGCACTCACGCAAACCGCTCGGAGGGGGGGGGGGGTTCAAGCAGGTACACGACGTTATTTCAACGTTAATCTAACATTAAAGGGACGTTGAAACAATATATTATGTTTCTACTTTACCTTGATAAACCATGGACTAAGCTATATCCGTCATCTCTGATCGGATTTTTTTAAAGGAGTGATACCCTAATGGTAGCTATACTTGATGTGGGTATCAAATCTTAATACAATAAAACTCTCGGTTTTTAAATGTTTTGACCTGCAATGAGTACTATTAGGGTACCAGTAGCGTAGACAAGGAGGAGGCGCAAAATTTGTGTAGGAGGGCAGATTTTTATAACACAGTAATTATCTTTTTATGTCATGAATAGATAATTGCATTGTCATAAAAATCTGCCCTTCTACACAAATTTTGCGCCCCTCCTGTCTACGCTACTGGGTACCACTCTCAAGAAACCCCAATTTCGTTTGGACCGGGGTCGAGAAAATTTGTCCAAGTTATAGAAAGGAAAGCTACCAGTTGGGTTGCGATTGAACTGAATGTTTAGATGTAGTTGATACTAAGCAGAGTGGTACTTTAGGGGAATTCAGGCTTTTTCTCTACTTGCTTTTACATACTAAGCATTTTAAAACACAGTGAGTTCTTTTTTTCAAGGCCTTCAATTCTTTGTTTATTTCTGTTTTTAGTTTACTGGTGGAAATTCAACTTACTTTTTCCACGGAATGGAACATGGACTGATCAGTCAGTTGCAAGTTCATAACAACAATGCAATGTTTTATTATCAATTCGATCATATCGGGTCAGTAGTTTGGTTTTAAAAACTTTTCTTTTGAGGGGTAAATTTTCTTGACCCTTTTACAATGCACTTTTTTTAAAAGAACAATTTAAAGATAAATTTGAAATTAGAAAATTGAAATTTTCTAAAACCAGGACTATTGCCCCTGAAAAAGTAAGTATATGGCCTGCAATCTAAAGCATTTTATATAGAAAAGAATATAAGAAAACGAAAACGACACAAGGTCCAAAGCTTCATTCAATTTATGACCAAATCTAATTCTAAACTCTATTTGTAGGTCAGTTATTGGTATGACAGATGTCCAAGGTCAGATTGTAAACACATACACATATGATCCATTTGGAAATATCCTTATCAAAAATGAACAATTTCAAAACCCATATCAGTTTATCGGTCAATGGGGTGTAAAAACATTACCGCATTTATTGGGTGTCTATAGTATGAGAAATCGGATCTACTTTGCTCGATATGGGCGTTTTGGGGCGTTAGATCCAATTGGATTTGGTGGAGGATATATGAATCTTTATTGTTATGTTGGTAACAATCCTACAAAAGGTTGGTTACTGGTTACTTGTTTTTTTTTTATTTCTATAACAAGCTTTTTTATAAGAACACGAGGCTGATGTCCAAAAACATGAGTTTGAGAGGTTGCAGATGGAGGCTGTTCTTTCAAGAAAGGATTGCAAAATAATAAAAAAACAGACGCACATTTTTTTTCAACCCGGGGTGAAAAAGAAATTGTGTATATGTACATGTAAAAATCTGCCAAAATTCGCCTAAATACCTGTATACAAAAACAGTGTTTTCTTTATAGACCGGAGTGAATTTCACCCCGGGGTGACATTTTTTTTTATTTCACCCCGGGGTGAATTTCACCCCGGCTACGTGTAACCACCGCCTTAAGAAGATCGTAATAAGAACATCTAAGCCTAAACATTTCAAAATATTAAGAACCCATTCTGAATCAAAACTTAGCTGGTTCTTATAAAAAAAAGCGTGTACTTGTTTATAAAATTTCTGATTTTCGAAGCACATCATTTTCTTCTAAACAGGAGCCGATCGATTATATGTTTTGAAGGAAAAGGATTATAAACCAAACTAAATTTTGCTTCAATATTTTAGAAAAACTAGAAATTCTCTCAAGGTAGGTTTTGAAATCTAAATATTCTGGGTTCAGAAAGTAAGGTTCACCTGGTCTAAAGTGTATTCTTTACTCAAATAAAAAAAAAGATCAAGAATCAATATCAAGGAAATTTTCTGTTTTGTTTCAGTTATTGACCCACAGGGAACAATTCCTTTGATTCTCGTAAGCGCTGCATGGAATGTTGGTATATATCTTGTTGATCAAGGCATCAAACATTACAATGGCGAAGGAGGTGATTTTATTGATAATAAAAAAGCTGATTGCCATTGAGAATTACCATATTCACATGATTTGTGCAAAAATTTTAAGTTTTTGTGATCATTCAATTGACTTGGAATTCAAGAGCTCTTTTCCATTGCTGTTGTTGTTTTTAGTAAAACTTAAGGTGGATTACATCTGAAGGGGAGAATCGATTATCAATCCCTGTGTCGACATAACAATTCAGAACAAAAACAAAAACCAAAGCTGACAATCAGTTATACGAATTCTTTTATAAACTTAATTTATGTTCCCCTCGCCAAGGCCATTGTTTCAAGAGGGGGGATGGGTACCATTTCAAAGCTTATAATCATATTATTGTATATCCTTCGATTTCTTTCTCTTCAGATTCTGGTACAAAATTTTGGGCAGGTCTCGCAGGAGCGACTGTTTCAGGGCTCATTCCGATCCCTGGAACCGGTGATGCATATGGAAATATAGTGAAACAAAGTATTAATATCATGTTTGGTGATCAAGAAGTATTCGACCTTAAAGACTATGCAAAAGATGTTATCACGGGATTAATACCTTTTGGTTTGGGCAAAGCGAAACATATAACTAAAGGAGTTCGTGGGAAGGGTAAAGTCATTTGTTTACAAACTAATTTTTATATCACCGCTTCTTCTTATGTAGTCTGGTACACAGACCCGATATCTACTGTTGAATTCATTACCGTAGATGGTCTGTCTGTCATTGTCTTTTCTGATTTAAGAATTTTCACGATGGAGTGCGGGGGAGAGAGGGGAGACGACGGGAGAAGTGTCGCTATTTATAAATCATCACAGTGGTTTCGGGAACTTTTGTTATCAAAACAGACAATGCGCTTCGTCCGTTACCAGATTTTCTCGAGATTTCATCAATAGTTTTTTTCCGATTTTCATGCCGAGAATCACCTGAAAACGGTTTTTCTTGAATTTCTCGAGCTCCACTTTTTTCATGAAATTTTGCAAAAAGATTTCCGGTCAAAAAATCTGGAAATATGCTGGAAAAGCCAGTTTTTTTGGCATTTTCTCGAGCTTTTATCATTAGTTTTTTTTCCCGATTTTTTGCACAAAGATGCGTAATAGTAATGCCAAACACATGCCCGAGTACGATTTTTGGGAAAAATTTTTTTCCAGTAGGAAATATGCCGGAAATAGCCGTTTTCGCAAATTTTCATTTGACTTTTTCCGAATATTCATTATTGTTTTTTCACACGAAAACATTGATAACAATGCCCACCATCAGCATGATTCAATTGTCAATAAAACTGATTTTTGAAGCCGGAACTTTCTAAAAAGCCAAGAATCTCCGGAAAAAGGGTTTCTTTCTTGAATTTCTTGAGTTGTTCTGTATCATTCTGTATTTTCATACTATATAATTTGCCATTTTTCCGATTGTATTATTACATCAATCTTCAGGTAGGTCCACTCAGCTTGTTTGTATAAGAATTGATATAGTCTTGGGAAATATGATGAGTTTTGTTTTAAGTATTGTCAGATTTTATTGAAATAGCGTTTACGAGTTCTATAAAATAATTGTCAGTCGCAGCATCACTTTATCAAAATGGCAATAGAACTGTCTTTTTAATATTTCTCGAACGGGAAGGTGGTGTTCCCTAAAAAGGATATATTTTCCCGATTTGATTACCAACAGAAAACCGATTTTTAGTACTCCGTTCGGGAAGTTTGTAAGAGGCATTTACCTGGTGAATAGCCTTTCTACCCGGTGAATATTATCTATTTTCCCTCCTTTACAAGAGATGTTATTTATCTTCCGTGACCATTTCCGGGGTGCTCAAAGCCAATTTTCCCAATTGGGAAACATGAAACTCTAGCGGTTTTGAGAAGTTTTCAACCTTCCTGTTCGGGAAATATTTCTGGCAATCTATACTTTCTCGACCTCGACCTCGACCCTAACCTTCGAAAAAGGCCGACCCTGGACCCTTGGAAAAAGCCGAAAAGCCGAACCTCGACCAAAATACAATAAAAAGCCAACCCTGAACGCTTTAGCAGTTTTTATAAGAATTTTTTGGATGAATATTCCATAAACTTATCATTAGAACACTTTAAGAATGGTCGTCGGTCGGCGGGGGTGGGGGAGGAGGAGGAGATCATTCGTCACAAACCCCCCGCCCCAGGTCATCATATTATTGACCAACATTTAAAATCAGCCTCGTATCCGTATATCCCATGATATAACTTACGTTTAACTCTCAGTAAAACGTCAGTAAAAAGTAAATAATACGACGAGGTAAGAGGTTGACATATTCTTAGAAAAAAGCGTGTATCCCACCCCTGCTTGTCTCCGAGATTTTTGATATTAGGATATATGTCAATCTCATTTCAAAACCCTGCCAAAAAGCTATTTTTTCACCCAGGGTCGGCCTTTTATCTTATTTGGGTCGAGGGTCGGCTTTTTCCAAGGGTTGAGGATCGGCCTTTTTCGAAGGTCAGGGTCGAGGTCGAGGTCGAGAAAGTATAGATTGCCAATATTTTCCGTTTTAAGGCAATACTTGCTATTTCGATATAGTGTTGCCAAATGATTGTACAGCTTGTATATCCACAGGCTCGACTTCAAAGAAGGCACGGCATGTGGAACCCATGATACATATTTCACTATTTATACACTTTTATTTTGTGTTTTAGTCTGGGCTGAAAGATTGAAGAATTTGCGTGGAAAAAGTAAGACTATAATTTCTTTTATAGGTCCTTCCTTTCTCCTTCTTGAACCCTTTCTAAAAAAATAACCGTACTCTATAAAAACAAAAGAGCTTGGCTATACCTTTATAGTCAAAATCCGAACATTTTTTGAAATTTTCCAAGGTTTTCTCTCAAATATAGCTAAAAAACAGACCCTGATATTCTTATGAAAAAGAGTGTCAAGAAGAAAATATCACTGAATGGTCCTTCTTTACAGTCGTTGAAAGGGAGGCCCCCATGAGGTAACTCACTCACGATATCACGCAATATTTGTCTTCAATCACGATCACGCAAATCAGCAAAAAAATTGAAAATCACGCATCCCTTTGAAAAAGGCTTAAAAATCTTTCAAATTGCGATCACGTTTTGACCTCTCATCACGCAATCACGAAGAAAAAATTTCCAAATCACGTAATCACGCTAAAAAAAAGTCCCTATCACGTTCTTACGAAATCCGCTCGGGGGGCCTCTTTTATATCATGAATATGTTTTTTTTTTGAAAAATATACAATACAGTTAGTTAGGCACAGGTCATAGTAAAAAAAATCTAAAAAAAAATCAAAATATTAGAATATAGAAAGAGATTAAGAAAGAAATTATACAATAAAGCTTAAGAAAAAAGCATCGTCGTAAAACCAAAAATTTTCAAATCTTTTGTAGGCTGGCAAATAATTGGTGGAAACATTAAGAAGATTCCTAAAGCTGGTAAATGGTTAGCAGAACAGGCTAAAAAAAGGATTAAAAATTTATTTGAAGGCATAGAAAAATATGTTGATGGGAAAATTAAAGATCAAATTTGGAATTTTATTTCTTGCAAGAATGGTACATCGGCAACAGTTTGTGATGCACCAAAATTATTTGATGACTTTTTGGAATGGGTTTTATCTATTGATCCGGTAAGTTTCCCCAAATTAATTACTTTGTAATGTACGGGAGCTGTGCAGGGGTGGAGGGTAATTTTTACACCCATCTGAAAGTCTCTCACAGGAGTTTTACTTTATTTTCTATTATAGATCAGCGGAACCTCAAAATTCAATTTTTATATTTAATTATATGTTTTACTGGATTTATTAATTCAATAATATCTTCTTTTTGTAATTTTTGCCAGAACGACATTATTGGACCAGCAGGGTATGGCGATGGCCATTTCATACCGCTAAATACCGATCTCAAGTACAAAGTCCGATTTGAAAATGACATCAATGCAACTGCGCCTGCGCAAAAAGTATTGATTATGTCACAACTAGACGATGATTTGGATTTGACAACTTTTGAATTCTGTTCCTTTGGGTTTGGGAATTATACTTTTGTTGAAAAAAGATGCAGCCCGGTTGTTCAGGTAAGGCATTGAAACCAGGGGGGTCACTGACCTTGATGATCGACAGGGACGTGCCGCTGGAGTTTCAAGTGGGACCCTGTCAGATATGAATATTTGGTAAATTTGGGACCGTGTCAAAAAGAAAAATTGAAAAGTTATCCTATTTTCACCTTAAAAGGAGGCAAAAAATGACTAAAAGTAGACAAAAATTGAAAGATTTTCTAATTTCCATCCTGAAAATTGTACAAAATAGCCAAAAGTCAACCTTGTTAGTTACACTCCTTGAAAATTAGTAAATTTGAGACCCTGTCAGATAACTTCAGGACCTAAAAAAGGGGGCCTTGACCAGCAGCATGTCCCAGTACCCGAATTTGCCTGAATGAACCCCTGGGCATCGAGTTTTCCGTTTTCAGATCAGGCATGCTTTCGCTTTTCCATCGGCCTCTAACTTTTCTCAACTATCTTTTAAGAGGATAAATTTATTGACTTTTTTTTACAAACAAAAAATCTTGACCAAATTTCACGAAAATAGCCAAAAATTATGAAAATTGCGGATCATCAACACGAGATTTACTCCACTCAAGGTAGCAAGCAAACGAACATAGTTATGATATGAGTCATGATAAAATGCCAAATTAAGGATTCTGGGCCCGATATATGCGTGATTTATTACTAAGCATGCCACCGTTTTGATAGCCTTTTACAAAGTAATAAAAATGTAAATGAAATTCTTTGTTTACATCGTAAGAACTATTTACCTAAAGGTCTTGGGCCCACTTGAAACAAATTCAATCAAAATGAAACATAAACAAGTTGAAGTTAAATGGATAAACTTTGTTTCAAGTAGCCTACCTGCCTCAGAGAAATCTCAGCAAAAAAATTTTCGTCACCGTCATGTAACTATAATGAGAAAATTTTTTCTACAACTCTTTCTGTATAGAAAAGGTTGCCTTGTAAAGCTATTGAAGACGCTTACGAACGCTCCTAAGCTAAAAAAACAACTATATTTCTATTTTAAAAATGTAGCCTATTTACATGATTTCTGAACCACATACAGTCACATTTCTTTTTTATGTTTTGTAGAAAATGTTGAACGTGAAAGAAAGCATGTCAATTTATGTGAGACTATTTGCTGCATTGGATTTGAAAGAACGAAAGATAACAGTGGTAATGGAAACTCTGGAGCCTACAACAGGTATGCTGCGCCGTGTATAGTTGATAGTAGACTTCCGTGCATTGAGTTTAAAGCCTCGAAGGGACTAGAGTTGATACTCTTCAGCACTAGACTCAATCCGTCATTCAAAAGCTTTCTTAAGAAAGGTTGTAGATTCATCTCTAGTTCTTTGGCTTTAAACTCAATGGTTCTGCGTTAGCTTTTTATTGTAAAGTAACTTGAAGCTTTGAGGCTTTGACCGCTCTAAAATAGCATGCAACGTTCTTTCGGCATTCATAAAAGTTATTTGGACGTTTTTAACCTCCGAGCATATTCTGATACTCGGTGTAGCACATATTCATTCTAAAGGCCATGGCTCCGTTAGAAAATCTGCCCGGATTTGGCGACCAATTTAATCTTTTTCATCCAGATTTGGGATATAAATATTAACTGAAGTTTCGAGCACTTTGATTGTCTAAAGCAATAAACAATTGCACCAAAATAAAGCTTAAATTAAAAACTTAAACATTGGTACCCAGTCGCATTCGCTTACAAACGCGGTTTTGAATTTTTTGGCTGAACAACCTGGTCAGATTGTAACATACCCCATATTTCTTAAGAGCAGAGAGTGGTATACGAAGAATGGATGATCTGCTATGAGAGTAAGACGTTACGAGTGTAAGATGAACATTAAAAGTGAGTAAAGAACCATGGTCTAAGTATTCATCTGGATCTCTATCCATCAAATTAACTCAGTTTTTCAGTCTTTCTTACAGGGATCCCTTTCAGATGACCTTTCACTCGTTTTAATCATAGGTGAGAGACCATCAAGTCCATTAGTTGGTTTTTTACCTCCCAACCCTCTCAATGGGACAGATGGACAAGGATTCTTCACATATACTGTTCGCGCTAAAGAAGACACTTCAACTTATTCTGTAATCAACGCAAAAGCCAGTATTATCTTTGATCAGAATGAGGCTATAGAAACTCCACCTATATTCAATACAGTAAGATTAAATTTTCGTTTGGGACGTTTTGGTTGTAAAAAAAGCAATATAAAGATATACCAAAAGCAAAGATTTTATTCCCATTTTTAGAAAAACAAAACATTTATTTCCAGCCCCCCCCCCCCAAATATCAAAATACTTTTGATATTAGGAGGGATTTTGTTTCAAGCGCTTGCAATTTTGTCTAGCCTTGGAATTAAAGCGGTAAACTTTGTTCACGGTCTAGTTTCTTTATATTTTTGTTGCTGGTTTACCGCTTTCCCAGGCTACAATATGGTATGAGTTTTTTGACAAACAATCGAATTCATATCTTCTACGTCAACAGATCGATGGTGATGAGCCCTTTGTCAATATTTCATTGGTGAACACCACAAGAAATTATTCATCCTCCGTCATCATCAAAGTTAACAGTCAAGATGAAGGATCAGGACTCAGTCATTATGATGTCTTCAAAATCAATGGTTGTTTTTTTTACTTCGAATAAACACCCCCGGGCGTTTATTAAATTTTCTGGATTTTAAAAGGGGCGTTTATTCGAGGCGGCGTTTAAAAGAAGGGGGGCGTTTATTGAATCATCTGTAACAAAGGTCACTTTATTAAAATGAATGGGAACTTTATTTTACCTTTCTTTTATATTTGTGTACAAATATGTCAATATAGGGCTGTACTGTAGAAATAGGTCATAATTAGTCCAAATACTTTAAGTTTTCCTTCGTATTATACTTCCTTATTGCTACCTGTTTCATTTAGATTTTAAGAGGTGGGCGTTTATTTGAAGCGGGCGTTTAAAAGACGGGGGCGTTTATTCAAAGTAATACGGTATTTTAGTATTAGGTGTGTTGTCCCTGAATATAGATTTTGTTTTAATTACACCGCAAAAATTTAACCATAGAGAGATTTTCCAAATTCGAACAAAGTTTCGCAACCAAGCTGGGAATCCCCATCATTACGGGAGGAAACATTAGATAAAACAAACGATTTCTTAATGCAGAGCCGAATCCTCTACTTGAGGATAGTGACTAGACCAAGCCTGAGATCTTTTTATTAGGTCTTACTAATACATATTTTTCTGGTTTTATTCTAGAAACGGATGGGACACGAGAACCACTCTTACATAATATGAATTCCAATTTGTTCACATTGGATTTTGCCAGTGGTACAGACAATGTGATTAGTGTTTCATCTTACGATAATGTTGGTAACCAAATGGTTGATGGACCGAGATTGAATCTTCGTATCCCAAAAGGTATACCTGTTACTTGATTTGTTGATGTACCAGTTTAAGCTAGAGTGGGAGGGGATTAACGCATACATTAAGATTTTCAGGCTTCCTTGAAATGCCTTGTAGGGTCAATTTGAACGACGGTGCATTTTCACGAGAAGGGGTTTTCTCTTCCTCAAAAGTTGAAACAGTAAAAGTTTCGATTCTTAATAAGTATAAGAATATCTTGTTCAGAGGAATCTTTAAAGCAGTTCCGGCGGGAAAATAGAACGTTTCTTAAGGGCTCTGACCATAGTGAATTTTTCATAATTGCCGTGTTTAAAATGTGTTTTCTGACTTATGTAACCAACAAAACTATGGCATGTTATACATTTTCTGTTAGACAAACTATTCCTGAATCTGAAAATTCAAAAATTGCATTGAAAAAATTTGATGAAGAAGAAAATGAAGACTTTTGCGAGGAAGATTATTTCAACTTTGAAGAGCTTAGTTTCGGCGAAGAAAAAACATTTTGAAAATTTTTTCGCAGTAGATGGTGTATCTTTTACCGAACAATAAGAATTTTTGCGGAAAATTTTTGTAAATGCTTCTTTGTGTCGAAATCTCCAAAATAGTGGTTTTTAATCAATTTTTCATCTGGATTTTGCTTAAAAAAACAGTCATAACTTTTGACACATCTTTTTAGAAAAATTTTCCGCAAAATTTAAAATAGTTCAATTCTTTGCGGACAGTGGAAAGAAATTTTGAAACAAAAAAGTTAATTACCCATTAAAACTAAGCACTTTTTGTAAAAGAGGGTGATGCAACATATTATTAACATCTTTTTAAAGTTCATAACGTCATTTTTGCAATTAAGTTCTTAATTACTCTTAAGCAATTCATAAAGGCGATTCTTTGTTAAAAGTGTCAAGGAACCTGAAATATAACTTTTATGTTCAAATACCAAAATAGATTTTTGGACTATGGTAAGAGCCCTTAAAGCATTGGAGGTTTCTGCGCGGATGATGCAGATTTATGTAAATTTTCCGAACGGATTTTCCACCGAAAGAAAAAAGAACTTTAGGGGTGAAATTTTGGTAAATGCGACCATTTTTAAGTATCTTACTAAGTTGGTGTTTAAATGACTTTATTCTCTAGCCTCGTGCAAATTGTTGAATGATTGTTCAAATAATGGTGCTTGTGTCAGTGACAACGTATGCTCATGTTTCAACTCAAGATATGGAAAAGATTGTAATTCAAGTAAGACCGTTAGATTAATATTCTTTTTTTTTTCAGCCGTATAAGGTGATGAAAATCCATTCTTTAGTTTTTATTAAGCGGTTCGAAATAACGAGCAGTAGTTCTTAAGATTTATATTGATCAAAAGTATACTGTACTCATAGATTGAGGATAATTAATAAGTTTAAGTGTTTATTTAATCAGGGATGTTTTCCCTGGCAATGCTTTTCAATTTCCGCATTTTTGTTTCTAGAAAATATTATCCAAGAAAGCTCAACTTTCAATAATTTAAAATTCACCTTTCTTTTTATAGCTGAAAAACCGCTAGAACCACCCATTATTTTTGTTAATCCTATCCAAATTTTCAACTTTACTGGAAAACTACCGGTATTAGTATACGTTAAACGTGCGCCCGGTGATAACAAAACTCAAATCACTGCCGAACTGACCAATATTCCGGACAGTGTGAAAATTTCGACCGGACAGCGTGTCAATAACACTGTCTTTTTGTCGGAACAAGAACTTTCTGAAATGGAAATCTCTTTTGATGGTGAACAACAGGATTTCAAGCTAAAATTAACCGTTCACGTTGAAAAGAAATCTGTCCGAAAAAGGCGTTCTTTAGATGAAAATGTCCGAAAATCACGATCATTTGAATTCACGGTCAGCACTAAAGGCTCGTTACAGCCTGATTTAACAATGGAGGACAATTGTTACCCAAAAGATGCTTCGAAATTACAATTCATGTATAACATCAGAATGCCTTTAAATTCTCTCGGTACCGTTAAATTGATCCTTTCAAATGTGCCGAAGCATCACAACATTCAAAATGGTAACCTTGTGAGCAATGGAACATATCAGATTGACAATGCTTCAAATTTTGATTTGTTCACGATGACAGGAGCTTTTAGTGAACCGTTTAACATTTTGGTTACGGCGTCTGCAGCTCCAACGTACGGGGACGTCGAGAAAGTGATTCGGATTACACAGTGTAAGTAGTACCGGTACCATAAAACAATAACTATAAAAGAATTTAAAATTTTGCACTACTTCTTTTATGGTGTCGGATAATGATGCGGGGGAAATTTCCCTGAATACAAAATCGATATTGAGATTTGATTCTGTTTTAATGTGGAAACAAGTTTGACTCATAAGGATAGTTTCCACATGCTGGTTTCAGTGAAAAAAAGACAAGGAAACACTTTACGAGGTTGACATTTTGAAATAAAATCACCAAAACGTTCAAATACTTGAACTGAAGACAAATTTAATATACATAATTTTGAAATAAAGTTCAAAATTGCGCTTTCCAGTCTATTTGAATAGTATTAATTGGTCTCCAGGCTAAGGGACCATCCACATAGTACGTACGCACTGAAGAGGGAGGAAAGAGGGGGCTTAGCAAAAGCGTACGTCTATTGTTTAAATGACGTAATTTCTATTGTTCTCAGCTTACAAGGGGGGAGGGGGTATTCAATATTTGGAAAAATTTTGCGTACATACAACTTGGATGACCCCTAATTATAGTTAGATATTGAAAGATGTATTTTGTTTCTTCTTAGGTCAAAATAATGAAGAAGGAAAGGAAAGCGATGATGATTCATTTCCATTGATCATTGGTTTGCTTGTTGCTGGTGTCGTTCTTGTCATTCTTATTGGCGCCATAGTAATTTGTTGTAAACGAAAACGAGGCCCAATTATGTAAGAACTTAGTCCTTAGTTTTTGATCACGTTACCTAGTACTCCTCTTGGGATTGGTTTAAGATTTAATCACTTGATCAAAAAGTGAGCGAAACAAACTGATTTCACAGCGCTAGTTCAAGTTAGAAACAATGGAAAGAAACAAAAAGCTTCCAGACCAGAGTTTTTTATACGGACTATGGTAAGAACTTAATATTGATAAATGATCTCTTCCTTCTCCTCAGATTTCGAAGATTTTAATAAACATATGTATATTTTTATAGGTCTTTTTAGAGTGGCCGGGTAGCTCAGTCGGTAGAGCATTTGCCTTACAATCTAAGGGTTGTGGGTTCGATCCCCGGTCACCGCCAACTCAGCGGATGAGTAGCTTAGATTGGGTAATCTGATCTAGGCGGTAAGTTACTGGGAGCTGAGAGTAGGTGTGGCGCTCCACCTCAGTATTCGATCTCCAAGGTCTAGCGTAAATAGAAAAGGGGATAGACTCCCTCACTCCCGGCTCCGCCGACAGCCACCAGATCAATATACTTACTACTTATAGGTTATTACTATTAGGACTCTCTAACTTTATGGCTTTCAAAAGGATTAGTCGTAAAAATGTTACCTATACATAAGATTTTGTTGATTTCTTAGAAAATGGAAAAAAGTGATCTTTTCGTCCGGTATTTTCATTTTTCTAATTCTCTTTTAGATCGAAATCTTCAGGAATCAAAATGAATGAATTTATTTGATCAGGCCATCGTTAAATATGAATTATTCGGAAAACCAAAATACATACACAGTTATGATTGATCCAATGGATGAGATTTAGTTATTCAACTGTTTTGGATGATGTTTGTTATTTGGATCGTTTATTGACAATGGGCCCATTGCGGTGGCTCATAACTTGCTGATAAAGATTATCTACTTTAGTGATTAATTAGCTGCCTATATCTTGTAACGTTTTTGCTGATATACAAGTTTTAGGTTGTCGTGATAAAATGATGATATTTAAAGGGAAAAAAAGAAACTGAACTTACTGTATTAATATTTGAATTTCAATTTCTTTCGGAATTGATAGCACAGAACATTGTAAATAGAACACCAATTTATAATTTTTCTAATAATCATAGAAATTTAAATCATTTTTGCTCCCAGGACAATCTCAAAGACTGGTTTATCAATCTTTAAAATATTATCAACTATTAATGAAAAATCAACCCCGTGTCACAGACCTGGTCGAGCCCCTCCCCTAACCCTTGAAATTTGGTTGAACAAATCGTCCCTGGTAAAAAAACTAGTCTTAAACTAGACCTACTAGGAAAGTGTCCTATGGTTTTATGCTTATTGGAAATCGAAAGGAAAAAATGCACTTAAGGGCTCTGACCATAGTTGGAAAATTGATTTTAGTATTTGAACATAAAAGTTATGTTTTAGGTTCTTTAACCCTTTTAAATTGCTTTTTAATCAAATCCCTTCAGAGTAATTAAGGATTTAATTGCAGAAATGACGTTATGAACTTTAAAAAGACGTTAAAAGCATCACCTTCTTTTATAAAAAGTTTTAATGTGTAACCTTTTTGTTTCGAAGTTTTTTTAAAATGTCCGCAAAGAATTGAACTGTTTTAGATTTTTCGGAAAATTTTTCTAAATTAATGTATAAAAAGTTATGGCTATTTTCCTATGAAAAATTTGGATGGAAAATTGGTCAAAAAGCACTATTTTCAAGATTTTGAAGTAAATAAGCTTTTAGAAGAATTTTCCGAAAAAATAATTTTAGTTCGATTAAAGATACCATCTACCGCAAAAATCTTTTCAAAATGTTTCTCAAACCGAGTCTCAAACTGCATTTTCATAATTATATACTTTTATACACTTGCGATTGTGTTGATACTTTTGGGTTTCTCTTTTTTTTTAAATCATTTTTGTAGTTTTTTGTATCTGTAATATACGAGTCTTCTTAGAGAATTTTTTTTAAAGTTTTGCGTTTACTTTTTCTTATTGAGAAGCTGTACCCCATACCGATACCGATACCATCATCCAACTGCTGCTGTTACCGAAATTGTTCAAATTTTAATAGTAAGCACCCAAGTAAACAAGCAACCAAGTAACCTTATAAAGGTTACACAGACAGATAAGTATAGGCACTTTAGGCCGATTTTCGAACTTTTAACTACCCCTGTCAAACTTGGTTCATTGGAAAGCTCTATCTTTTCTAAGTATCTTTTATAAGTACCTAGTTTTTTTCTCAAACTGCATGATTTTCATAATTATATACTCAAACAATTCATGAACATAATCCATGACACAATAAAATTAACATTCGAACATTCCAAAGAAAGAATCAACTTCCTAGACCCCTCAATTTCTATCTCTAACCATCAGTAGTTCCACACTTCTATATATACAGAAAACCCACGGACCGCTCTCAATTCCTTCACTTTCAATCAAATCACCCCCTACATGTCAAAGAAGGAATTATATACTCACAAGGACTACGATACAACCTCATAATCAGTAATGACCGTAATCTAACAAAAGAACTGAATTTCCTTACCAAAGCTTTTCTGGCTCGTGGATACTCACTATCCCTCATTAACCACAACATTGCAAAGACCCTGTCAATACCCCGTGACACTTTGCTCTATGGTGGCTACCGAAATGTGGAAGTATGGAGGTGATACCCATGTCCTGCGTTTAGTTTATGTTCCCGCGGTTTTGATGAGGGAATCTCTACATTTTTTCTGGAAAAAAATGAAATCGCGATTCTTTTGGGAATGCGACACTTATTGGAAGCTCGACAGTTTGAAAGAAATCTTGACAGTTTGAAAGAAATCTCGACAGTTTGAAAGAATTCTCGACAGTTTGAAAGAAATCTCGACAGTTTGAAAGAAATCGCCAAATGACTCTTCTCGGCTTCCATATTTTAGCGTATTAATATATATAGATTTTTTACATTAGGATTAGGTTTTGTCAGTTTGTGGTTGCTCCACAACCTTGTAAAAATATTTTTATCCGCCATATTTGTTTATGATTTTTCGCGGGAAAACCAGTCGGGAGACCGGGGAAAATTTTCGGCTTCATAATCACTCTCCTTCGTTAAAAAGTTATCAGGCTTTTCTCAAACCCTGAAGTTATTAAAACAAAATTTATTCCGGGATTTCACCGAAAAGTCACAGCGGAGAAGAGAATCGTCAAGGATTCTCAAGCTGTGGGACGTTGCTGGCACAAACAACTGAAAACAACAACAAATCAGACTCATCCAACTACATCAACATATCAAGAAAGCTCCATCAAGTTGACCATTTACAGATTTATTGATCCAAAAATGGAACAATACAACCAATACACACATCTCGGCAGAGGAAATGGTAAGGATGCTGCTGTATATACAGTTAGTCTGGGAATCCTAAGCTCTTAATCTTAGAAAAAACAAAAACACCTCACAAAGTTCTAAGATTATGGAGCTTGGTGCAGGTAGATTAGTCTGACACAGAATGTTATAAACAGTCTGTGTGTGAACCCTTGTTGACAGACTTTCTAAACTTCGGAAACCCAGGCAAACATTCATAATCAACTTACCATAAAAACTCCTCCACAAGCTCTTAAGAATTTCAAAGCTACTAAAAAACACATCAAAACATCAGGCACATGTATTTAGACTTTCAGCCTTTCATTTAGACTTTATGTTTTCATTTTCATTTGTTTTTCTTTTTTCTGCAGAGTCAGCTTTTTCCATAAATTATGCTCGCACATCGAAATTATCAAAATGCGCGCAAAAGTACTGCCAAGTAATATGCTGAAAGATGGCCAATCAGGCCGAACCTGCATTGCAGGGAAAAATCTCCCTGTAGGCGAGTTACCTGCACGTAGCGTTAAACAAGCAGCAAAAATATCATAAACTAGACTGTGTAAAAAATGTGGGAGAGCTCCAAGTTGGAAAAATTTTCCCCGATAATCTAATTTTTCCAAATCGGAAAATCAGGAAATCGGGTGAATTTTCCTGCGAAGACCGACATCGGAAATTTTTTTCGCGAAATCGAGGAATTTTTCATCCCAATTTTCCAAACTTGGGAAATTTTGCCATTCCATTTTTTCAAAATCTGAATTTTTTTTCAGGAAATTGGAAAATTTTTGGAAATGTGGGAGATGCGGGAGAAAATCCTGAAAATGTGGGAGAGTTGACAGCTATGTGTATATACTGTATTATGATTACCAGTTGAAGAAGTGAAAATTATTGTATCAATACTGACAGTTTCAGTCTTATTTAAAACAATCCTCAGTTGAAAATAAAATTAAAAAAAACTAGAGTTTTGTTGCTCTTTACAAAAGAGAAGTTACTGTAAGAATATTTTCTTTTAAGGCTTTGCGAAGACTCAAAGAGTTAAAATCGTACGAGGGTGCTTCAAAAATTTTCAATGTTATTATAAAAAAATTGAATCTTAAATTATCTTTAAAATTAAGAATTCAACTACCATATTTGTCTTTTCAGTGGTTCCAAACCTGACTCTTTTAACCACTGGGCCGCTGAGCCGCTAGAAAATTCTGTAAACTAAGTAAATTTATAAAGTGACATTTAAAGTATATAAGAGGGGTACTGTAACCAGACCTCACATAGGCTAACTGAAGCTATGAATTGCCAATCCTCTAAATGAGCCCCATCCTCCATAAATAAATCCTGGGTGGTTACTCCTCCTGAGCCATGAGCAGCTTCGGGGCCTAAACTGGAAGAAACTCTTACTTCACCCTACGTGCACAATACTTGTCTTCTTGGATGAGATTTAGCTGCTTCTGGCTGCTTGGACATGCAGTAATTTTGAACTTTCAGATTTTAAGGCTGTTTTTGAGTAATGTTTCAAAACCTAAAACGACAAAAAGATGGAGATGTTCTTGGTAGGTTAGAAGTCATAAGTCTTTTGTTTGGTTAGTGTAAAACATAGGTCTGAGGTCACAGGTCAGTGCTGATAGGTCAGCGTCAGTTACTGTAAAACACAAAGAAAATATTTGAAAAACACCTGATGATGTCCAAAATATCATTCAAAAGGTATTTTATTGATCTAAAACTATTTTAAAGCTCAAAATCCAACCACGTGCTCAGCACGTACTTTCGCGTTCTATGCTGTGTACAACATGGACCTGATAGGTACCTGTAATATATATTACACCTATTATATCACACATGCAATAAAAATTATCTTTTCAATGTTATCAATGCATGTTACACATGTTAATTGTTATACACAAAGAACACATTAAAAAATATTAATGTCACCTTTTGCTTTAAACAGCCCATGAAAATGGTTATTTCACAATCACTATGTGATTCTCATTTTATCTTCTGCATCACTTTGGGTATGATAACAAGAATCGATTAAAATAGCGTCAATGGGATTATATCTTATAAATATTTAAATAATTTTATCCCCTAGCTTTTTGGAGCATTTATTGTTTTCAAAACCTGTCAAACTATATCCACTTGCAGCGTTGCAGCATTCTTATATAAGCATGAAAAATATTTTATTGTATTGTAAATTGATGTACAAATAACTTCATATTTTGAGATAAATGTCATTATTTACATAATTTAAGTGTCATGGGTTGTGACCTGTGACCTGTGACCTGTGACCTGTGACCTGTGACCTGTGACTTGTGACCTGTTGTCATATGACCTGTGTTTTACACTAACCAATCTTTTGTATTGACATTATTGGCATACATTTCCCAGAGTTGACAGGCATAGTGAAGATGGGGAGGCTAATATACCAAATAAAATGATAGACTTTCAAGACAATTATTAAAAATTTATTCATCTCAGAGAAGAATCTGAATTTTACTGAAACAAACAGACACAGAATTACGAACCTTCCAATTCAGAGAAAAATCCTTGAATATTTAAAATTTCCTATCCTTGAAATCAATCTTGAATTACATCCTTATTCTTTAAAAAACAATGATCAAAAATTTCTTTTTCTGTTTACATTGTGTGACTTACAGTAAAAGAAGATGAGAAATATTTTAAAAAGACCTTTTAAAATTATTTTTAAATATTTCCTTTCCAGAAGGAAATATTTGTTAAAACGGTAAAATTTCTTCTCCTTCAAGTCTAACGCTCGGTTTTGGTCAATTTCGTGAGTTTGTACATGAGTCTCTTTTTAAATCAAGCTCCGGCGGTGAAAACAGTAGAAAGTTCTTTTCTTGAGGCGGAAGACGTCATTTCTTCGAGAAACGTCTGTGGTAAATGTCCGTACGGCGCTCTATTCTCCTTACGTCGATCGGGCAACGTCGGCCGTTTCAAAAGCGTATTGTTGATCGGACCATACTGATTTGTTTCTAACTGTCAAAACAAAGATGGCAGAAAATAGACAACAACTTTTGCTCTTTCGCTAACTTTTCTTTTGATGAGTTGAATTGGATCATGATTTTTGTACGATTGTCACAAGGAATGGTCGATAGTGAACTTTTCATAATATTCCTTTCTGGATTTGATGTTTCGTTTTTACATTCTGTTGGTTTGGCTGGAATGAGCTGGAATGAGAGATGATACAATCTCTTGGTCTTGGAAAAACAGGACATTTTATCAACTTTCACAACAAAATAACTTCAATTTTGTTTGTATATTTACATAAATTGTACGAAGGCAAGTGACTGTTAATAAATTTGACCATGTTATACCTGAAAAATTACTTACTTGCAATGAAATTAAAGTTTGCACCCAACGAATGCAAATGCCGACAATGCAACAATGGGAATGGTCGATGAACTGATTTTAGTTAAACATTTAAGCATGGAGCAAAATTGACTGGTTAATGATTGAATTTCCCTTGGTTTTTTTTTTTATCTACAACAATAATGAATTAACTGCTGGGGTTAGTGACAGTTAGGTTAGTGAAAACTCGGTTATAAATTTAAAATTTTAAAGATGCCACAGCCCCCTTAAAAGGTTTATTGCATTGAATATGGATGTAAATAATTTGAAATCACCTCACATGTACAATTAAAATTTTTCTTGAACTTGGAGATTTTCTTCCCCGCGTGCATTTTAAAACGTGGAAAACTTTAGTTGTGAATTTAGAGATCTTTTATAACGTGTGTTTTAAACGTGGAAACTTTTGTCGTGAATTTGGAGATTTTCTTACCGTCAACTGCTCTAACTTGGGACTATCTGACAAAACATGGGACGGCAATTTGGCCACCATTTCACCGAACCTCCAAAGTCATTTAATTTGAGTTAATGAACGGCGTATTAAAAAATGGCAAAACGATGGAGCGCGGCAAGTTACACACGTGTTATTTTGTTAATCCCATCAGGTGATAGGCTGTTAGGCAGCGGGCGTTCTCTAATTCTTCAATCGGCGCTATCAGTGAAAGTTATCGTGACATGTTATGAAAGGAAGTATGATTGATAAACTTGGTGGAGTTATCAAAACAAATTTGTTGTCAAAGAGATTTAACAAGTTAGTGAAAATACAGACCAGATATCAAACAGTCCCATGTTTCGACCAATCGTCCCAAGTTAAAGCAGTTGGCGGTATGTACTGTATGTACATTTAATAAAACGTGGAAACTTTTGTGATAAATTTGGAGATTTTCTTACGCGTGCATTCAAAACGTGGAAAACATTTGTCGTGAACTTGACATTTTCTTCCACATGCATTTAAAAAATGAAGAAAACTCAAGTGATTTCCTGGCATGACAATATATTTTCTTTTCTGACATTTTTTTGGAAATTTTGATTGTTTCCAAGTATGTGAAATTTTTTGCTCTTGTAGCATGCTTTTGGAAATCATAAAATGGCTTCTGTTCTAACAGAAGATTCCCCTAAAGGGGAATTTTTTCCTATCAACATTCTTTCATATTATTAAATGTTTCCCAGTATATAAAAATGAGATTTTTTTTTTTGCATTCTGTCGGAAAATAGGAAATTGTTTGCCTGTTTTGAAAGATTTTTACTTTTTAGCACGTACATTATTTCAAAAAACTCCGAAAGTTACTTTTTAAATTTTTACATTTTTTACAATATTTTATATGAAAGTATAATGCAAAATATTTCATCTCATTTTGAAAATATATATTCTTTGGTTTTCTTACTGTGAATATATTCTCCTTTTTGTCATTCTTTCATTTTAAATATTTGCCCTTTTTGGCTATATAATATTTCTGGAAATCAGCGCTTAAAATAATAATTATATAATAAGGTCTTTTGATATGTTCAACAACACTCTACTTGGTGACCGCTAGTATAATACTAAAATCCATTTAAAGTCCACCTAACGAAAATAGACCTTTTTTCAAAGAGACCACCCTGTTGAATAATTATGTAGTCCAGCAGAAAAACAATGATAAAACCATGCATAATTATTACAATATGCATGATACAGTAACTATGCATGGCTCTATCATTGTTTTTATGGCTGGACTACATAATTATTCAACAGGACGTCCTCTTTGAAAAAAGGTCTATTAAAGTTCCAGCCAATTTGATTACTGCATTGTTGTTCTCAGTCGGGTTCAGCTTGGATATATTTCGTGATCCATAGCTTTGAACCTACAGTCATCTTATGAATAATCCTGTAAATACTGGCAATATCGTAAATGGAATTTTGAAATTCTTAGGGACTTGTGTTGCTTGATGTTATCTGAGATTTAAAGCACTTTGAAACCTTTTTAGGACATCAATTATTATTTTAACATTTGTAAAGGAAATATTTATCCGCATCTTTGCGGCTCTTGTTAAGCATCAAAAGAATTTCAAATCGCCCTCAAACATGATTTTCAGTCATTTTGAGCACTTTGGAGTCCTCAAACAAATTTTGAAAATTTTACTTTAACCTTTTGTGCGCGCTGATTTTTTTGAAAAAGTTGAAATTTTTCTAATTTTTTTTTGAAACTCAAAACTTTAAAGCGCCATAAAAGCTTGTAGCCTTTGATTTAGAAGATAGTTTTGGTACCATTGAAAAGCTATTTTCATACTCTTTCTTAAAGCATTTGGTTTATGCTTCTTTAAATCAAGTGGAGCTATGGCCTCAAGTGTGAGACTCAGTATTTTGGCTTGTTTTGGACGCATATTGGCGTCCTTCGGTGTCTAAGGGTTAACAAAAAATGAATTGCCTTTTCAATTTTTTCAAAATTTTTGACAGATTGTTTCTTATACAAAATCATCAATGTAGTTCAAGGAAATAGTGAATGTATTTGAGAAATGGAAATTAGTGATTACTATTTTAGACAGGAGACCCGTCTTGTATTTTATAAACTGATGTATACAGAACAATTTTTAACCACTCAAGTAGATATCAATCCTATCTAAACCATGAAGTAGCTGAAGGAAATTGCTGGACATAACCCTTTTTAACAACTCCTCAATCCAAACATCTTTAAGAAAAAACACGAATGAATAACAAAGAAATTTTCTTTAGGTCGTGGTCGAGGTAAACGAATCATGGAATTCTTAAAGAACATCCAAATAAAGGAAAAGGAGAAGATTGGTCGAAGATCCTTCAATAGAGCACCTGGATCTCCTGTACGAGAACAATTTCAAGACGTAGCGGCGTACCAAAATTTACAGAAAGCAAATGCATGGAAAGCCAAGTTAGATATGGAAAGCCAGGTACTGTAATAGTTTATCTTCATTTTTTTTTCTTTCCTTTGAAATTAATACTGAAGTTGATGGAACAGCTTCCCTTATTATTGAAATTTAATGCATTAGATAAATCTGATATTTAAATAGAGGAATTAGATGACCCAAGAATGATTAAATATTGCTAATTCTTATAATGTTGGCTCACAGCTCATATAAAAAGTGTCGTCGAAAGAAAACGAACAAACTCGCTTGGTCGAGCTATCAAGTAAATACAAATGACGGAAATGAATTGGATTGTTTTAAAAAACATGATGTTTATAATTTTTGTTTTCTACAGACCAATTTATTAAGTGAAGCATAAAAAGCCATAAGATGTGTAACCAAATAAAGATAGAAACTTAAGTACAAACTTATCAAATTCTTTATTTTTCAGTGTATTTGCGATGAATCGGTCGAAAAGTTGATTTGTGGCAACTGTAATGGTATCCTTAATAAAAGACCTCAGATAGTTTGCAAAGTCCATAGAATAATTCACCTAATGGACTATAAAAACTGTCCTCATTGTAAAGTAGAGCTGTAGGGCTCTATGCGCTATTCTAATTAGTGTTTTTTTTCTTGTTTGAGTTTTTCTTCTGTCGTGTTTTTCATCCGGGCTCCCTCCCTATGACCTCTTTTGTTTTCTTCTCGAAGGCCCCATCAACACCCTACCTCTTCTCCTCTCGCCTTCCCTTTCCCCGTCTCTTGTGTTTCTGTTTTAATATTTCACAACCATTCCTGAGAATCAAAATACCTCAATAGTTTTTATGCTTTGGCAGCTTTTGGAATTCTAATTTTCTCCATCTATTAGAATGCTGGTCATCTATAATTCTTTTTCATCCTTTGAGTTAAATGAAAAGATAGATAATTAAACATGTAGTCATTCATCGTCAACCGACTTTTTTTAAATCATATTCAGTCAGTCAACTTAGAATGCTTTTAAGTTGTTGCTTTTCAGAAGTTTATAATTCCCAAACCTTAAAAGATAAACTATAGAAAGGCCTTTTTGCAACTTTCAAATAAAATAAAATGTTTGAAACAGGTTCTGAACATCTTTTAGGGGGATTTCTTGTTCTATGTATTTTTTTCCGTAGAATTTACCATGCCCCAAGTTTCAAATAATCATCGTATTCCAATTTGCTTTGTTTTTAACATGGTAATAATTGTCCAACCCTTTGTTTATCAAGTCAAGTGAAGATCGCCATGGTCTATTTTGTATGGCAGGAAATGATTGTAACTCTTATTATAACAACAATAATAATTCTTGCGAGTCTTAAAGCTTGACCCAACTCTGAAGATTTATTACTTTAAACTACAAGCTTGCAGTTTTATGCCAAAAAGCTATTCTTTATATTTTGTTTACATTCGTAGATTTTCAAGTCCGATATTTTTGTACTTTTTATGAAAAATGAAAAATTAAATCTCATTCCAAATGATAGATATTATAGAGATAGGTATATATTATGAAGGCTGTATATTTTATTTATTTTTGAAAACCGAAAAATATTATTTTCCTATTTATGAATTTCTGATTATGATTTAATTTCTATATTCCTTACTTTCCAAAATCAATTACAGTGTTGAGTCTCTGTAACTCGAACACGTACAAATTTGTTCGAACTAAAGAATTTTAAAGTTGTTAAGGCATTGTTAACTGAAGGGGCGAGAAAACTTGTTCGAGTTAAGGTTATCGAGTTGAAGAGACATTACTGTATGATAATTTCTCAAAAAATGATTAATGACTAATTAAACATTTTCATATTGCTAACTATTATCATTCCCAAGTTAATCAGGTAATTATATGAAAATTCTATAGAAATTTTTGATTACTCAAAATTCTGATTACACTACCATGTAAATTTTTTTATGGACAATTTATTTATCTTTGCCTTTTATGTAAGTGAAATCGTTTGAAGAGTTTAAAATGTCGCTATGTTGGAGGTTTTCTGCGGCCATTTTAAGTCGTTTAATATTTGTTTTTCACTCTGTATGGAGTTTACGTGAAATTTTACAAAGAATTTACGTCGATGATGCAGTTAGCGTTAAAGAGAGTAAATACTGGTTGTTAACATTGATTTTAGCACTGATCGTTTTGGAAGGTGCTTATACGGTGATTATAAGGAAGGGCCACGAATATAAGTAGTAAGTATGAAATTTTAAAGTTCATCAGCTCATATCAGTCTATAGATGTTTTTCATAATCAACAAAATTTTTCCATAGGAAATCATAATTTTTACAATCTAAAAAGAAAATATAAACTTGAGTTTCTTTAATGTGCCTTTTTATGGATAGATGAATAAACTTTCAGACTGAAGTCTCGAAATCTCTCTTGAAATCTCCTTAGCCTAGCTGCATACACTTTTTTAATTTAAAAGAACAATGAGGCTCAAAATCGGCAAAAAATAAGAACAATTTAAGAACAATACTGAGCTTGAAATTACTTAATTTCAAGCAATTTAGGGGTCAAAGTAGCAAAAATTGGGTATACATTGAGTAGTCTGTAATTTAAAATTTACTTTATACTTTCAGTTTTTGGCCCAGTGGATTTATTTACATTCTCATTATGATACCAAACACTTGTATTCTCGAATCATTTCTTATGGATGAAGAAATCAAATGCACTGCATTATGGGAACAACAAAATCTGAATCCAAAACTTCAGGTAATTTTAAATCTCTCCAAAATTTCAAAAGAAAGAATTACTATGTATTATGTTTGTTCGATTTTTGTTTTGTTATTCTGGATTTTCTCTTTGACACTGGTTGAACCACAGATACCTTATAAAACACTAATAAAGCTTTTCTTAGCCCCGGGGGTACTAGGTTCGCGAGGTGACGGGTATGTCCGAGCCAAAGATCGACCCTTAAAGAGAGGGAAAATGGCGTTTTGGGGACCCTTAGAATGACTTTTCCTAAAATGAGAGAGAAAAACTGCGACGTTCTTGCGACCCTTAGAGAGACTTTTCTTAAAATTTTCACCCGATTTTTGTCCAAATTTTTGAAGTTCACGACACTTTGAGAGAAGAAATTTAGATTTTTTGTGAATTTTGAACCCTTACAAAGACTTTTTAATGGTTTTTGTGAGACTTTCGAGGGTGTGAAAAAGGAAAATTATATATGGTTGGTAGGTACAAGTCGTTAGGTTGAGCGTAATTATAGAGTGTAGTCATTGGTGAGGTTATTAATTATGCTTAGAACAATTTCAATACAGTGTGTCTGTCGAGAAATTTCCGCAATGACAAATAAACTGGACATTGGCACGGAAAGGGTTATTAGTGTATCAGGTTTTACTGTATATAAGATCTGTTTCTATTCTCCGGGCATACTATATACTACCGAATTTCTTATATGCGATAAACTTCGCACCACGATTTCTCTTTTCCTTTACAGTATGACGAAGAACAAACAAGACTTTGTCTTGCAGCCAAATCAAAGATGAAGGATGATCAGAAACTACGTGCAGCTATTGAAATTGGAATGTTAGGGGCTCTAGTAATGGGTCGTTGGTTATTGCCGAGAGGTGAATTGACACGTGATCAGTTATCTGCATTGCTATTGGCTTTCATTGGGAATGGAGCTGATTGTATTGGTAGGTTTTAGTATGCTCTGAACTTGAGGACTTAATGCATAGCACAGGATTTACACAGCCTTATTCCATCAAATTTAAATCCCGCCAAATTCAATTTACACCATGCATTCTCTAAATACTTTTTATTTCGGACCTTTTTAGCTTATTTAATAACGATTGTTGGCCAGAAATTTCCTACAACCACCAAATTCTAGCCATTTGCCAAAGTAAATTCCCTCTAAGAAACTTTTTCGACCATTCGTCAAATTGGATTCTAGCCAAAAACTTTCCTTGAAGGTAATTCATACCTATTTCACTCTCAGCCAAAATTCTTCACTGTTCCGATAGCTATTTAGAAAAATGTTTAATATTTTGGGGGTAACTTTCCATTGCTTCTTTAGTCACTCTTCCAAAAGTCGAACCATGTACGAAACAAGTCCTTTAGCATATAATAATCTTTTTGTTTTCTAGAATTTCTAAATACCTGGAATGATTTTCCTGATTTACGAAATCGTCAAGTAACAGACACGGTCCTTGTTTTGTATTCGGTCAGTATTTTACAATTTGCTGTTGTTACCACCAAAACTACTGATGAATACAAAGAAGAAATTACTGAAGATGACCAAAATTTGTTCGGCGAAGAAACCAGGACCAGAACAGACATTAATGGAAATCTAAAGGTATTAATATAATGACGATATTTTTTATAAATACAACCCAGATTTTGGACTCAGGGCTAGAGTTGCTTAGCCTTATTTGAATTTCTGAAGAGCCTCTAAGATTATACCATATAATGTGCTTACTGGGCAAGGGATATCGGACAAAAAGCTTCTTTTGTTACGATGAAGTACAAAAGTTATCCTTCCAATTTTAGGGCCCGAGCCTTAAAGAACTGGTTGCTTATAGAGAATGTGTAAATTGTTGTTTAAAAGTATAACTGCTCTACTTTGTTTCATAATTTATTGCATCTTACATTTCTGCCTTAAATTTTCAAGATTTACGAAAGCTTGAAGAAGTAAAGGCCAAAGATGAAAAAAAAAAAAAAATCCAATTAAGAACTTTTTTTCCAATTAAATTAAAGGCCCTCTGGTTTTCCTAGTTCGCCAAACCCCCCAGTCGGTAATTTCTGTAATTTTCGTTAGGACTTGCGTATGGTTTCCAAAGAACAACATTTGGGGGGGGGCTCTGTAACCAGATGGGTAGACCTTGGGTGAAAATTTAATACTTTTTATATGTAAGTTAACAAACCTTTGTGTCTTTCAGCCTGTTCGAACGAGTGCAAGTGGAGTACCACGCTACATTCGAAAATTGATGAAACAAAAAAGTAAAACACGTGCTTCATATCACGCTACACTTTCTTCAGTCACCCTAGCATTGAAAGATGAACGATCTAATACACTATCTATGCCGACATCACCTCAGCGATGTTCGTCATATGAGTTTCGTACGCGCGCGTTCACGCTGGAAAGCAAACTGATGGATGATAACGTCTTTGAGGATGATCATTCTATTACAAGAAGTCAAATTCCTCAAATTCCTCGACGTAAACAAGGTATAGGCAAGGAATTTTAATTTATGATATTCATGACGTAATGTTTTCTACGGAAAGACCCTGGTTTTTGCGAGTAGTGAAAAATTTTATACAACTTTTGTCTAGTTTAATTTTGCCACTACTAGCTAAGACCGGGGTATTTCCATAGAAAGCATTACGTCATGAATAAAACCCTTTTATTTAATTTTCTTGGTATAACATAACCGCGATATATTTCGTGGATTGCAAAGAATATCTTGAATGAATATCCTTTTTCTTTGAACATTAAATAAGTTTTTTTTCATTTCCAAACTCGAACCCAGTCCTTTAGTTCACTTTTTATCCTGATAATGCTCACGATTATTGTCAACCTCGTCCCCGTGTATTCCAGGCTTTATTTATGTTACTGATAGACGCCAGCAATGTCAATTGAATACTATACATTTCTAGTGACTATGAATAAAGAATTCTGACGTTACAAAGTTGCACTGCAATGCAACGGCTTCAAAAAAGAAGAACGAATGAAATCTGACGTTTTGTTTTTGGATTACGTAATCTTACACGTTCGAAAACCAGCCAATGTCAGGGTATTATCTAGCGCTATCAGTAAGCAATAAATAAAAAAACTAATACTACACAGAGAACGAGGCTGGATTATTGTATCAAGCCAGTCAGTAAATGACTTTATGTATGGGATTGATTCACTCCAAGGAGGATTTCTGCTGCCCCACATACTAAATTTTAGGCCTCTGCTCATCCTCTTAAGGACAAGTTTCTTATAGAATATAAAAGTAGCTCTGCCAACTAGACTAAAGTATTTCGGTTTTTCTCTCTTCCAAGGTACTTTTTTATCAGACGCAGTGAAATCAGATGATCAAAAAAGAAGTAAAAAGATCCGTTTCCGTGCAGACACCAATTTGAGTACCAATGAAAGAGAAAGCAAAGAAACTGCTCGTTACTTGCAAACACTTGCACATTATGGTCGATGGGATGAATTCTCAAAGGTCTTGAAGCAAGCTAAGAGTTCCGGATTCAATCGTAATTCAGTCCGATTTTCCTCTACAACGGAACAGTTGGATGATGACGTCAATAACAACGAAACGGAACAAACCAAACAAAATCGTCTTGCAGATTTTTTACAACGAATCCCAAAGTTAAAATCAATGAATTTGGTGGACCAAGATTTTTTTCAAACCTTTTTCTTACTGACAACACTGGAGCTGCCCTATTTCATTGCCAGAGTTGTGTTTACTGTTAAATATAACGTGTCAAGTACCACAATGGTGTTTTATACTACAAAAAATGTGGTCATGATTATTTTTTTGCTTTACAGACTTTGGGTGAAATTTTCCGCTGATTTAGATTCTGCGGACCGAGAGGAGACAGATGAGAATGGTGATTATTCAAGAGACTTGATGAATGTGAAATGATTGAAAAAACGTTAAAACCTGATGGAGCAAACTGTAGAAAATTTTCGAAATTAGCTGAAATTTTGCACACTTGCTCCTAGGGCAAATTCTGAAGATATTTTCCTTATTTTTCAAAAGTTTTTTGATTTTAGAACTCTAGAAGTTAGACTGTTACTTATTGTATTGTATCAATGATTAGAAAAGAATATTTAAGGTCTTTGGTAAGCCGAAGTATAATGTTGTATCGTCTCCAGTGGATAGTATTTTGTGCAAAGTTTTGGATGGAATTTTATTTATATTATTTTTTGCAAAGCGAAGTCCTTCAGAAAAATAATCCACAATCCTTCACTTCCGTTACTTATACATACAACAACAACAATTTTTTTGTTTGTTTTTAAAAATAATATTTTTTAGATAATTTAAATTATTACATTTCTTACAGGAATATGGTATAACTCTTTCATATTTTTTTTTATTTATTTACAACATTAAACTTAAGAAAAAAACAACAACAAAATTTAGATAATATTGTTAAAACAAATAATTCGATGAAAAAAAACAACTAAAAATCTTCAAAAAATCGATGTTATAAAATAAAGATGACAATTTGCTAAAATGTAATATCATCTTATTGTAACGTAAATTTATATAAGTCTAAAAGGACATATCAAGTGTCTGTGACGTACAAACTTGTAACTTTTTTCACAACAATTTATGTAAGATGAAAGAACTTGATCCAAACTTGCTCTTAGAACTCCCTTAGAGATACCAACATGACATAATAAACCAAACATTCACACACCTAATATTTTGGTGACGTAACTTTCTTTATTGACATTGAACATTTGTCCCACACATAACCAACACTTAACATTTTGCGTTCCATCAGTTAGGAAAAAATTATGTTTTCCCTGTCTCGTAATTATTCTTAATTAATTTTAAAGATTTTACGAAGTTAACATCTATGTACCCGTTGCGAGTACTAAAACTTATGGGACGAGATGGAGTTTTTACAAGGTCTCATTTGATTTGGTTGGTCGTTAACCAGTAATAAAACAATTTTGTTACTTTTTCTAAAGAACGCGTCATTTTTTTAACTTCAAATGACCAATTATTAAAGTATCTTCTAAAAACTCCATCTCATCTGAAACTTATAAGATATTTCCAAAGCCGAGGACAAAAACATGAACTTAAAACTCGTCTTAATCGAAAAGAAAGCTGTAAAAGACGAAGCGGTCGGTTACGAAAATTATAACCCCTATGATTCGTTAAAAGATTTTGACAGCCTCTGCTTGAATGGTAAAGTCTGTTAGGACAAATGAACCTATCAAATAATTCTTGATTTTGTTAATATTGTTAGAAGAAAAAAGATGACCGAAAATTCTATTTAAATACATTTAAAAGTACCAATTCTAAAAAACATAAAACCTAAATGTCAATTTTAAAAATAAGACTAGCTAGAATTAAGAAAGACAAGCCCTTTTCCGTCACCATTGATTTTGTCGAGCGCTTCAATTTGTTCTCGTAGATTTTCTGGGATATTTGGACTAAGAATATCTGACATAGAGGCAGCAGTTTCAGTACGGCTTAGCCGATGGCTAGTTGCAGTGCGGCGTGAGCGGGAAGATTGCGCATCAAAATGTTGTGATTGCATATACGGCTGTTTGGTTTTGGACTTTTTAGATGTGATGTTTTTCGAAGGTGCGATAATACTTTGACGACGCTGTTCCACGAAGAAAGAGTTAACATATTTGATATTAGGATCTGATTGGTCAATAAGATTTGGCATACAGCTTCGATCACGTTGCCAGAAAATGAATTCTTGTTGATGCTTGATTTTCCTGGAAGAATAGGAAAAAGATCGTTATTACAGTAGTTATTCCTTGAGTCATCCAGTGAAGACAAGCTGTAGTCAAAATCAAAATCAGACTAAACGATTCTACGTCTCCCAGGCCCGGTGGAAGTGGGGAGACTGGGGAGACTTCAGCAACTTTGGGCAAATGAGATTTCTTTCTATAAGAACATTTTAACTATAAGAGCATTTATTTTAATAACAAAACTGACCATGTCTATGATTACTGAACAATCAATTCAAGAGTTAAAGTAGTATAAATTAGGTATAAAGCCCAAAAACTTCCATATTGAACTAAAAATAAGAAGAAGATAAGAACAATTTAAGGGTTGGTAAAGAATTACTGGTTCTTATAAAAAAGAGCGTAATAGATTGTCCAAATGTAGAAATGAGGGGAGGTACTTACAAGTATGTGTAAGGACTGATGTGAACTTTGCCAGCTTCACTTGACGACTCCATCTTGTTAGCCAGTGTTACATTTTTACCGAATAAACAATACCTTGGCATTAAGGTACCAACTACACCAGCAACCACTGAACCAGAATGAATACCAACTCGAATCTACAAATACAAAAGATAGAAAAACCATGAATGATGAGTTAATTTTTCGAGAGCTTACCTTAAGGGAATTAATTTTTGTGGTAACTTACTTTCACGATGCAAGGGTTTGAAATTGGCGTTTTTTGCGGAACTAATTTTCGCGGTTGACACACACACTTTTTGTCGAAATTCTTTTCCTAGGAATTTTTAGAATTTATAGTAAAAACTAGTTTGAGTTTTGGCTAACACAAAGCATATATTTATAGTAAAGACTACATTTCACGGAACTAATTTCGCAGTAGACACCCAAAAACACCGTGAAAATTAGGTACCTCGTTTTAGCAAAAATTTACAGAGGTAAACAGATACCTTAAATGATGAGTACGTTAAGTGAAATAATCAAGTGTTCGCAAAAAAAATTGAAAATAGGATTTCTACCAAAACTCCTATAGGTCAAAATGAAAGAAATTGGTTGAAAAAGGGGTCGATTCGCAAAAGAAAGGCCCGCGTAAATTTATCCACTTAAGGTACCACGAGGCATCGATTCATTGCAAAATTTCGACCTTTATTTAACTGAAATTTAACACGAATATTGTCTAATAATCAATTCTTTGATCCTCTACAGGGAAACTAAAAGCAGAAAGGAATGTCCTGTTAACATGAAAATAGATTCCTTAAAAAAATATGAAGTCAATCTATTTTGATATTTTTTTAATTCGACCAGGATGGAATTAAATCATGTGCATCCTATCAGTGCTAAAAATAACTGATAACATGAAATATGAGAGATTAAAGCATTTGTTGGTTTTTTAGAGTAAACTTTGCTAAATGCCTGCAAAACTATTAAAGTTGATTTCCTAATAAGGTTATAAAAATTTGATGCCCTCCCACACTCTTACACAAGCTTTTACATTTAGAAGCCTATTTAGCCGAAAGATAATTATGTTTACTGTCAATTAAGTATAGATTTGAAGACTTTTTTTCAATTCCTGTTGTCTTAATTAAAGGCTAATGAAAAGATACGAATATGAATGGCTAATTATCAGTCTGGAACATGGCGTTCTAAATTCAAGGCCTAGCAAGCGTGCTTTGACGTCAAAATCCTGTGGACCTAATTAATGATGTCATTGCAGTGTTGACGTCAAAAGAAAGAAAAAAATCTAACGTTCACACCCATTTTTGACGTCGTTCAAGAAAAACAACACCGAAAAAATGGGTAGAAAATGCATTGTGCGTGGCTGCAAATCTAATTATAACAAAAGTAAAGCGTCGCAAAATGATAATATACGAATCAGGAATGAAGAAAAATTAGCCGATTTTCGTAAAATTCCAATGTATGGTTTCCCAAGCAAGAAGAAAAGACTCTATGAAAGGCAGCGCTGGATCAAATCCATTCCGTACCTTACCGAAGAGATCGTCAATAATAACAATACACCAGCGGTTTGCCGTAAACATTGGCCAGAAAACACTACTTTTGAAACAGGTGTGTAACCTTATTGCTTTCGTGGAATATTTGAACAAGCTAAATAAAGTCTTCGGATAAGTTTTTCTCTGTTCATAGCTTATCTATTAACATAATTTCGATATTATAAAAAATCCAAATCTGATGCTTGTTTTTGTTGAAAATTTGTATTTATAATTCACTCATAGGCCCATAAGATACAAATCTACAACACAAAGTTCAATTAACTCTTAAACGCTATGTTTATTTCTTTCTTTAGGTCAGAACGGCCTTCCTCGACCAATCGAACCACCATCAATCTTTGATAATATACCGTCCAGTTCCATTCCAACACCTCTTCCACCTCCAAGACCAACAAAACGCACGTCTTTCGAAACCCGCAGCCAGCAGGAGGATGAGATGGAAGAGTTTAGAAATCGCGACAAACTAAAATTTGAGGACATCGCCAACTCCGATCGATTGACATTACTCGGTTTGCCTATCGTCGCATTTCAAGTCAATGATGGTGAACAGTGGATTCAATCTGGTGAATATATATCAGGAATACCATCATTTTCGCTGAAAATATCGAAAGATTTGAGATTCATTGCGTACAAAATGGGTGTTCAATGTACCATAAAATCCCTTTCGAAAAATCGTATCACTCATCTCGATTCATGGTCGTGTCTTGAGGAAGCAATTTGCTTTTTGAAAAATAGTGAATTCACTCGGCATCAAACCATTTTACAAGAACAAATAGAATCTATGAAACCACCTCAAGTCGGAAAAAAACTCTATTCTCCGCAAGTACTGATGCGAGCATTCGGCTACTTTTCTCAATCTCGTTCACTCTACTCAAGGCTCCGATCCGATTTCAAACTCCCCTCAATCAAGACGCTAACCAACATCTCGTCCAAAGTCAACAACACATCCGACAGGACATTTATCAACGAAATCATCAAAGCTGTAAAACCTGACCAGAGAAAGTGTATAGTCATGGCAGACGAAGTGTATGTAAAACAGTGCCTACTCTATCATGGCGGAACCGTCTTTGGTCAGGCAGAAAACAACCCATCCAGTTTAGCAACTTCCGTACTCGGAATTATGGTGAAATGCTTATTCGGTGGTCCAACGTTTTTATTCAAAATGATTCCTGTGAAAGCTATGACTGCTGCTTTTTTGTTCGATCAAATTCAGCAAACTATTGCTCTGTTGCGTGGCGCTGGTGCCGATATCAAATCAATAATCGTCGATGGAAATCGAACGAATCAGAATTTTCTTCAAGCAGTTTGATACGGTCACAGACAAACCCCTGGTTGACAACTGATGGTATTTTCCTTCTGTTCGATTTTGTTCACCTGATTAAAAGTATTCGAAATAATTGGTTAACAGAGAAGACTGGCCAACTCACATTCAAAGAAGATGATGATACATTCGTTGCCAAGTGGTCTGACCTTATCCGATTACACGAAGTTGAAAACATGTCAAACTTCTGCGGAGTTCGTGGCTTATCAAAGTTGACCGAAGTCGCCGTACGCCCCAAACCGGTCGAACGGCAACGTGTATCGACATGTCTCCGTGTTTTTTGTGAAGAGACGTTAGCAGCACTTAAAGTTCACCCACAGATGCAAAACATGAATGTCACCGGCACTGTCAAATTCATCGAAAAAGTCAACACTATGTGGAAGATCTTAAATGTTCGAACCGTTGGGAAAGACATCCGACACAACAACCCGTTAGAAGCCGTTATCAACTCTCCTCAAGATTCTCGTTTGCAACAACTCATTGATTATGCTGATTGGTTTCTCTCAATCGGAAAAAAATCGGGAGGAAAGCGCATGAAAACATTGACTAAAGATACATCAAATGCACTCCACCATACTCTAAATGGTCTTGTGGAGCTGACGAAACATCTTCTTATGTCACCTCAACAAAAATATGTTATGATTGGAGAATTTTGCTCAGATCCATTGGAAAAAGAATTTGGAAAGCTGAGACAAGGTTCCGGAGGTGAGAACACTTTTTAATTTCTTCTAATTGAAATGAGGTCTTCATTTTAAACATTGTTAATAATTTTACGGCTTGAATTGTTTACCCACGTAATTATTAATTTGCAATGCGTTTTTCGATTACTTACAAGTTTACACCGAAAATTCAAAATTTTCCTTTTATCTTTATCTACAGGAACGTATTTTATCACTGCTCAACAAGTACTCGAAAAACTCGATATCAAGAAAACCAAACTTTTGCTAAAGTTGAATGTCGACCTGTCCGTTTTACGAGCTGAACCGGGTCATTGTTGTGACAAGTGTTTTTTTGCTCTTGATCGTGATGGAATAAGTTTGCTCAACCAGTTAGAAGAGGAAGAGATGTCCATCCCGGTCGAAACGAAAATGTCTCTTATATATATGGCCGGTTATGTAGCTCGTAAAGATGAGATGAGTGAGCAGGAGTTATTCGATGCTACGATGTTTTACGCTCAAAAGTACGGGAAATTTCTTCACGAGCTTGACCGTGGTGGTTTGAAAATTCCGACTGATACGATTTGTCAATGGACGATGTTTTCATACATAATGTTCAATTATATCCGACATCTCGTCTGCCGAACATCACTGTCTGATGTCTTGATGTCTATATCTCACACATACGCTTTTGACTCTATCACTAAAAATAATGCTATGATATTATCGAACATCTTTCTGAACAATTTCTGCAAATCGCAGACGCCTCGCTCCTCGAAGGAGGCGAGCCAGAAAGTTCTAAAGCTAAAAGAAAAATGAAACATCTTTTTCTATCATCACACTCTGAGTGTATCCAGTTCTTTCAATTTTCTATAGTTTATTTTTTTAAATAAAGTGTTCAGATTTCATTTGTACTTAGGATATCGTAGTGAAAATAACAGAAATGATAAACTAACTTATTCCTAAATCATATTGTCTAGATAAACATTTTCCGTAGCTATCTCTCTTGAAAGATTTGAAGTTTCATCGTAAAACCTTGAGTTTTTTTCTTTCTTTTGACGTCAACACTGCAATGACATCATTAATTAGGTCCACAGGATTTTGACGTCAAAGCACGCTTGCTAGGCCTTGAATTTAGAACGCCATGGTCTGGAATGAATCAGAAAAAAAACCCTAACTTTTCAGATAACCCCACATAATCTAAATTTAGTAGGATTAACTCATGAATTTGAAATGTTCAAAAGAAAAGTCATTAAACATATGTAAAGTAAATTATGCAATTTTAATTGTTTCCTGATTTTGGATAAATCTTTTCAACAATAGACAGGATATCATTGGCACCTGGTCTCTGGATTTTATATACAATGTCATTACTTTCGACCAGGTTTTATTATACATCTCAAATATTGGTAATAGTCTTCTATTTTACCCTGGATACTTTCATTTATACCATTTGGATATGTTTTTTTTTACTTCCACACCTAAAAAATTGGCCCTGACATGATAAATTTATCCGCCACCCTTAGTCCAGCTCCTAACCACCGCACAGCTTTTTCATTGCTGCTACTATAAGGTTTACAAAAAAAATCGAGAATTGACTATTCTTTCTTCGGATATTCATATCTTAGAAATTATATTTACTTCATCAAGGCTCGATGTACAATTTCTATTTAGAGGAATCTATTAGCGAGATTATGTATCTGGAATTCTCTACGGCTACGGCTAAAGCGGCGAAGGGAAATGGCGAGTAAGTCAAGTAATGGCGGGTGAAAGCAAGTTCGATATTTGACGTACGGCATTATGTCGGCTTTGCTTATACGGTGTTTTGGTGTTTTTCCCGTACAGAGCAAAGTAGACAACGATATGTCGCCTTTGGTGACGACCCGCATGGGCAGCCCCGCAACCGTAGCCGTAGAATATCTCCGATACATAATCTCGCTATTATTAGACAGGGGTGTGATGAAATGAATGAAATATGTCAAATTTCAATAATCAATCGGCGGCCCATTAAGTTCTCAGTTCCATCGAATAAGATCACTAATCCTGGCTTTAGGTGTGACCACTCCTATCCATGAAAAATCATTGGATTACCTCAACCCAGTACCTTTAGAGTGAAATTCTTACCTGAATATTCTCATTCTTCCTTGGTATTTTGACTTTCTTTGCATTTTGAACCATTTCAACGCCCATGGCGGTAACATAACGCCCATGTTCACTTTCACTTTGGTGCAGGCCACCAACTGCCATGTAGGCATCACCTATAGTTTCAACCTGAATTCGAAAATGAAACAAATGATTTCGTATTAGAAATAGAAATATAAAGTAAAATTCAAGAGAAAATTCCATAAACATCCTGGTTTGCAATTGGAGAAACTGGATGTTTATTTTCTTCGAAATACTTTAGTCTTTAATTTAGTAAAGCAGGGAGGCCTATATGCTTTTATAGGTTCTTGTTCATGTCGTTCGTTCACCGCAAGTGTGTTGGCAATTTTGACTTTAAAGGCATTCAAAATAAACCTCTGTTTCGATTTCCAGACCACTATTCTTTTAACACAAAACGTAGGAGCGATCCTGCTTCAAAGTCAAAAAGAAGAAAAAAAGCCGTACGGGAAGAAAACAAACTTCTAGGTAGGTTTTTTCTACTACTGTAAAAGAAGTTTTTGAGTAAAACTGATGTTAATGAATAATGCGTAGCAAACATCAAAATGTTAAAAACATAACTAAAAGTTTCATGCACTGATTGTACGTAAGTGCATGAAACTTTTAGTTATGTTTTTAACATTTTGATTTTTGGAAAATACATAAAACTGATGTTAAATTAGTAGTCTAGTTCTAGACTAAAATAAACCTGAAGCTATTAGCCATAATATGTAGTGTTCTTGAAACTGTGGAACAACCTTTACCTTGTAATTTTGATATTTTTCACAGAGCAAATCGAAATTGATGTACAGCTTGTTCAACATGACAGTCACTTCTTCAGGATCGCATTGTTCACAGATAGACGTAAAACCAACAATATCGGTGAATAAAATTGTTACAGATTCGGTGGTTACCGTGGGAACAGGCTGGTTACGCATTAGTTTATCAGCCACATCTTTCGGGAACATCTCATCGAGAATAGATTCTGTATTGATTCTACCTAAAGCAAGTTCTTTAGATGTTTCTTTCAATCGATTGGTCATGATTTGGAGTTGATTTTTTAGCGTTTCAACAGAATGTTTTTGTTCGCCTACCAATAAAACTTCACGTGTGACGTCATGCAATGGGATATCACTTAAGAACAGGTTACTTTGACCGTTAAAATGCTTCAAATAATCTACTTTTGGTGAACCAATAAACCAAAGGCTTTTAGAACTCTCCAAAAATGAAAATTGTCCTTTCAACACAAGGCCGGCAATTTCGTTTTCAGCAACTTCACTGTCGACGAATTCTCGGCGTAACGAAACGACAAATGAAGTGTTCAAGTTTTTACGAACCATTGAGTAGGTAAAGTCTATGGCTGGTTCATCGAGTTGAAAATAAGTTTGAACATGATTACCGTAATTCCGTATAAATTGTTCCAGTAAGCGATTCAAAGAGTCTCCTAATTGTGTTATTTCTAATTTATCATTCAATATAAAATGGAATGGAAATACACGATCCATAACGTCAGGTTCTAAGATGAGATCCTTGCATTTACCGGACATTTGCAGTTTAGACAAAGATGGTTTCTTGATCAATGACGTAATAGCTTTGATTTCAACGATAGAGTAATCTTTGGGATCGCTTCGTTCTTGTTTAAGACTGACACGACTTCGAATTCCGAAAAGATCTAAAGCAGCCCGTTTAATGAATCCGATCATAAAGTATTCTAAACTTTTGTTTCCCAGGCTAGATTGAATGTACATCGATAAAGTCTTTTTATCGTTCGTTGCATGAATAGAAGGTGGAAATTCGTCAGGGATCTTTTCAATTTTGTGGATGTGTTTTCGAATATCGTCCATGTTATTGATAAAGTCGGTGAGATTGGTTGCAATAGATTTGAGGATACCTCCGTATTTCTCCGAGCAATATTCATAATACTTCATACCATATTTACTCAACAGCAATTTGAAATTAACAACTGTAAAGGAAAGATGAGAAAAATGAAAGATTTTTGTTTGAACAGAAAAAATACCTTAAATTCAATTGATGTACTTGGGAAAAACAGGCAAAATAATAGGCAAAGTCCTTTTCTTAGATCTTCGAAAATTTCTGAAAAAAATGAGTATCTGTAATGACACTAAATCACAAAGATTCCTCAAAGGGTTATGTATACGAAGTACAGGGCATGAAAAAACTTGGCTTAGAAGGTTAAGGTAGTTGGAAAAAAACAAGAACAAAAAAAAAAAAAAAAAAACACAAAGTATGTAACATACGTAAATGTTTAGCAGCGGCGTTCAGAACTTTATCGGTAATTTCATCATCAAACATGATATGTTTTGCATTCTTAAACATATTCTTCTGTTCCTTGGTAAGTTTCAACGATCTCCTGAAAATGATGATGGAGATATTGTCAAAATTATCCAACGATAAGTGTACAATTAAAGCTGAGAGGAACTAAACAGTTGACAGTCAAATAATCTTGAACTAAGAAGCGAATAAAATATTTTAAGGGTGAGAATAATTTTCACGCTTGATACAAAAATACAGTAGAGTCTCTTTAACTCGAACCACTATAACTCAAATGTCTCCTTAACTCGAACAAGTTTTCAGGTCCCTTTAGTTAACAATGCCTTATGAACCTTACTCTTTAACTCGAACAAAGTTGTGTTCCCTGAGGTTCGAGTTATGGAGACTCCACTGCACATTATTTGGAATAACCTCCAGCAAAAAAAAATAAAGAAAAGACAGGAAACTTACGTAATTTCAGTCCATTTATCGTTGCCGTACTCTTTGGTGATAAAGATGTAAAGAAAATGGTTAAAGTAACCAAACTGAAAAATACAGAAAGCAGAAGAAATTCCTCATTAAATTGTTCTATTAAAACTTGGGATAAGATTTAAGAAATACGTGGACAAGGAAGCCTAGAGGATAGCGATCACTTGAATGATAGCCAATCGACGTGCCTAGAAAAAGATCCACTTCTAAAATTCTATACATATATCCATGGCAATTATTTGAATCACTCCCGACCTGTTGCCGTCTATCTATCATAGGAGTGGAATATGGTATTATCTAAAGCGAGTTTAGTCTAAAAGGTAAAAAACGACGAAAACTTTTTTAAGGGGTAGCTGTTGTTGTACCTCTCTCCTTACAACATTTTCCTTCTTCAACTTAGTTTTTCCCGAGGTTAACGGCGACAACATCGTCCATAATCGGGAATTATCAGATAAGGAAAAGCTGAGGAAAAATTAACCATGGGAGAGGGCGCTGGTAGTAGAGAAGTTGGGAAAAAGAAGGGAAATAACACACATGAATCTGTCAGCATTTAGAGTATAGATCACTTATCGGAAAGATCAAAAAGAGAGCAAAGTAATATATCACTGTAAAAGGATAGTTTAGTGACTTTCGTGCTCTTTTGTGGATTGCCTACACTCTTAAAACATACTCTGAATTCCTTTGTGATAGGTCAGAGGGTGAATGTGCTATGAAGCAATGTCATAACATTGATATTTGTTGTAAGTTTAAAGTGATGTCGAATTTTGCTAACTGAATGAGATAGAAAACTGGTCTTTCTCAAATTTTGTAGCTGATAGCGTCTAGTCTAGTACTACGAGGGAAAGGAAAGGACAGACACGTGATGTCTATATCTGTATGATGAATCTTAGAAAAATATTACTTCAGGCATATTTATCAATTTGAAAAGTTGATTTCCTGCTGACGAAAGAGAAAGAACCACATACTCTTAAACCATGTGGGATAAAAAGTCTAGAATAAGTTCAAGTGCACAAAAAATCAAAAAAAGGAAATCATCAAAAATTGTTGTTAAAGTAGTTCCGGAAAAATCATGAGATGCGTCCCTTCCGTTACTTAATCTCTTGTGGTCTCTCGATAGGAAATCAAGAAATATACAGGAAAAGTCATATTTGAAACACAAAAACCTCATTCAGACAAATGCCAAACGCGTGTTTTATTAAGACATAAGACTTTAAGAAGTAAGGTTTTGTTATTTTTCCAGTAGTTTTACCATAAAGAATCTAAAAATAGTTACGAAACCCCTTGAAAGCTTCAACAAAATCTGATGGTAGCTCTCTTGTCATTATTTACAGTGTAAGGTAATGATTGTGCAATCGTATGGTAGGAGATACTTGACCTTAAATAAGCACATGAAGTTGTTTCTCTTATGCTGTAAAGGGAGTTTTTCCTCTAAGACTATTTCAGCTGCATTTGATTTGGGAACAGTGGTAAACATTTTAGCTGTCAAAATTCGGGTTACTACAATATAAGACTAAAACTAGCCAAAATAATGGGCTGTTCTAAAAATTTTCCACACCCTGGACGAACCTTTTCAAGTCAAAATGAATTTCTTTGAAATGTGTTAATGCCCCCTGGAAAATAGCAAAATTTGCAAAAAAGAGCCTGGAAAAAGTTATTTTCATGTATTAAAGTGAGGGTGGACGAACTAATATCAGTTGTTTACCCCCTGCCAGGAAAAGTTCGTCCACCCCCCTGTATGGTTATAAAATGGAATGACCCAATTGAGCTAAGAATTTCCAGCTTCTATCTTTTAAGATCGTAAAATTCCTATATATCAAGGGAACATATTCATCACGTAACCTACTACATTTTATTTTTATTTTTTTTTTTTTTTATTTATAAGTAATGACACGAACATAGAATACAAACACTAAAAGGTTCCAGCCCTCCCGCAAAAAACCGCTAGATTATACCGCCAGGAGAGAGGAACCTTATAAAAAGAAAAACGAGAAAGAAAAAAAAACAATAGAAAACTTAGGCAAAATTAAACAAAAAACAAACTAAATGAGCATTGTGAACAATCAAAACAACGGACCCTCGAATCGACCGGTATCTTGGATAAATTTTACGGTTATACTTATTATATCATGATTTAGGTTGTTACTAAAATTCGAATCCCCAAAGAGAAGTATTCTGGAAAGTATTCTTGGGTTTAATGGTAGCAAGCATATGTCAAGTTGAAGAAGGCTGTCAAACATTACATGTCTATCATCGGAGAAATAGAGAAATCAGAGCAATGCATCAGAAAATGCTGTGTAGTTTCGATAGAGTTATTTCGACAGTTGCAAAAAGGATCAAATGTGTCTGCAAAATTGTGTTTGAATTTATGTTCCCGAAGATGACTGAAGTCGACCCTTAAACGGTTAAGTAGAACCACACCTCTATTGTTATCAAGTCTGAAAACCGAATTGGCATTGGGTTTTAAGAATCTGAGTATCGCGGTTTTGAAAAGAGAGATTGAAGGAAGATTTCGTATGTTATTCTCGTCCAGGTTATTCCACTCACTGATACAAAAAGGAAAAAAGGAAGCACGATATCGTTCGGTTCGACAAAAGGGTGGCACAAAAGGAGGTCTAATCCTACGTCTTCCACCAGCCTCCTCATCTTCATCTTCATCAACCTCCTCCCCCCTCTGGGGAGGAAGGATATTAGAAAGATAAGTTGGCGCAAAGCCATTAATTATCTTATAGAAGAGAATAAGTCTGCGGCTAAGTCGCCTGTCCGCTAGACTTTCAAGACCTAGCTCAAGATAAATTTTTTCTCTAGATGTTCCTCTGAAACATCCTGTTATCGCAAGACAGGCATTGTATTGAATTGATTCGATTTTTTCAGAGAAAGTGGAATTACCTACTACATGCTACTACTATTGGCAGAATCCTTATAAATCAGCTTGGCACTAAATTCTACTCCTACAACTATCAATTTCGTTGCCAATATTACTGAGATAAGGTAATTATTGCTGGGAATTAGTGCGGGAGTTCTTCCTTGTTTCGTTTTTCACTCATTAACAGTAACACAACCAGCTCTCTGAATTCAAATTAGTTGGTATTTAATTCAAAGAAAATCCTAGGCTGCATGCATCCCCAAATTAGTTTTGATATAGGGGATGCAAATCGGGCTCTGATATCGCTTCCGAGAAAATTACCGAATAGCTATGTATTTTGCAGAATTTTGGCGACTTGTATTTTTCAAAAAACTCGATGTGTATTGTTTGAGTTATTTGATGACGTAAATAGAAATCAAATAAAGATTCAAATAAAAGGAACATATGGCTAGAAATCTCTCTTTCTCCTCTATTTCTTTTTGTTTATCGAAATTAATTGAATTAGCAAACAAAACTCTCAAGATAACAAAAGACGACAAACTGTCAATCAAAGTTCACTATCATTCAACTCTTTTTTTGGTTAGCAGATTTTTTGCTAAGTTCGGAACGGTTTTGTGAGCCTGATTCGCATCCCCTATATCAAAACTTATCAGAGGGGATGTGTGCAGCCTAAGAAAATCCCTATTGAATATTGAACTGAAAAAGTTCGAATAATGGTAAAATAATGCATTCTAAAACCAAGACACGGATTTTTTCAAAGAAACGACAATTTTATCGATCTAATGAGTCTTAATTAGAAATAAATATCCCATGCCGCAAAACTAAAAGAAAATACCATGGGAATAAAAACTAGCAAAATTTATGATCTGATACTTGCAATCTATATCACGTAGAAACTTTTACCTTTCGATATTATTTTTGTAATTGGTATAAATGACTCTCCCCAAAACATGACCAATATTAAAATTTAATTTAAAAGGTTTAATTGAAACATTTTCACACGATCAATTTATGGTAGATGCCTCCTAATTATAGATTGATCTCGCAATAGAGCACCTTATTTAGGTAAAAGTTAGAATCAGCTTTGAAAACAGTAGATGTTCTTTCTACCAATGACCATAACTTTTGTAAGTCATATACATTGGAAATTGATGGAATTCATCCTTGAAATTAAGGCAAGGGAGATGCATACATGACTACATCATTTTAAAATAGATCTTATCAGAGTTTTTGATTTTTCTAAAAAAGCGATGCATTGTGGGAATGTTTCGGGGGTGTTGCAATAGAAATCTCTTAGGAATTCCTCGAGGGAATTCTATTGTAATACCCCCGAAACAATCCCACAATGCATCACTGTTTTAGAAAAATCAAAAACTCCCATAAGATCTATTTCGTGCCACGACCTGTCTGTTATTAGGATTTTGAATCAATTTTAGGGATGGCTTTTAATTAAGTGGTGGAAAAATATTTCTGTTATCAAAAACACTTTTAAATGACCTGCTTCCGATTTTCGAGAGGTGAGAAGATATTTGTTTGTATTATGTGTGTTGTTGTGTTTCGAGTTCGACCCACTCAAAAACTTTATAAGCCACACCGAGCAAGCACTGAGTTTATTTGCTTGACGTTTAAACAATTTTAAGCTAAATATAATTCTCGATGGATTTGAGTTCACGTTTCATAGAAACTCCAATGTTTCTATCCTCAGTTTAAAGTGGAACATTAGTTCCTGTTTAACTTGGATGAAAATCTGAAATGGTTATTTATGAAATATTTCTAAAATAATTAACCATATAAAACAGATTTAAACAGCTTTTTAAGATAAATTTGAATGGTTAAAAATAGTTTCAAGTGGTCAAGGACATAAGAGCTTTCCAAATAAAATCAAAATCAAAATTCCTATAATCCCTTGTAAATTATGGCGCTTACTATGCACATTTTCTATAAGAACATCTAAAAATTTAAACGCCTTCAGATGTTCTTAACTATTTTTAAATTTCTAAGCATAAATGTTCTTAAACTGTATGTCGCTATTTTTGAGAGTATTTTTGTGTAATTTCTTATCGGGTGTTTTAGAGTCCGCAAAGAATTGAAATGGGCTCTTCCAGAAAAAATCCGTTCATGGGGGGTGGAGGATGAATTGTCCAGGGGTATTTTAAAAATACCAAAAAATTGCAATGTCCAGGGGGTAAATTCCAATGCCCAGGGGTAATTTTTTGTGTCCAGGGGGTTGATTTGATGTTTGTCCAGGGGTATAACCCGTGTCCAGGGGGTTAAAAATCAAAATGTCCAGGGGTGATTCATGAAAGAAATAATATATCCTCCACCCCCCATGAACGGATTTTTTTCTGGAAGAGCCCAATGTTCTTAACTCGCGTTAAATATTTTGACAATCGAAGCCTTATATTCTTATATGGTTTGTTCTCATAAAAAAACGTGTATATGGGTAAGTGTTTAACATAGGCTGTATGACGTTTTGTTTGATTGTTTCAGGTCAAAAAACATCAGCTCCCAGCTGGCACACAACGTTGTTTCAACGTTCATCTAACATTATATGGACGTTGTGAACGTTAGATAAACGTCGAAAAAACGTTGTGTGCCAGCTGGGCTGTCATACAATCCTAGCAAACTCGAACCCAGCCCCCGTGGCTTTACTAAGGACTCAGTAGGCTCTTGTATGTGAAACAATTTCAATTCTTTGGCATTCATCACTTCATGACTGATTTTCTTTGAGTCCCACGCCTTTATTTACAAAATCGCTAAACTTTTTTTGTGTGAAAACATAAACGTATTGGTAATATAGAGCCTTGAACGCGGCATACTCATTTTGAAACACTTCAAGTTTTGAAGAGACATAACTAATAATGCGAATAGATTTTGGAGTGTTTTTTTTAATACCACTGTTTTCTAACTGTTCAAGGAGATTCTAACTCCGGCAAAAAATTTTGATAGAGGTACTTCAAACTTTTAAAGCTTCCAAAAACAAAATACTCCTGTATTTTAAATACCGACTTGGAGAGATCTTGGTATTTCTATGCATGTATTTACAAGCATTATGTAAAGATTATTATCTATAATCCCTTTAAGGAATTCAGCCTTCTTTTCCAACAATTGTTTGTTTAATCATCTATGATAGCAGCTCTGAAACTGAAAAGTATGCAAAACTACAAGGATAAATGCCTGTTTTCGTTTATTTTCGTAAGGAAGTGAAACCCTAGTAAATGTACATTACAATTTGATCACATTGCTAACAAGGAAATCGAAATTTCTAAAGGAAACTCAAGTGCATCATATACAATTATTAGTCGACCCTTGTTGTATACGCTGCAAAATATGTAGACTCTTTTTATAAGAACAACGAGGCTCAAAAAGGCCAAAAAAATAAGTACAACTTCACATAAATACGCCTATTTTTAATTAATTTTTGGAGTCAAAGTAGTTAAAAATTGGGTGCAAAGCCTAAAATATTTAAATTTTCAAAATATAAGAGCAGTATAAGAACAATTTAAAGCACAATTTTTTACAAAATTTATTGCTTCCTATAGAATCCTCAATTGACAGGACGTAACATAGGTATTACTGGAAGCAAGGTTGTCAAAAGACACCAATATCTATTGTACGTTCAAAACAAACAGATTGTAAAAAAACATACAATTATATAGTTGTTCAAATCGGAAGCTAAATTTGATACCCTATCATTAAATCTCTCAAAACATAAGATCCTTTTGATAGACAGGTTTTCATTGGGCTCGTTTAGTTGGGAGGTCTTTCATAATAAACCAGCACTCTTTTTTGTTTAAAAATAACTTTCAATTAAGAAGAACTCAAAAGTCATGAAAAATAGAACAGGTTTCAAAATGTTAATATAGTCGTTAAGTCTAATGAAGAACGTTTGAAATTTTCAAGCTCTTTTAAACTTTTCACTGATGTTTGAAGACTTAAATTCAATTAAAATTTAATCTGATAAATTTGAGGAAAACTAATGAAAGTTGCAATATTAGTTCGTTAAATTCCATATGGATAATCGTACACCCCTTCTCACTGACCCACTGGGAACCCTTCCAAAGTATCGTCCCCGGTGGAAAATTATCCTGATTGCAGAATATTATGCTATTTTTCCAATCCCCACTGAATTTTCTGACTTGAAAAAAAAAAGAATTTAAATCCCCGGTCATAAAAAAATATGGGAATATCGATCCCATTCCACTGGCTGAAAATTCTACCGGGTCTGTGAGAAGGGAGTGTAATCATTGACTTAATTCTTTTTCAAACAAAGAGCGTGTAATGTGCTCGAAAAATGCCATTATGCAGATGAAACTGAAGGACTAAAGATGTAACCGTTTAATGAAGAATCAATTCAGACTTACCATTGTTGAGTAAGCAGTATATGAACATCCTCCTCCATTTTGGGATGTGTTTGAATCTGTTTCATCGACAGATACCTTGGGTGTTGATTGAACACTATCTGTTTGATCACCGAAAACTGAAATGGAAAAACAAGAGAAAATTATACAAACTTTTTGCCTAAACATCACACAGCTGAGTCTTTTAAATTCAGACCTCTTTCACTCGTTTTCTCGTCCCTTCAGTTAATAATGCCTTGTAAACCTTATTCCATATCTTACAGCTTGGTGTACCTAGATATTTGTAAACCCTGGGACTGCAAAATATTAGTTGCGTGCAAGCATTGAATAGATAAAGAAAGTTTCCAGACTGGATATTCAGGGATAAGCTGGAGTTTTTACAAGATACTTAACTAATTGGTCATTTAAAGTGATAGAGATAATACGTTCTTTAGAAAAAGTAATAAGATTCTTTTATTAATCTTAACAACCAACCAAATCAAATAAGAACTTGTAAGAACTCCAGCTTGTCCCGATATTCAGACAAGAGAAAACACAACGACGAGAAAGTAATCGCCTATCCAAAATTTCATACAAATACCCCTTTGAAGTAAAGACTGCGAACAAATCAAAAATAAATTGAAAATAATACCATGTTCAAACTGCCGTAAGAAATGTGGCATAGGTAGATCATTGTACAAACTGACATTACGAAAAGGTGGCTCCTTTATAAAGCAATGCCGTTGGTAATCTTTGTACCATCGCAACACACTAAGGCACATTGTTAAAAAACACACTTGACAAAACGAAACGAAACGATAAATGAAATGATTCTAGTTGTAGTAAGGCTGTCTCTTGATTCGATTAGAAACACAAATTACAATCAATTTTGACAGTAATGAAGTATGGTTTTACACATTTTCTGACCACAATGATAATTTTTGGCTTTCGTTCCAATTTCGAACAAAGAAAGGTATTTATTAGAATATTAAAAGCACGTTCATCGAATTGCCTTAATGATTTCATTAAGTCTTGACTTAATAGGAATTTGATTTCTTAACGACCTCTTTATCATCTGAAGATGGATTTTTGATGAAGGAGGCATTTTGCAATGGTAATGACCACTGCTTTATGATTTCTTAGTTTTCGAAACTAGAGCATTGAATTCAAAATGAGGTGCCCAAGTCCTTATGAAGAAGTGAATGAGTGAAGTGAAAAATTATTTTTTTATAAGAACATCCAAATTTTTCAAGTCTTGGGTAACTATAATTCTGGTAGTTTATAGATTCTGAAAGAATTACTGAACTTTATCAACACAATGAAAATATAAATCTCGCATACAGCACTGTTATTTGACCTTTCTCAACATATTTAAGGCTACTATAATGAGTTAAAGGTTAAAGTGATTGAAAAAATGTTTTCTTTGAAATCCTTTTAAATGCATCGTAGACGAAGCTCGGTACCAAAACTCCAAAATTTGAGGCTCGACTACTAATCCTTGTAAATTGAGAAACGTATAAGCAGGCATTATGCAATACAATTGGATACAAAAAATAACTTAATCCCCTAATATTTATATTAGTCATTAGAAAGTTCACTCAAAAAAAATGTATGGCTTAAAACTTTAAGCAATAAAAATTTTAGTCAAATATTATGTTGGATAGTATTTGACTTGAATTTTGATATTTGATGAATTTTCAGTATACTTTTCAAAGACTGACGTTCGCCTTATTGTTTATATTTTCTGAACGATTAATCCCTTACTTCTAAACTATAAGGATTAACTTATTTACAAAAGGATTTCATATGTAACAAAGTTAAGTTCAAGTCAATGGTATTATTTTTCATGGCATCTATGAAAAGATGAGTGACATTTTATATGTTTTTTTTATAAGATTATCAAAAAGTTTTGAACCATTGGACGTTCTTAACTTTTTGGGTATTAAAGCCTAAAAAAATCTTTTTCTTCGGAATTTTGCTAGAGCATTTTTAGTAAAATTTCCTAATAAGTTGTATGTTCTAGAGCCTGTAAAGTCGTTAGATGTTCTTTAATGTTTAGCCTCGAAGCCCTATTTTCCTTTATACTTTGTTGTAATAACTAAGACGTGTAACAATATATTCAAACTTATCCCCTGCTTGGAAATTTTACTGATAGAAAATCTGTAGTCAAAGCTTGAAAAATCGCACTACTATTTCAAAAATATGTCTTATGTAACAACAATTTGTCATTTCATCTACGAGTACAAATTGTCATTCGTTAAACGTATTGACCTTTTTTTGCTTTTCATACATACAATACACGTTCTTTTTATAACAACATCCAAAATTTTTGAAGCCTTCGAATGTTGTTAACTTTTTGAATTTTAAGCCTATAATGTTCTTAAACATGTTCTTATTTCACCATTTTGTAAATATTTTTCACCATTTTCCTAAGAAATCTGGTGTTTTTGAGTCCCCAAAGCCTTAAAATGTTTTTAGCTTGTTCTTAAGATTTTGGCCACCGAAGCCTTATGTTCTTATATAGTTTGTTCTTATAAAAAACGTATATACTTATACCTTAAACATGTATTGGCTCTCTCACGAATTCGCACACTTTATTTTAACGAGTACTCATTTGTCATGTGTCAAGAACTTTCTCCTTTAATGGAGTGTTAAGCAGTAAGAAAGAAAGACAAAACTAACATAAAGTGAACATGAAATTTAAAACCCCTAATCATAATTTATCTGGAAAATATAAAATTCATGTATCAATGAAGGTATATCAGAGGTGTATATTTTAACAGTTGATAACATACTTTCCAGTTTCTAGTTTCTCCAATTTTCTTTCAAAAGATTAAACTTTATTAACCTTTCGTGAAGTACCTAAAAGTAACATTTTTTTATAAGCATAACGCTTATAAGCATATGAAGGCTCAGATTGGCAGAATTTCTAAACATAACATAAGCATATATGTCAGCCTGAAATATTTTTCCAGTTGTCATTTTTATCTGTTTAAAAAGGTTTGGTAGAGGTCAAGGAAAAAAATCTTTCCATGGTTTCCTACATTCCACTGCTCCCAAAATCGGAACAAATTTCTACAAAACTTCTAAATTTTCACTAAAAGCTTGGCTCGAGGTAAATCATAAGCATGGTTCATAAGCATATAATAAGCATAACCTATGCCTGGATGCTTTGAGAACTTAAGCATACACGAGCCTGACCAAAGGGCATACACTTGCTTATAAAAACAACAACATGTACATAGAGTTTTATCGTTCATGCGATCGCTAGATTAAGGCAAGACAGAATTCCAAACTTATAACCTTTAAACTTTATCCTTCATTTCTTGGACAAGACAAACATCTACCTAAACAAAACGTAACTTTAGTCATAAGTGTCGTAACTATTCAATTTAATATTTTCTTCCAAGTGTACGTGCTTTTAAAAAAGCTCAGAAATTTATTTTTGACTTTAGTTGATTTCCATTATTTTTAAGGAAGCACAAGCTAGATCTAGACACAACCTAAAAATTGTAAAGATCTACTTCTTGGGAATTTTTACCGCTTTAATCCCCTGTTTGGCTGATCACTAAGGAAGCTTTACGCTTTTGCTTTGTCGCAAAAGCTCTAAAAAGGGAAAATAGACTGTTTTTCATCTCAAAAAGGAGTTGCGACTTTTTTAAGGAATTTTTCTTATCTCTGACAACCTACGTAAATGGGAGGCAAATGCACTCGAAAAAAATATTTTCAAAAACAATAAAAAGGAAAGCCAGCGAAAAGAAGGGTAAAGGCATCAAATTCTCCGCTTTTGCAATCGCTTGAAAAAAAAAGACTTCACGAAAATCAAATAAACTAAGAATGTTGAAATTTTTTTTGATGTCATTGGTGGTAGATTGGGCCTGGACTGAGTCTCAATTTGCGCACATCATATTTTTTTCCCTGCGTAATATTATTACGGTGGGAAAAATATTCTTGACACAGACAAGATGATGTCATCAAAAACAATTAATGTTGTCAAAATATGAAATAAATTTGATTACAAAAATGACAAGTTAAACGATTGTCAACCTAGTTTAAGAAATTTATGAATTTTAGAATTCGTATAATCAAATTTTGCAAATAATACTGGAAGCCTGTGACAGGAAACATGATTTTTAAAGTAAACTTAAAATTTGACATTTTTTGGCATTTTATGGTTGAATTTTGACATTTAATGACAAGTAATTATCAGGACTAGTTGAAATATAACTTTTTAATAATATTACTCGAACTAGGTCAGCTAAAATGGTTTTCTTTCAGCAAATTTAGTCCTGCTTTTTATCAAACATTCTTAAGAATCTTTTCATTTTTTCTCGCGAACTCTCACCTTTTCAAATAAGTTTGTACAAACGAATTCCAAATATAGAGGTAAAAAAAAAGCCGATAGCTATTATTATATAAGAAAATTCACAGATTAGCAAAATGGTATGATATAAAATAACATTGATTAACAGTCATGGGAACAATATTGCAAAACCACAACCCCCCCGTAAAACGTGCCCCCGTTTTTTGCAAGGATGGAAAGATTTCAGGATGGAAATAACATTGAAAACACCCACACTCAAAAGATGATAATTGGTGTTGTAAATATTTTTGATACTTTTATAATTGCATCTGCCATATTGGTTATTATCCTTATTGAAAATATTACATACGGTAACCGAAGCTCTAAGATACGGTTCCTACACGTCATTCAGTGTTGACCCTTAATGACGTCAAATTCGTATCCAAGGACGTCAAAGCATGCAAGACGAATTTCCTTTGAAATCACTAAAGTCTTCAAACGTTACTACAAAAATATTATTTCAGACATCAGATGAAATCCTTCGCCAGGCATATAAAATGCAGAACGAGAAAAAACATGCTTTGATTTTAGATGTAGTAGATAAATCTATTGCGTTAAGGATCATTTTTGTTTAAAGCTTTTGTTTGACCTGATGTTTTTCCGTGCGTAACCTTAACTTTCTGCTAATCCTAATTTTTCGTCTACACTTAGCATCTGAATGATATAAAAATATCACGAACCCAAAATTATGAGAAGATCTGACACTACACTTAAATATATTTATGGGAAAAAGTAGACGAACAGTGACAGAAAGATAAACATGACCATCTACAACCAGTCGAATCAATTTTTTAATGGAAAAGCCAGCTTTATTTCTTCTATCTTCAGATATGTTACAGAGTTACTAATTCTGAGAAGAAGTATCGCTTGCAAAATAAGGGAAATGATATCGCAATTAAAAGTTACAGTCAAAAAAGCGTTAAAATTCTGAATTAATGAATGAATGAACGAGATGAATTCAAATAGATTCACTCTTAATATTAATTAGATCCCAAATTGGAAAATATAAAGTGACTAGTTACCCCTTAAAACTGCTCCTGTAGGTTGAAGCAGAAAGAGAGAAGAAAATAAAAAACAACTAAAAGAAGAAAGAACTTACATTTACGGTTTGTTTGTGGTGAGCTTGCATGTTCCCTCGTTGCATCTGATTTGACCAATAGCTCACGTCTTCGCTTTTCCAAAAAGCCTGACATATTCTGGTAGCTATCTTCTGAAAAAGGTGGTGTTGTGCCAGCAGTAGGGGTCATGATCTCCTGGTCTTGCTCCTCCTCCTCCAGGTTATCCAGCTGTTGTCGGTAGAGAAGATGTATGTTGTTGTTATCAAAAGGCTGCACCGAAGCCATTCCTGATGTCCCTCCAGCGATATCGACATCCATGTTCAATGCATCATAACTGTCCACGATAACGTTTAACGTGTTTTGATCAGATACTAATTCTACTTCTTCTGGAAGATGGGGATATGGCATGGCTGCAAATGCAGTTGACATTTTTCGTGTTGGACCAGAATCATTGGCGTCATCTTGCATGAAATGTGGGAATCCTCCTCCAAAAGCTGTGGAGATCTTACGACTTAGACTACTGGATGGTTCAGCAACACCATCGAACGAGTTGGATATTTCCGACGTGTCACGTTGGTAAACAGAACGTCGCCGCTGCGGTAAGGAATCCAACGCGTGTAGATGCACGATACCAGTTTTCCGACGTCGTTGCCTTGGCAATGTTGCCGGTAGCTCTGGTACCATATTACGAAATTCATTTGGCATATTATTGTCAAAAGTATTTGCACGACTTCTGATTTGGTCTTCTAAAGGGTCTAAAGGATCTAATGAGATAGCTTCTAAATTTGAAGTTAAATCAATGTTAGGTGCATTTTTCAGATCCTTTAGATTCACGTAGTTCTTTTCCGTTGGTTTGTCAAAATCGTCTAAACCATCATTATGATCATCATAGTAAGATCGCTCACGTTGAAGAGCGATTTGTGATAAATCAGGACGATGGATGACAGAGACTTTTGGTTGATCATCAACAGCTTCACTAGCACTGCAACTCTGACTGGTCGTTTCTGTTTCATCCTGTGATAAGCTAGTACTCAAAGCTGTCGTCCTTATATTCGGTACCACAGGAGTTTCATCTTGGTACCATGGCGCATTCGATAATGGATGGTTAATACTGTTTATTTCGTGTGATTTATTCCTTCGTAGCGGCTTCTTAATAGGTTGTGTAGGTTGTGGGTTGTACGAAAACTTTCGGCGCGGTTTGCTTGTTTTTCTAACATCATTGGCAAGAGCATTTTTCTGCCAAGAAGGTAACGAAGATGGCTCCTCAGATTCTGATAAATCAGTATTACCCTCACTACTGCTTACTCCACCAAATTCTTCTTTCTGGTACGATAATTTAGCTTGTCTTTGCCATGAAGGAAGACCTGTATCAGAGATTTCGGTGTTAAAATCACTATCGGGTCCTGATGTTCCGAAATCTAAATCATCTTCATCATCAATGTCCTCATTTTCCTCAGCGATTCCCCAATCATCGTTCACATCATCAATAGTGTTCAGACCTATATCATGCTTTTTATTGTCATTACATTCCAGTGTATAATTACCACATCGGCAAATCATACTCCTTGATTTGCGTTGATCAATAAGTTCACTTTCAGGGATTGTTGAGTTAGGTTCTAAGGGAGAAAATTTTTCACCGAAATCATAGTTTGTGCTTCCGAACATTCTCATTGGTAGAGAGCGACGCCTTTCTTTTGGTGGAGAAGGTGAAAGGCTTTCAGTGTTATTAAAGTGTTGATTGTTGACAATTTGAAGATAATGAAGTTTGTTGTTAATTGTCTGTGTTGCCATATCGACCGTTTGCGTTGATTGGTCAACTAACTGAGTATTGGCAGCACTCGTTCGCCGACGCTGTGGAGCCGGAGTGTTGGCTGAAAATTTACGATGAAGTTCAACAAAAGATAGTTTACGTTCTTCTTCTTTATAACGATTGTTTGTTTCAGATTGTCGCCGAAGTTGTGTCACTTGTTGTGAACTGAGTTGTAAGTGTTGTGAAGTTTTACGACTTGGTGGTCGGGATTTTGGTTTTTCCTCTGTCACTGTTTCTTCTACTGGTTGGACAGAGGCTGAAATTTTTTTCTTAATAGCCTCTTCTCCTGTTGAATTGTTCGTAACATCTCGAGAACGTTTCTTACCGAAAAACGATGAAACTTTCGCTGATATGGATCGATGAACTTTAGGTCTAGGTTCAATTTTTTCAATTCGTTCCGTTTCGTCAGAAGTAATAGTGGTATTCCGTCGACGCGCTGGTTTAATTTTATCCAGACCATCGCTCTCGTTGCTTTTATTGTTCTCGTTGCTTTTATTGTTCTCGTTAATTTTATCTTGAGCGTTCGATTCTTTCTTAGATGTGCGTTTCTTTTTATCGCGTAAACTATAAATAGTAGATGTCTCATTATTTGCTTTTTGTTGGGAATTAATTTTCTCAGTCCATAATCCAATTTTCTTACTGGTTGATTGACGACCAAGTTTATTATTCAAATTCGAGTTAAAAGTACTTGATGTTTTAGGGACTCTTGCTTTCTCTTTCATAGATGAATATCCTAAATCTTCACGACTGATATCTGAGAGTTTCTTAGAACTGGATCTTCGAGAAACGGCTGGTGATGAGTCTGTAGAGCTCATTAATTCGTCAATAGAAATGTCCGAAAATTTACGATCATCCTCAAAAGGTGTTTCACTATGTCCGGTAAAATGAGTATGTAGCGGAAAATTATTATCTGATGAGGAAGAACTGACTCCTGAAGATGACTTCTTCTTTTTAACGTTTTCCGAATAATGTGTTGTAGATCGTGTCGAATTAAACATGACAGACGTTTTACGATTCCTTTGGATCAAGTTACGAGTATAGTTTTTCGTTAGTTCGGTATTCTTTGTTTGATTATCTTGAATATGTGAAGCATCAAATGAAATAAATTCATCATCATACGAATTCTCATTAGTATCATTATCGTAATTAATTTCGCTACGTTTTCGATCGAATATCATTGGTACATCGACAGGATTGGATATTTTACGAGTAGGTGTAATTTTACGCGTAAACGATTTCTCGTAATCGGGTTGGAGAGAGTTAAATCCATTGTACTTACGACCATTATTCTTCGGGATTACGATGGGAACGGAACTTTTTCGCTGTGGTTTCGTCTTTTTTTCGAACGTATCTTTATTCACCATGATCGTCCACAAAAAAAAACAAGACGTAAAATTTCTCTCCCTCTCTCGTTCTTTGATGCTTTTTCGCCAATAGAAATGACTGCTAACTACCTCATCGACTCAATGACAAAAAGATATGTTTATATGTTTGTATAGCCTCATGACAAAACACAAAAAAAAGATTTTTTTTTGAACAATAGCCAAGTCACTATTTGAAGTCAAAACATTACACTTCAAAAATTTGTGAAGATATAGTTGGACTTTCCTCTCCAAAAATTTCGTTGCTAGGTAACCAAAATTTAGCAAAGTCGATATATCTGATAAATGTCTTCTTTGTTAAGATCTAAGATCTAAGTAATGAACACTAGAATTCGGTTCCACAAGCCAATGTCGTTATAGTCACACTTGTGAATAAAATGCTCCCAATTTATTCTAAATGACTTCTATGAGAAAATATGATATCAGAAAAATAATGAAAAATGACATTGTCATTCAGGCATGTAAAATACATTAAGTGTAACAATAAACTCCCTTCACAGATAAAAATGCCTCTTTTTTTAAAAACAATTACACGTTAGAGGTCTAGAAAAGAATCAAAATGTCAAGAAAAACGAATCTAAAACATATATTTAACACGGCTAGTAAACAAGGGGTCATATTTCAACAAATTTGTAAGGCTTTTGAACCGGTAGATAACGAGATGCTTTGTAACTTTCATATTCAAAGAAAAAGAAATTCTCAACTACATACCCTCCCCCTTTTGTTGAAATTTAAGACTAAGGTGAAAATGATTATTTAAAGATGTTTTCATGGAAAAAGTATTTCCTTTTTCACATCAGATCTCAACTAATAACGTATGGATGCTTTGGAGATAAATGAATCTTGACAACAAACTTTGAAAGCAAAATGTCAGTAGTTACTAAACAATTTCTTTGGCACTACCTCGTCATGATAAATATAAGAGAAAATGCAAAGCTCGTTCGAACAATAGAGAAAGAGGTTTCTATAATTGAGCTAATCTGAAGTGGAGATGTCAAGAGTGGTAAGAAGAGCGAGAAGTAGCCAAAAGACAAGAGATCTCATGATCACACACAAAGAAAAACAAAAGAATTCTAGTTATGGTAGACGTCATTGCAAAACATCACATCATTGAACTAAAATTATCTTTTTGAAGACACTTTAAAAGTAGAGTTATGTGATATACATCATTCCCAATGGAAAATCAATAAACACAACAAGAATTTTTAAAGAACCAATATCACAAACAAGTAATTTGTTAACAAAATATTAAACAACGACCAACTAAACAATGCAATATAAAACAAAAAAGAAAAATTGAAACGACAAAATTTTTCTTCTTCAAAAAAATCACTACTCGTCATTGAGAAGTGATTGAGAAGCTAATAAAGTTTGATTGATCTAGTTGATTGCATTATTAAAAAGATGGATCATTTAACGAAATTAATGCAATGATACAAATTACATAGTCATTAAGTAAAAACAAGAGTGAAGAATTGCAGAATTTGAAAGACTGTATATTGATGTAATATCAATTTACTTTAGAATACAAAACACTTGTCATTAAAATTAACTATTTCATCACCACATTCAAATTTCATTTTTAAAAATAACAATTATCAAAATATCTTAGTCAAGAATAATCATTGGTGCATTTCAATTCAACAATAGGAAAACATGAAACTGATACAAGGGAGACAGGGAGCAAGAGAGAAGAAAAAAAAGAGAGTTTCAATTAAGTGTACCAATCAATTTTGCGGTAGCATCAAACACAACAAATTAATGTGCCTCAAACATCAACGTACAGATTGTCAAAAAAAAAGAATCATAGAAAAAAAAGTGTTAATAAATGATAAAAAAAACAGCAACAACAAAATACATTTCAAATGAAAGCGGAGAGAAATTGAAAAAAAAGACATTCAGTGTCAGTCAGTATCACAGAAAGTTTACAGTATAATTAATGAACAAGAGAATTTCCTGTATTGCCATGGTAAAGAGTTTAAAAAGTTAACGGAAGATGGGATGGAAAAATAAAAGAATAGAAATAATATGGACAAAATGGTTGTTTAATCAAGGAAAGTGTATCCAACATACATTAGTTTTAACAGCCAGCACGAATAAACATTAATTGAAATGCTTTATATTGATTTCCAACTATTGTAGAATGAACGTGATATAAATTGATCAAGTTCTCCTTGCATTAATGTAGATGACAACAGAAACTGGTCAAATTAAGTATTTGAGGAGATCGATTGACCATCCCATACGCTTTTTTTAGTAAGAATACACTTTATAAGAATATTCATGATGAAATTAGCCAAAAAATTAAGAATATCGTAAGAATGTCACCATCATGGAATTTGGCAATTAAACTTAAGAATGCTTAGAGCATTTTACCATTAAATTGCCAATTATTCCCCAACAATGCTAAAAGGTTCCACAAAAAAATCCAAATCTTTGCCTGAGGTATGTCTTACAAGCTAGAATTTGGCTGGGTTTCGATCCAAACTTAGGAATACCGTAAGAATAATTTCATAATGACTTTTCGCAAAAAGTTAAGAATATTCATGATGAATTGGAAAAACACCTTTCTTATAAAACAAAAGCATGTATTGCAATCCAAAAAAATGGTATGACACTACTGTTGGGAAAATCTTAATCTTCCTACATCTCATAAACAGATAAAAAAAAGTTATGATATAACAGCAAATGTTTTCAAGAATCCTGACCAGTCGAAATTTGTCGTTATAAATGAAATACTTTGAAAATTTACTATGTAAGAGACTTTTGACGGTGTACAATATTCGAAAAGTCTTTATCGATGCATTCAAACCAAACCTACGCTATCATACTAAAACGATTAGTAGTTGCTGTAACGGTTTCATTACAATAGATTTTCTTTGTATTAAATTAAATGAAGCCATATCATGACTTCCAAAACAAGATGGAGCTGATTCTCATCCAAAACAAACTTATCAATGAACCTCTAGTAATCAAGATAAACAACTAAATTACACTATTTTTTAAACCTGATAAGAAGTTGCAGACTTATTTACTTTTCCATTGTTTAACGATTTACACGTTTTTTATAAGAACATCCAAAATCTTTAAAGCCTTCGGATATTCTTAGCTTTCTTAGTTTTTCAGCCTACAAATGTTCTTAACATGTTCTTATTTTCACCATTCTGTGAATATTTTCGTGCAACTTCCTAAGAAATTGGGTGTTTTAAGGTCTGCAAAGCCTAAAAATGTATTTAACTTGTTCTTCCCATGAAAGCCTCGTGTTCTTATATGGTTTGTTCTTACATAATAAAAAAATTTAACTCCTTAAATCATCTCCACTTAAAATCGTATCAATGTGATCTTTAAATAGTTAAAGAAAAATGGAAGTAAGAAAATCGATAAATTCTCCACACATTCAACCCCGTTGCAAAAACACCATTTCAAAAATATTTGTGACAATTTCAAGTGGTAGGCTTAAAGAATGCGTAAGTAGCATTGACTTTATGTTTAGTTAGCATAAATTGAAATGGTTTGCGCCAGAGTAAACAAGTTTGCTCTTTGCGCCTTGCTTGTTATTGGTTTGACATAAACTTCTCAAAGATTGACGTGATTATAGGACAGGATATAACGTCAGCAACTTAAATTCTACCCCCAATCTATTCTAATACAAATATCATGCCAATTATAAAAAATAATCCACCATCAGAAGAAAAGAAAAGATACTAAAAAGTGACTTTTTTTAATACCATGAGAAAATTATTAAGTGTATGTGAGTATCAAAATGTGTATTTTACAGAAATCTCAAACGGTCAGCCAAAACGTCTTCTCGGCTTCCGAGTGGGTTAATAGGGTGTTGGTATTACTAGATACAGCCTTATCTGCTGGAGTATGGCATATCAAAGACCTGAATGGCCAACCAACCGTATCCTGGCGAACCATCCACAAAGCCAATACATTCATTCCAGAAACCAAACGATGCAATTTGTGTCTAGCTGAGAAATTCGAGATCGCTAAAATTGCCAAATGTAGACACAGACGTAAATTTCAGCTTGATATCTTTGAACCACCTCTGATGGCGTTTAAATGTGACGTCAAAAACATTTTTGAAGACAATTTTATTTTCTAACGTATATCATTTCACTGGAGACAACTCTTTATTATGGTATTACTAGACTCAAAGCCTAGTACCAATTAATTTTCCTTTTAGACGACACGTAATGCTGCCAGAGTTCGTTTTAATTGGCATTTTCTACTCATTATGGTATGAATTCGATCAAGCTTAGCTCACCAATTGATGTGGTTGTACTAAAGCTGTAATCAGAAAATTGTACATTGTTATTCGTCAAAAATAGCAACATATGATTTCTTTTTAAATTGTAATTATAGTATGTTTTTACCGCAAAAAGATATTTTCATTTGCGATACGAAATTCGCGATCAAAAGGATAAAACAATGGCATCAAATTTAAAAATAATAAAAGGAAAATCCAATTGGAAAACGAAAGAAATGTCAAAAATCCAATTTTAAGTCAAATTGAAACGAGTCAAATCGTAAGAAATACGAGGACTGGAACGAAACATCAAAAGGACGTCCATATAAAGTCCAGAACGATCATACTATAATGTAAGAAAACCGTTGAAACAGCATCGCGGAGCTGCACAGCGCAGTTTGGAAAGAAATGCACGTTTTCTTTTTTGATAACAATAAATTATATAAATAAGAACATAAGGCTTCGAGACCAAAGATTTTTTAATAGAACATGCAAGACGACGGTTATACAGTGTGTCCCAAAAAAAGCGGAAAATTTTTTATATAAAGTAAAAACCTTATAACTTATGCAAAATTTTATGATTTGGGAATTGATTAAACAGAGGATTTTAATCTTATTTCAATCATTTTAAGCCCAGTTAAGATGATGAAATTTGAGGATTTTATTCTATAAAAAAATTTGTCTGCTTTTTTTTGGGACACATTGTAGGTTGGACCATAGTCTGTAAAGGTCAGTGACAATTATCGACAAATCTATTGAACAGAAAGAATATTAGAATATTAAAGTTATTGTACATCTTTAGCGAAACCTCACACGATGCTGTTACAGAATAATTCGAAAACACATTATCTTAACATTTCCATAAGACCTCCTTTTCATAACAATCGCATGCTTGTATAGCAGAATGTTTGTGAAGGGAAAATGTCAGGAATCTAGAAATTCCTTCCAGTATTATATCATTCTAATATTATTATTTTAGGGTGATTCGAAGGCTTCCTTTTCATTAGCTGTTACCCGAAGGTAGAGGAGAGGGCACCGGTATCCTTGCTCCCTGGATTTCTTCACTTACCCTTGAGCTTTCTTTTTAGTTTCTGAGTATCTCTAGCAGAAAGGCATCAAAAATTATTTGTGAATACAGTTGACGCTCTCTAATTCGACGTTCTACTATTCGATAGGTTTCCTTATTCGATGAAATTTTAAGTCCCCGTCAACAAGAAACTCTCATAAACGACGCTCCCTTATTCGATAAGCTCTCTTATTCGATAAAAATCCAATTCCCCTTGAAGATAGAATTAGAGAGCATCAACTGTATTCGATGTGACCCACAACCTTGTACGCCATAACCGGATACCGTGTACTTTCTTAATGCTACGGCTAACACAGTAAGGACTATCTGATTAACTTTAGTGCTTATTTAAAAATCCTGTTCTTGGAGATTTTTGTTTCGTACCATGGTTTTTCTCTACTCACTTTTTAATCATATGTGATATATTCTAAGAGCTAAACCCTAATCCAAAAAGAGCTTTAAGGACGTGATGAAAAAGTTTTTAAAAGTGAAGCCATTGAACCTTAGAATGGCAACACGATCTTGCTGTAATTTTCAACTAATATAATCACTAGAAGTCAAAAATCACTTTTCAAAAAGTGCAAAAAAAACGTTAAAAAAGGGTGATAAAAATCTAGTTCGGTTTGCTCTCTATTTCATTATCTTCTTTTTCAATCGAACCGACGCGCATTTTTACGATACAATTAACTATTCCATTGAGTATTAAAAGATACTAGAAGGTATTCAATGTAAAATTAATATTCAAAAATATCATCTGGTAAAATTTTATTGAAAAGATACCAACATATACCTTGTGTTACGAATAGGACCAGTGAGTGTGGGTTTGTCATGAGTGTCTGTCTCAACTACTTTCCATCCCTCTAACTTAAACTTTTCTCTCTCTCGAACAAAATATGTTTATGTTCAGTATCATTGAATAAATTAAACTATTGGACAAAATTTGGATTTAAACACTACAAATATTCCTATCGAAACAAATCATATACTTAAATAAAGAATGCATAATATCCAGCGCTTATGATTTAGAGATTTTCTTGTGATGATGGGAAGGCATGGGGATCAATCCCAGTATATCAATTCTAAAGGATTAGGTTAGAGTACGAAAAACGTCTCAGTGATCCAGTCTAATTTTTTTATAGCCTTGTGAATATTTTCTTCATAATAAAGAAAAAAATTTCACAATTCTTCAACATAGAAATGTTTCCCTACTAACCAGCCCACCTTCAAAATAGCGAGTTTATGTGATTTGCACTTTTGAGGACGGTAGAGTGACTTTTTTTGACACGCAAAATCGATGAGGACGGTAAAAGGACTGATTTACCGCCGTCCTCAGTTGGTTAGAATCTAGTCAAATTAGAACCTTACCTTCTCCGTGGTAGAAAAACTTACATACATAAACTCGGTAATCTAGGGTCGGGTTACGGTAAACCAACATTCTTTTAAGTGCAGCCTTATGGCGTTTCATTTTAATGAAATGCATGAATTTCTGATCAATTGTTCGAGGCTTTACCTGTCTTCTCACAGCAAAAGTAGATGAATAAGTAGTAGCATGACAGATACAGCTCATAATTTAAAAAACAATTAACCAAACGTTTACTTGGATTCAAATCGATGTTTTCTGATTCGGATGCCCAAATTTATCAAAAGCTTTAAATCTTGCAAAATACTTACTAATACTAGATTTTGAGATTTTCGAACTGAAATCAGGAAGTGAATATTTTGAAAAGAATAGGTGAGCTAACAGGATAGTACTGTTTATTTTCAAGTAAGTTTAAGATTTAGACCCTCTAAATGTCATCTGTGCCAAAATTCATGATTTTATCACTATCAGAAGTTATATGCTATGCTAATAGGCACTGACTACATAAACATATAACATAAACTTTTCGCAATTTCCAATCAAAATAGACCGGATTTTGAATAGACAGACGGCACACACCTGACCTTGATGATTGACTAGGACCTGCCACTGAAGTTAAAAAATTGGAACCTGTCAGACAAAAGTTTAACCCTGTTGGATTAATAATTTCTAAATTTTTCTAAAGCTAACTCTGATAAGTGGTGGGAATGATAAAAAATAAATCCTTTTAGAAATAATGCTCAAAATTTAGTGAGTCTGTAACGCTACCAGATACTTTTGTAGCTTGAAGAACATAACCCTGAACAGCAGCATCTCCCCATATCCCACTTTGCATGTTGACCCCCCAGACCTAGTCTCCTCCAGGTCAACGGCTAGTTAGTTTACCTTTGTTTTGCGTAATATTCCACTTCCTGCATTAAGATTTCACAGCCACTTTTCTAGCGGAAAAAAACAAGACTCTGGGTAGTTGGAAAATGAACCTCTGAAAGTTAGGTAGTTTCGTAAGTGAACACAAGATTTTCCCTACCTTAGAAAAAAACACTTTTCAATCTCATACTAGTTATCCTGGGGAAAAAATAGCAGAAAGATCCCAGAAAAGTCAGTTGAATCTTAGTACGGGAAGCGGAATCTTATGCAAAACGATGGTAGACTGTAGTCTATTTTTGACAGATTCTATTTTATTTTGATTGATTGCAATTAGCTTAGGCTTACTTGTGTAATGTCCGAAAAAAGCCAAGTTTGGTGCAAAAAACTTGGAGGCTTAGATATGTGACTCCCAAAGCGATTTGGAGTACACAAAAGACCGATCGGTCAAAAGCATAGCACGGAAAATTAGTTATTTTTCAGAATGGTCTTTTGTTCAAATTCAAGCGACTAAAAAAATAATTTGGCTCGTTCCTGAAAAATCGTTATGAAGCAAACAGACCAAGCACTTTTGGAAGCTCCTTTCAGCCTCACGTGAAGCAAAGGAATGGACTTATTGCTGGCAGCTTGGCTGAAAATTACCATCTCTTTGTTTTATAAAATCACATGTAATCAGTCACATATGAAGGTTATTGAAAACCTTCTAATTTCTTCAATAATAAACTGTTTTTGTATTAAAGTTTGTATAGAAAGAAAACTCTTAAAAGGCATTGTCAACTAGCTCTTCAACTTTAAAAAAAAGTTCTTGCCACAATATTTAAAAAAAAAACATGCTCAAGATTAGGAGATCAGGCCAAAAAGATATTCTAAGTTTAAGATTACTAAAAATAAAAAGATAAAAATTTACTCATTTGATAAAACATAATGCTCCTACTTCTATAAAATGAGATTTGATTGGTGTTTAGTAAATTTATCAAAGTAATAAACAATGACAATTTAACATTCTGGAATCCAATCCAAACTATTAATTTTTTTGGTCTCGACTTTAATTTCAGCATAATTACAAGTCATAAATAATGCAGAAATACAATAAATAAAAAACTATCAAAGTTGCATTTGTACAAAATATTTCTGAACAAAATCTAGAAATTTTTAAGATACCTATAATTTTAATTGTTACTGGCAAAGTGGAGGAATCTTTAGATGTTGCAAAAATTAATTGATCATACGCAATTGAAAAAACACATGAGTAAAAGAACAGATTTCAAAACAATGAAAGAAGTCTTTGCAAAAAATAATGAAATCTTAAAAAGCAGAGCAAAAATCAATAGCAGCCACCAGGACAAAGCGGACCGAGTATTGGACAGCTCAAGGGCCCCTTTAGCGACCCTGAAGACTCTTTGCTATGGTATTTGATAGGATGTTGTTTTTAGAAATTATGGCTATTGTTACTTCATAATCGATGGCATCATAAAACTTTGATTTTGAATATATAAAAAAAGTACTTCTCAAAGGATTATGAAATATTGCCCCATTTGAGATCTCAAACCTTTGAAAAAAAAACTTCTCAATTTTTTTGATGACGTCAGAAGAAATTAGCAAAAATCAATTTCGGCTGAAAAAATAATGACATCATTGTTTTTTCATGAATACTTCTATTTGTAAGATTTGCCGTTTTAAAAAGGTTGGATTTATCCAAAACAGAAAGGGAAGCTTCAGAAGAAAATTCTTCTAAAATTGTTACTTTAAAATAAAAAAAGCTTAACTAGCTTGACTGTCAGCTCTCAGGATGTATTAAAAAACACAAGTGCTAAGTGCATCTAAATGAAAACACTCAGATTTTTAACTTTTAAAGATGTTTAGAGGGCTATCCAAAAATTGTTCTGTTCGCGTCACTTGCCCACATCATATTTTCCGCTGATTTTTAGGTGCAGAGAAGCGGGAAAAAATCTGGAAAAATCTAATTGTTTATTTAACGTATAGCTTTTTTCTCTAGCCCTTCTCAGCAACAAATGAACACATAAACAAAACAAAAAACATTGATAAATCAATTTGAAACTGGTGGAGGGCTAAATTCATACATTTTCTTCTCTTGCCTTGGAAATTTCGAATTTTGGTGAAAACTTTTAATAATAACAATAATAATAATAACAAATATTTTACGTGACATTTAACAGCTTTTAGGCATCTAAGGAATTGTTTCCACAAAGGGCCACAAAAAAATTTTGCCCTCAGAAATCCTGTGTCGTCCGCCCCTGTTACAGAAAAATTCTGGAATGGCCCACTTATATTGTACAAACTCAGGTGAGTTATGGCATGTCTCAAAAACTGAAAATTACCATAATTTTTAGATCGTATTAGTCGACAGTAAATGACTAAACAAAATGACAAACAAGTTTCCACAGTGATCTTTCATTGGAACTAATGTAAAATCGGGATTATTTTTGGTAATATCCCTTGTATCTCCTTAAGTAGTGCTCAAAAGGAGATGAAATTTGGTATATAAAGTCTCCTTATAGCAATGTAAAAATAGGAAAAAAAGTTTTTTGATACATCAACCTGTTTACCAGTTATTGTGCACTTTCGTTGTCGAGAGATCCCTCTATCCCGTCCTCGTCCCGGTTGAGATCCCTCTAAATCGGAATCAAGATAATTCCGGATAGGAAAGTGCTAGAGACTTGAAATTCTCACAGAAGGTACTTATATTTGTTCTCTAAAGGATAAAAGAAAAAGAAAGCATTTCTACTTAGTTAACTTCCTCAGATTTGTCTAAAACAACGAAATTTTAATCCGATTAATCCGATCAAAGATCGCTGTGTTCTAACCTGATGGAATAACTTAATTGTTTTTTCGCTGATTTTCGCGATAAACCGCAATAACTTATTATGACGTCATAATCGATGATGCCATAGAAACAAAAAATTGAATTTCTCAAGGATTGTATATCCAATTGTCTTCAAACTATCACCAAAGATGTATTACGTCAGCAAAAAATAGGATTTTTCGTTTTTTCCTTATTTTTGCTGATGTCACGAATCAACCTTCGCACCCGAATCAACTTCCTCAATAGTTTTGTGAGAAGTCGGCTTACGTACGCGTGTCAAAACTGGAATCTAACAAAAAATCAATTTGAAAGATTGAATGTTAGTTATCGTTCTTTTCTTCGGCGAATGATACGTAATGGTCGAAAGTTTGTAAATCCGACTGAAAATGATTATCGTTTGATTATATCTAATCAACGTCTGCACGAAATTTGTCAGACACGTGACTTAGAATTTTTTATAAGAGATCAACAAAAGAACTATATGTCACATGTTATTCGAATGAACGCGGAACGTTCAATCAAGCAGCTGGCTTTTAACAATGATAAATATACAAAGAGAGGAAGGCCTGTGAGAACTCTACTCGACCAGGTCTTAGATAACTTAGATATTTCTATTGATGAATTTTGCACTCTTGCCCTTAAGGGCAAGAATTAGAATTTGATGGAGAGATGTGTGACTGAGAAAACAGGGACTTATCCCAGGTTTCCTCTCCTTGCACATCTCTCCATCTCTGTTTAACCTAGGAATAGGGATACAGTAAATTTTATATATATATATATATTGCGATTTAAAAATTGTGGTAATTTTAAGACATGCCATGTAACTTCCCAAGAACTACAGACTATATATTAAACTAGCCATTACTTTCATTAAGGTGCCAGGGCAGCAAAACGAACACATAGAGTTGAATTCGCGTTCAAAAGGAATGATCTTAGCCCTACAGTAATTTTTGTTAAGAGTGACCTCTCATCTGAGACAAAATTCTTTCAATTGCTAACAAATGTGTCAAGGGAGTGATTTACAGTCTACTTAGAGTGACATCCGTGCCTTGTCTTACACGTTTTTTATAAGAACAATTTCATAAGAATACGAGGCTGAAATTTGGCCAAAACCTAAGAACAAATTAAGAAAAATCTGAGCCTCAGATTTCAGAAATTACTGAGAAGTACATGTTTCCATTTTAATTAATATTGACATTTAAGGCTGAAAAACTCATATAAATTTAAGAGCAGCCCAGCCAGAATCATATGACTTACTGGTTTTTCCTATAAAAAGCGTATATTATCTGAAGATACTGCTCTTCATATGTTATTTTACTAATGTACACATTTAGCAACATAACTGTTCGAATACTTTGAGTAGAGTAATATTTTTAACCTATGAAGAGCGCTTTAATAACTACTTGTGGTATAAAAAGGGAAAATCCCAGAAAAGGGAAATTCATTTAACTTTCTAGGGATAAGAAAAAGACAAACTGACATTTCAAAATGAGTAATCAGATAAAAATAACTCCGGAAAAGTCTTTTTGATGATGATAAAACAATAGAGAGACCGTAAGATAAGAATACTACCGTTAAGCGGAACTAAAATACTGAAAAATGCGCAAAATTATAAGATGTTTGCCCAACTTCCTTACGCGTGAGGCTATGAATGCCATCCTCAGAAGCTTTAGGCTTCCTCCGGTGGCAATTAATAGAAAATCACAAAATAATGTTGCGCTTGTTTCGAGCTCAAACCCTAACCCCACCCAAACTACACCCAAACCACACCCATACACAACCTTACTAGGCTGCCTATAGGTCCTGACACTATTTCTGCATGCCGGATCCGTGTCTTTTGCTTTTACGAGGAAGCCATCACCGTCATGTTTAGGGCCAAAAAATAGCAAAATATTCTTTCGCAGCCCAAACATTCAGCCCAAACATTTAATTAATGTTTGGGCCAAGTTCCAGCCACAAAACTTTAGGTTTTTGCCTCCAAAAACCCAAAACCTGGCCAGAACATGCCTGGAACATGTGCTCAAAATTTCCAAGTGGCCAGATAAAAAATTTGACCAAACCACTGTGTTGTTCTTGACATCAGCAGGCGCCGTCTAGACATCTTAAGTCATCTTAACAGCTTAAGGGCATGAGTTGAAAGAAAAAACGTCTCTTACCATAAGGGTCATTTGTATGTACTTGTTACAGGACGATTGGTACTATCACATAAAAGAAGATAAACTAAAATCAATCCTCCTCTGTTCTGTCATTGGGTTAGACTTTTAGATCTGCTTTTTTCCTCAAACACGCTGCCCGGACCAAGAAATCGAAAGTATAACTTTTTTATTTTCGCGGGCTTTTTCCCAATGCACTGTGGGAAAATTATGGTTCTGAGAACTCTAAAAACATTTAGTGCGCATGTGCGTTCCATAATGGTGGACAATTTTGTAAACAAACCAAAATGATAAAAAAAAATCAAGGAAGACCATGGTGTAAAGGTTCCAGGTGTAACCATTCTTAAACGTACCTACATTTTATATTGTGAGTACTGATTTAATTAATTAATTTATACTTTAGGAAAATTTCCGACTTTAATTTTTTGTGTGCATTCTTTATTTTTGATTTTCTGAACATTTGCCATTTTGGCTCATTTATTTTTTGGTCTGTAGTACTGTACCCTTGGTAGCTACACAGTCATATTTTTGTTTCCATAACTCAGAACAACAACAACAATACATAGCTGCATGGGACAATATTTCTGCACTAAAAGACTATGACAAATAAATTTTCACTGTTAGGGCACCCTTCTTACTTTTTGTTTTCTTTTAAATGGCCAACATCGATTGGAAAATTAAATTAGGGAGTGCCTGCCGTCAAACTGCTTATGTCCTCAATAAGAAAACAAATTACCAGTGTGTAATTTGCCGTGCTGGTGACATCCATGCTGCCATGTGCTCCATGCCTTCCATTTGCCACCGCGATTGAAGTTACGGGTAAATCTCTTATTTGGAAACACAGGTCACAGGTCAGCTTTTTAATTATTGTAAAACATAGAGAAAATGATTGAAAAAAACTTGTTATTCCAGGCGTCCGCGCTCGATAGGATCGATCATCGGAACGGCTCGATGACGGATCGATATGTGATCAATGGATTACTTATCAATCCGGATAGGAGATCGATAGAGGATCGATACTCAAGATTTTTTTAAGCTTATGATTAGTTATCGATCTATCATCGATCTATCATCGATCTATCATCGATCTTTTATCGATCTTATCAACCCTATCGACAGCTTGGTAAAACCCGTGTGTTTTCATCATGAGAAATATCTCGCAAGTCATCAATGACGTAAGCAATTAACAAAAGAAAAAAAAGAAAGATCAAAGAGATTTTTTTAAACCAAGATTTAAGATACCTTCGCCAATCTTGGGAATCTCCATTTTTCGATATTTTATTAGCGCTTTTCGTGACGATTACTCTCATATAAATCTTATCACCACCAGGATTGGCGAAGTTTGTGAAGTTGAAGCACACGAAGAATTGACTTTCTCAATCATCTGCGGTGGAGCTCAAGTTATCTGAAATTGGAATCGTCTAAAACACGATGTGCAATGGATTGTAACGAACGATGATTGTTTATTTTAAAGTCGTTAAAAGTGCGAAGTAATTATCTTTGGAATAAATGAACTGAAAATCAATTAAAACGATGTAACAAAAAAGTTACAGAATTATGTCAATTATGAACGACAGGTGAGACTTTTATTTATGGCTTTTATTCGCCAATACGATGACATGGTTTTTGGCTAATTTTACGAAAAGAAACACACCCCTGTCTCACATGTCCCGCATGTCTGTTAAAGAGTTTTTATGAATACGGGAAGATTGGCGAGTTTAGTTCGATTTTCCTTTGAGTTCAAGCTGCAAAAACATCTTTATAATGTTTCGATGTTTTTCCATTCGATGTAATTTTTACTTAGAAAGGACATGAGAATTTCGGTACGGTTTGCCTTTTAATTACCTTAAATTTCCATTTGATGAGATAGGGATATGAAGGCCAAGTAGAAATAAAGAGCATTGAGAAATGTGAACTTTCATCGGGTAAAATTTTGACAGGCTCGGAGATGCTTCGGTCGAGGGCTTGAAAAAGCTGAAAGATGCTTATAACGATACTAACGGTGTATTTTACCTCTTTCATAGTCCTCCTGGTAGATTTCAAAACTTCACCGAGACAGGGGTGTATAAATCTTACATTTTACTTTAAGGAGACGGGGGTGTATAAATGCTAACTTTTCCCAGTTTTACAGATGTTTTTTTCTGTCTTTAAACTTTCGCGAATGGCCCTTAAAAGAATTTTCAAAAAATGCTGTGGCGAAGGAATTTGTCCGCGCAGCCATACTTTCGATTTTCAGATGCGGAACATACGAAACTTGGAAAACGGGCATTGTGTGATAACGATGTTTCAGAACCCTGATCTTGCCACTCCATGCTTATTACTAGGTCTCCAGTGGTCTAGATTGGATGAATCACAACAATTCTTTCGTGCTATTTTCATTTCAGTCATTTTTATTTTTTATGGGAACACAATTGCAATATCATTTATCCAGATGAGACGAGTATTTTCCACATTTTCCACTGTCGTAATATCATAATGAAAGACATTTGTTGGCGAAGGCAAGAATCTGGAAACCTTCTGGAGAATACCTATGTGTCAGAGATCCGGTGAAATTTTCATCCACACTGCAGGAAAAAGCTCCACCGGGGCGGCATTGAAACAGTGGTGCGTGTGCGTGAGAGAATGAAAAGAACGCCCAGAAAGAAAAGAAAGACCATCGAAGTTACAGTCTATATTCTTTTAACTTGATTGTAATGATCAGTGACCTCATTTTTAATTTTCGCCACTTTTTTTAATGTTTTATGTATTTCGTAACGTATATTATTATGAATTGTTAAATTTAATAAAAAAGGTGGTTCTTATTTTCTTCTTCACGACTCTCGAGCAACACGCTCTCCCTGAACAGCTCATAATGGTAACAATCGGTACCTAAATAAAGAAGAACAATTTAATAGTATTATCATTCATATGACTGTTAGAAGATCAATGGTACTGTAGATTTTTTAAGCTTGAAACTATATAGACAAATTGACAGTCGCTCAAAAGTCGGTAGATAAACTGCCGAAGTTAAGGTGACAAGAAACAACGCACACTAATTGATGAGAAGCACAAAAAACAATCTAGATTTCAACATAGATGAGATAATATGTTTCATACATATAACAAATTGGCGTATTTGCCTGACGCGTTCTAGCTCATTTGCACAGGGTCGGGAAAACCCCTTGGGGTACTTAGGCAAATGGAGGGTACGGTATGTGCCACCCTTAAGGGTACCTTTTTGGATAAAGTCCCGGTAAGGGTCGGAAAATTCACAAAATTTTCCTTTGTTTTCTCCTTTTTAGTCCCGTTAAGGGTTTGAGGGTCGAATGTCGGGCGGTACCCCCTCTCGCCAGATCGCAACCCTAGTATCCTCCCCCGGTGGGAAACCCGTTAAGGATTTGCCTGACTGCCAAATATAGTCTATCTAAAATAGATGCAAATTTATGCCAATTTCATTCCATAAGTCATTTTGACATTAAGTTTTTCGAATACAGTCGCCTGGTATTCAACTTTTATAGCTTAAAAAGTCACTCACGCATTAAATGTAATGTGCCGTTTTTAATTCTCACTTGGGAATACGGAATACGTAACCTGTTATGTCGTTTACGATTGATTCGTTTTTTTATACTACTTAATTGACAAGGAATTTACGATGTTCTCTACCGTTTTGACTTTCTCGACGTCACGACTATGTGTAAGTACTTTCGTTTACATAATGAAAACACACGGGTTTTACCAAGCTGATCGACTCTTTCTAAAAATCGAGCTCTAATATTAATCGATCTTTCTCGCTATCGATTACCTATCGACACCTATAGATTACCTATCGACACCTCTATTGATCCAATCAAAATATTGACCGTTTTTTTATATTGATTAATCGATCCATTTCGATCTAATGGCGTCAAACCGGATTCACTTATCGGTACTTAAAGTATCTATCGGTATCTTTTCTTTCGACACGCTAAGAAAGCTCTGGGAAAAGGTCGGGGAAACTTTCAACATTAGAGCCTGAAAAATTAAATAAGCTTATTCGAGGATTTACGGGCTCGATGTATGATCGATACATGATCGATACATGATAGATGCATAATCGATTTATAATCGATGACGAATCGATTAACGATCAATGACGAATCGATTAACGATCGATGACGAATCGATTAACGATCGATGACAAATCGATTAACAATCGATGACGAATCGATTAACAATCGATGACTAATCGATTAATGATCGATGACGAATCGATATACTCGATTGAAATACTAGCTCGATAATGGATCAACGAAAGATCGATACTCAAGACTTTTTAATGGCTGAATCTTCCATCGATCTCCTATCCGGATCGATAAGTAATCCATCGATCACATATAGATCCGTCATCGAGCCGTTCCGATGATCGATCCTATCGAGCGCGGACGCCTGGGTTATTGTCAAAAATATCATTCTGAAGGTATTTTAACGATCTAAAATCTTTTTAAAGGTCAAAATCTATCCATATGGTTTCTCGTTTTGTGCCATGTACCGTCAAATGCTCTAACTTGGGACTATCTGAAAAAAACATCGGGCAGCCATTTAGCCACCATTTCCACCGAACCTCCAAAGTCAATAATTAACATGACCATGAATCATAGATTGCAAATAATGTGAATACCATACAGTACTCTCCAAAAGTTTTTTTTGTAATAAGTGCAGTATATACTGTTTTTAAAAATGGCCCATGTGTGTTCATTTGAAAACAAAACTTTTTTTTGATAAAAACTATTCAAAATCGGGAAATTTTTGAAAAGTTTGATTTTAAATCGTGGGATTTCCCAAAGATAGATTGGAGAATCAACTTTAGTCTAGGAATTGAATATTTTTTCATCTTGATCAGTCTTGACAGGGGACCACTCCAAATTGGGATTTAGCAATAGGAGAAGAAAGCAAAAATATTAGGTTAAATATTTCAAATTAATCATCATTGTTTTTATGCTTCCTCGCCCCTCCAAAAAATATATTTGGGGACCTAAAAAATAATCTAAAATGGACAAGGTACCTTATTGAAGTATTCCCAAAATTAGGGGCACCTGATATGTTTGGGGGCATTTCTTAAGGATCACCAAATTTTTTATAATCTGTTCATTAATCAATTTTTTTGTTAAACATTTTCTAAATTTGTCTTTCTGGCTTGTTCTTGTGTCTTGTGTGTACACCATTGAATTTTAAAAGTCCCAAAGTGGCAAGTGTTGAAACTGTTGGATGGTAAATGAAGCCACTTACTTCCCTTCCAAAAAGTTTGACCTGTCTCGGTCTTCCCAAAAATGCCAGATTGAAAGTAGAATCTATTGATGGATTAGAAAATTATGAAAATACTTTGTCCAGAAAATTAAATTATTATGTTAATCACAGCAAAGGGCAGCAAGTAGATTGCATAGGAGGAGAAAATAACTGAAGATGATGAAAGAATGAATGAATGAATGAATGAATGAATGAATGAAAGAAAAGCCTTTTATTCTTTAGACCTCAACAATAAAATGGGGAATTCAAAGGGTGCTACTTACATACACTATACATTTTTGGGATACACATTTGATTAGGGGTACCTACTTTTTGGGTTCCTATATATTTTGGGTACCTGAACTCTGGGGGACCCTATAGTTTCCAGCAGGATATTGCTATTTAACAAGGACAGAAACATTGTTAGGTAACATCTCAGGCTAGGAACTGCATCATTTCACCCTTCTTTTTCAGTCAGCGTTTGGTTATTTTTCTGTTATCTAATGGGAATCAAAAATTATAGTTTTTAAACTAATACATCAATGTTATACACTGAAGTTCAAAAATTCTTACACAAAAATTGAAATCACCAAAAACTCATTTCAATTTGCCTAAGTATATTTATAATGGTCAATGTCAGTGTAAAAATTTTTATGAGAGATTTTTTAAGGAAAGTTTTTGTTACAACAGGCTTCTACATGCCCAGCCTGTTAAAATCTATTTCAAGATAATAATCCATTTATCGCTTCAATTAGGAAAATCATACTCGGGTGAAACAAGGCATGTCCCAAATATATTTTGCGTGACGCACACCGCCTCCCATTATTCATTAACTTTCATATATAGTTCAAAAGAATCGTATCAACAAGAGGATTTCGAAAAGTACTGGGTCAAAAATTTACATCAAGCCAATCTCAAGATATCGGCCAAAAACTGATTTTGACGTTATAAAATACATAAAAAAAACACGTCAAAAAGACAATTTAAATGACGGCATTATTGAAAAAAGGCGATAATTCCGATTAACTTACTACTATCAAAGCAAAATTTTGACTGGAGATGTAAATTAACAATTCTAAAATATTTCATGAAAAAAAATTTGAAAATTCATGATGACGTCAGCAGTTTTTGACGTATTTTAATTTTTCCCGACAACAAATGACGTCATTCAAATTTTCTGAAAATTTTTGAACAAATATTTCAGAATCATTAATTTACAACTCCAGTTAAAATTTGGTGTTGATTGCATTAATAAAATTGAAGTTATCGCTGTTTTTCAATAATGACGTCATTTGAATTTTACTTATGACGTGTTTTTTCGATTATTTTATAACGTCAAAATCAATCTTTGACCGATATCTTGAGATTGGCTTAGTGCAAATTTTTGACCCAGCACTTTTCGAAATCCGCTCGTTGATATGATTCTTTTGAGCTATATATGAACGTTAAGGATTAATTGGAAGCGGTGCGCGTCACGCAAAATATATTTGGGACATGCCTAAACTCACCCGAGTATTTATTCCTTTCGTCAAGTCAAATAAGAATAAAAGAGTAACTCGTAACCTTAAAGTGCAGACTAAAAAACTTTCTTGAATGTAAATTTTGAATGAAAATTTAAGTGTAGGTTAAACAATCTGAAAAATTCTGAAATTGAAGATACATAAGTGAAACCTTTTTTGCAATCCTTGAAAACATTTTTTCGAAAATTAGAGGTGAAAGAACAGCAAATCTAGAATATTGTATATTCTATATTATTATTTATTTTGAATCTGAAATCAGTCAATTTTCAAGGAGATATAATAATTGTTAGAATAATTAGAAAATATGCTGACAAAGTCAAAAAATTGCGAAGCGCCTCTGCCAAATAATTCGACTCAGTTCCCCACCAAATGCTCTTGATCAAATTAGAAGCCTACGGAAAAAGAAATAAGTTGCTTGAATGGATCAGATACTTCCTGAAGGATCAATTTCAGATACATGTTTTTTTTTTATAAGCATACAAAAATCCGAAAACAGGCTCAGAAATCCGAAAACAGGCTCAGAAATGCTTAGGTCGAAAGCTTAAGGCTGAAAAATGCTTGAGGGGATGCTTATATCTAAAGCATAAATTTAGGGAAATACTGAAAATCGGTAAAATTCCAGCCAAAAAAAGCCAAAATCAGGAAAAAAACATTTTTCGTAGGCTCAAGTAATGCTTGCCATATGCTTAATTTTTCCCCATATCTGAGCCTAGATATGCTTATAAGTGCAATGCTTATAAAAAAAAAACATGTAGTTAAAGTAAATGGAGTTGAATCCGAAAAACAACTACTTTAATCGGATTAATTTTCGCGAGATTAAATTTTACGATTTCACGAATTTTTGCCATTTTTGCGAAATTAAAACTTGCGAACATGCGTTAGATTCCTGATTCCCAAATTAAATCCACCACGAAACTTTTAAAATTGTATTTTGGCAGAGAAACTAGTTCCAAGTCTCCATTTATGGCAAAAAATGGCTATTTTCAGCTGTTTTCTGGCTTATTCGCAAAATTAAATTCACGCGAAATATTTCAAAACTCTGACTCGCGAAATTAAATCCAGAAAATTTCGCGATTTTTTTAGCTCGCGAAATTTAATCTGGTTAAAGTAGTTCTTAGTGGAGTACTCCAAGGTAAGTACTCCTAGGGCAAGGGCCTACCCTTTTCGTTCTTTACATCAACGATTTACCAGATTCAATTAAATCACAACTCTTTCTAATTTGCTGACGGCACTAAACTTTTCAATAAAGTAGAATCAATTGAAGATGCACTTATAATCCAGGAGGATATTGATCGACTACAGAAATAGTCAGATACGTGGCTTTTAAAATTTCATCCCGAAAAATGTCATGTACTAACGTTAGGTAAGCCGAATATAATTAAACATGTACATCAATACACACTCGGAGGAGATTTACTAAAACATGTACAATTCGAAAAGGATCTAGGAGTTATCTGTGACCAAAATCTCTCATTCGACCAACATATATCAAACCAAGTAAAAAAGGCAAACTCAATGGCTGGTCTAATTAGACAAACCTTCACGTCTCACTCCTGAATTATTCCGTAAACTTTACATAACATTTGTCAGGCCTCACCTAGAATATACCCAAGTCATTTGGTCACCAAAACTGAAAAAAACACAAAAAACTTATAGAAGGTGTTCAGCGGCGCGTTACAAAAACAGTCAAAACATGTGGACGACTATGTTATGAAAGCAGACTACAAAGAATTGGAATCCCAAGTCTAAAATATAGGCGTGCGGTAAGTGATATTGTTGAGATCTTTAAAAATTTAAATCATTATGAAAAATCGTGTGTTTCTAAGAAATTTAACCAACGAATAAGACCAATGAGAACACATAATTCTGAACTGGTAAGAATTTTGGGGAACGATGGTGTCCGTAGACCCCAGAGCAACTCTCTTTACTATCGGGGCATTCACAGTAGAATAGCCTACCTGAAAGTAGTTAAATCATCTACAATACAAGAGTTTAAAGAAAACCTCGGTCTAGCTTGGAAAGAAAAAATGTTTGAGTATGATTGAAATTATCACTATTGTTGCATATCTGTTTGAAGTTAACCCTTTGTAATAAACGAAACCAATGTATGAGCGATTCATAGAGGCCCATGTGCTTGCGGTGGCCTGGGAATCTGTAAAACATTATTATTAATAGCGCCTTTGTTTTCATGCATCTTTGGAACCAAAGAAAGTTTGGCTTTTCGAATTTATTTTTGATTTTAAAAAGGTGAAGTATGTATTACAAAAAGAAAGAAAGTTAAAATTCACTAAATGGAAATTACTAACCTTGATTCCTTTTGTCCAAATCTTTGATGTCTGAAAAAATTTCATACTTCAGGATCATTTTTAGTGTTTTTTAGAGTTTGTATTTTCTGCTTTCTCCAGCTAGCACTGTTTTTAGATTTATTTTTTCATACATTAATCCTAATCCATTATGAAAAACAAGCAGAACTGTTTCATATTTTATAATCTGCTTTTTACAGTAAATTTTCATCTCAGGTTTCATATGATTCCAGTTATATTTATGGTAATGTATTGTATTTATGGTAATTTAGCACTTTTCAAATTTGCTAAGAACCATTTTTTTTTTGCTGAACAGCAGTTTTTACACAACGTTTTTTGATTTTCAGGATTAAAATTTTCGTGTTTTTAACATGTATTTTAGTTTTTACACTTCATTATTTTCTTCAGATTTCTCTTAACCTTTATTTACATTTAGGCTAAAATTGAGCTTCTTATTTTCAAGAAAATTCTGATAAAACCCTACTATCATTCCAGTCAATTATACTAGTTTATTGCACATTGTGTTGTATTTCTATTGTATTGCATTTACGATTTTCTCATGACAAAAAATTTAAATATAATATTAATGAGGACATATTTTGTTGGTATTTGGACAAAATAGTTGTTTCACAGATCATGAATGATATTTTCCATTTCATCATGGATATTTTTAACATTTTTGACAAAATTATAACCTTAAAAGTATTCCCAATGGTTATGTAATACCGGGTGTCTCTGAAAAAACTTCCCCCTGTTTGATTCAATATTGCGAAAAAGTGAAAAAATATATTAGCTTGATTTTTTCTAAATCGTTTAGAGGAGGGTTTAACTTAAATTTTGGTATATCAAACTTTAAAATTGCATCATTAGATCAAAAGTTATGACAAAAAGAGTAAAAAAATCGTTTTCAAAAAGAGCGCAAAAAGACGAAAAAACAGGGTATATATATTACTTTTTCCCAATTTTTAATCAAACAGGGGGAAGTTTTTTCAGAGACACCCGGTACATGATGCATACATTTTAATGCTTAAAAGCAGACATATATTGCATTTTCGTAAAGGACTTGAATATTGCTTGGGGATAAAATGACAATTGACAGGGCAGGTAAGATTGCTCTAAAAATGGCTGGTTGGTTCAGTTGCCAAATTCTATTATGGTAATATTCTTAGAATATTCTTATTTTTTTTGGCTTATTTTTTTATTGTAATATTCTTCATAGTACATTCTAATAAACACACACACAAGATTCGGTCTACACGTTTTTTATAAGAACATCCAAAATTTTAAACCTTCTGATGTTCTTAATCTTTTTAGTTTTAAGCCTAAAAATGTTTTTCATGTTCTTTTTTGTCCATTTTTCTAAGAAAAGGGTTCAAAGGGTCCAAAAAGCCTTAAAATGTTCTTAGACTTGTTCTTAACATCGAAGCCTTATGTTCTCATATAATTTGTTCCTATAAAAAAACGTGTAGCCACAGGGGGGGGGGTCAGGATCCAGATACCAAACCCAGGGCCGGGGGGTGGTGTCAATTTTTTTTTTCAAATTTCAAAAAGTCAAGTTGGTATTGATACCAAAATGAGGGGGTGGGTCCCCCTTTTTTTGAAAATTAGGAAATCTTTAAGTTGGTATCGATACCAAAATGAGGGATTGGGTCCCCCTTTTTTCTAGTTTTTGCTGAATTTGAAATTGGTATCTGACTTAAAATGTTGTATAATGTAAGTATAAAAACTTATTTGAATCGTTTACACTATACCCTGATTCCATATAAATACATTCTTCATTCTATAATTGAAATTAAATTTTTATTTAACTTTTGCTGCTCTCAATCCTTTCAATCAACCAAAATTCATTCAAAACTAGAGTGGAACAAATTGAAAATTTTTTAGTCGTGATAAAATTTTTCTGTACATAACGTTCATCATATAGGCTATGTTACAAAGACTGTGCCTAATACAATGAGTTTTTTTATCTAGTCTAGTTTATCAACTAGTTTTTATGAATTTGATACATTTTGCCAATTTTAGTTCAAGAAACTTAATTTATACGTTGTGTTAGAATGAGAAAAACTTGTTTTCATGTTTTCAGGAGTCTAAAGTGTGGTACATAATATAAGTGATTAATAAGAGGAATGTTCTTTGAATAAAAACATCCACAGATTTTGTTTAGCGTCCCTTGTATGCAGTATCCTATGCATATAACTTCTTACAATTTTACTGATTGCCAATTTAGGGAGGGGGTGGGTCCCCCTTTTTCAGAAAAATCGAGATTTTCAAGTTCGTATCGATACCACTTTAGGGATGTGGGTCCCCTCTTTTTCAGAAAATCAGCATTTTCATGTTGGTATTGATACCAATTTAGGGGGTGGTGGTGTCTACTACTTTCAAATCTCGAAAAGTCAGGTTTTCGGGCCCTGGGTTGGTATCCTGGACCCTGACCCCCCCCCCCCTGGTAGCCAAAAGAACTTTCGCTGGCATCACTGTTGGTTCCAGCTTAAACCACAAAAGTTCCACCAATTTAGTTTTCTACTACACATCCGATTATCGTTTCCCTTTAAAATAGAATAGGTATTAGATTTTGAGATTATTATTAGTAATCAGTTCTTAATGAGTTTACCATGACAAACTATTTTATGACTGTGTACTTCGACCTTTAATTTGTTATATATCATCTTTGTTGAGCAAATACGATTTGTTTGATTTTGTATTAAGATGATATTTGTAAATTGAGATTGAAAAGTTTATTAGCATTAGTGTTTGTGGTTATGTTAGTACAGGTCTGTCAAGATCTTTTTATTTGTTAAATCTTGATAATACAAAAAATGATAAGACTTTCCACTTCTCTGATTTCTTAAGATGTTGGTATTGAATGGGAAAGAGAGAGTAAGAGCAGATTAGACGGGGAAATATCATCCTCAACTTTTCCAATACAGTATATAGTTTTGCTTCGAATTTGTAAGAATGATACAATGTTTGTACTATTATTGATATATATATGGTTCAATGAAATTGGTGTTCAAATGTTGTATTGGGCTCTTCCAGAAAAAAATTGTATACGGGGGGTGGAGGATATAACAATTTTCAGTGATTTACCCCCCGGACAAAGTGACTTTTGATCCCCTGGACAACGGGTCTCACCCCCCGGACAAGCATCACCTGACCCCCTGGACACCCGAAAATTAACCCCAACCAATTACCCCCCGGACAAGGTAAATTTTGACGAATTTTTGCTACCCCCCCCCCCCGTACAATATATCCTCCACCCGGGGTGTACGAACATTTTCTGGAAGGACCCATTGGAGCTCTTTAGAAATCGTTTGTTTCAGGATACTTTGTATACTTTGGGTGTACGCTACAGTTTATGTAAGTCTAGAAAGACATTTTTAAGTGTACTTTGCCAGCTTTTTTGTTTTAGTTGATAATGACGCGGGGGACCGAGGCATTTCATATCATCAAGTCCAATATTTTCAAAGAGAGGGGAGATGTGAATTATATTCTAGCAGAAGTTTTAAACATCATTAATACGAAATCTTTTTTCTGATTTATCCAATAATCTGCTGCTAGAAAATTAAAAGACTGGCCAGATTTATTTACATCACCTAAGATGTTTGAGGTAAATAACACGTGATTTTTTCATGCTATAGAACAAATATAAAACGTGATTTTATTTTTATCATTGTCAAAATATTTTTGTTTACCAGAAAGGGAGAGTAAAAAAACACAGTTTAGATCCATCATGTACATTATCTTTGCCATAATTTCAAAACACCTTTTTTTCAGTGTTATATCATTTTAGTAAATTGTCAATTCAAGATGTGAGATGATACTTATTGCTGGTACTCAAACACATACGGATTTTGCTACAGCTCTTCCCGGGGGGGGTACTAGGTTTGCGAGGTGACGGGTATGTCCGAGCCGAAAATCGAAAATTGACCCTTTGAGAGACAAAAGTTTGGTGATTTTGGGACCCTTTGAGAGACTTTTTCCAAAATTTTGGTCCATTTTTTCCAAATTTTGGTTTGATTGTCACGTCAAAATTTTCGATTTTCGTGATTTTGGGACCCTTTCAGAGACTAACTTTTGAATTTTTACCCCTTTGAGAGACTTTTGAGGAATGAGAAAAGGTACCCTTATGGCTCGCACATACCCGGCACCCATTTTGCCTAAGTACCCCCCCCCCCCCGGGCAGCTCTTAAACCTTTTTAAAAGCTACATACACGTTTTTTTAAAAGAACATCCAAAATTTTTGAAGCTCTTGGATGTTCTCAACTGAGTTTTAAGCCTAAAAATGTTCACCATTTTGTGAGTATTTTGGTCCATTTTCCCAAGAAAATGGGTCTTTTAGAATCTGCAAAGCCTTAAAATGTTCTTAACTAGTTCTTAAGATTTTGGCCAGCGAAGCCTAATGTTCTTATATAAGTTTTTCTTATAATAAAAACGTGTATCAGAAACAGTTACACTCTTTTTTGATTTATAAATAAGTATGCGTAAAAATTTGGGCTGAAAATACTTAGAAAAATTTCATTTCCAGCCTCAAATTATACTTAGTCATAAATATGTTTACGAAATTCTTTTTTTCGAGCTATGCTTATTATTATGCTTATGTTTTGCTAATTTTATCCTCTGTATGCTTATAAACGTTATGCTTATAACAAAAAGTATACCAAAATGTCAAAATGGCTGAAATCATTGTTTTTACCATTGAGTTTCAAGCCCGAAGGGCTAGAGGTCAATCTCTAACCTTTCTCAGGCAAGAAAAATTGAAGCCTTAAAATAATGCGCCGTATTTTTGATGACGGATTGAATCTAGCAATTCCTTTGTTTTCGAGTGATATATTTTTCGAAATTGAGCGGTAAATTTTAGTTCCAATCTGTCATTTGTGTTAAAACCAGGCGGGTCGCTCAAGGCCGCGCAACTTTGGTAGGATTTGTTGGCTTCAAATCCTACCAAAGAGATTGACCTCTAGCCCTTCGGGCTTGAAACTCAATGGTTTTTACACGTTCACAGACCGGACATTAGTGTGTTATTTTGATTCTTGTAAGTCTGCTTAACATCACTCTTCACTAGCGCTCCAAACATTGAAAGGGCCTTTGCCAAGCGTTAAATGAATACATTTTTGTTTCAGTAAAAACCAAAAGTAATAACAGCAACTATTGAAAATCAAAATGGCATCTGATATGAAAAGTAAACATTATACCTTGAAGAAACACTTTGTTGGATTACCTCAAGAAGATGATTTTGGTCATTTTGAAGAAGCAATAACACCCCTTGCAGATGGAGGTAAAATCTTCCTCAAAGACTGATTTTCAGGCTGCAAGCATCCCCTTAGACTAGTAAACTAGTCGTTGAAAACAGACCCATATACAAAAATTCAAGCTCCAAATAAAAAGAATCGAAGGGGTGAAGTTGCGTCTCTTTTCTGAATTTCAACGACTAGAAGCTACTTCCCTCAAAAAACGTTGTTTAATTTTACAACTTTTTTTAGGTTTTTGAGAATCCATCCAACTTTTTTGACAAAATGATATTTCATAGTAACATTGAACATGGGAACATATGAATAAATGGGCATTTCCAAAAACGCAATAAACAGAAAGAAAAATAAATGCAATCCCGCACGGGTCAGACATACAGAAATCTGTATGTCTCTCCTTACGATTTTAGGTGAAGAAAAAAAGGCGTTGGAAGTAGCTTCTAGTCGGTTATTTTCCTTTTCTCTCACGCGCGCTGAATATTTAATTAGTGTTTACATTATTTGATTGACAGTTTTATTATAAGGTTATAAGTAATAACCGACTAGTTTACTAGTCTAGCATCCCCTTTGATATGTTTTCATATAGGGGCTGCTGATTGTGTACGAAATTCTCGCCCAAGAGTTACCCCCGTGTTTTTAATTTTTTTTAATTTTTATTGTAATAGACGATATTGGCTTAACATGAAAACTCAGATTTGATCCCGAGAATTCCCCACAATTCTTTGCGCGGAAAATATTTCACCGCGAACTTTTTTCCGCGCAAAGCATTGTGGGGAATTCTCGGGGATCAAATCTGAGTTTTCATGTTAAGCCGATATCGTCTATTCGTACATACGCAGATTTTTATTCTTCATATTTTAGAATTCTTGGCACAAGCATTGTATTTGAGTGTAGACCCTTACATGAGGTAAAAACTCTTAATGTTAACGATTTATTTGTCTGTACACAAACCCAATATCTACGGCTAATTTCAAAATTCATTGCCGTAGAGAACTACGCTACGATAATCGTGAGATACACTCTGGTACAGAGTAACGATTTATCAGACAATATCAAAACAATATCTGGTACAAACTTACGAAAGGTAGAAGACTACAAATATCTTGGTTCATATATCTCTTCTTCTGAAAAAGACTTTAAAATTCGCAAAGGTTTAGCTGGGAGTGCATGCAATAAGCTGCAAAGTATTTGGTCATCTTCCTTCATCGACTCTAGTCTCAAAGTTAAAATTTTCAAGTCAACTATTGAGCCAATTCTTATGTATGGCTCAGAAACTTGGTCCCTTACCAAAAAGTTTGAAAAAGCAACTAGACGGTACCTATACCAGACTTCTGAGAAGGGTTAAAAATCTCTCTTGGCGTGACCATCCAACAAAACGCACCATATATGGTTCCTTGAAACCAATCTATCTCCTCCTTAAAGCCAAGCGCGTTCAATTTGCTGGTCATTGTTTTCGTGCCTCTCATGAGGTTATTTCCTTTGGAAACCTAAACGTGTGGCTCAGAGATCGAGAAAATTCACCTTTCCAGATGTGGTAAACAGGGATACAGGCCTTGATCTTAGCGACCTGTGCACTGCTATGCGCAACCGCTACTCCTGGCGCTAGCGAGTGGAATCCATTGTCTCGACTGCGGTCGAGCAATGATGATGATGATGAAAGAATTAACATTATACGTAAAAAAAATATTTCTCGAATCTTTATTTCTTCCAATTTTTTCCTTTTCCTAAGAACGTATAAAAAAAATTGGAAAGTAAATAAAATTGTGACAAGATTAATTGCTCTACGATATACCTTTTTGCCTTTTTTTACGCCGCTCCTTATTGGTAAATCTTTTTGTCTCTGACGTAAGAAAGGCTAGCGTTAAATTGGGACCGGCGTAAAAAGGCCCAATAAGGTAGTATTATGTATCACCTGTGAGTGCACGAATCGCATAACGTAGGGTTATACTTATTATTTTTGTCAAATAATTACACCCTATCTCGAATCAAACCCCTTGTGGTATCAGTGTTTACAGGTGTGTACCCTATTTTATCAAGGGTTATTATTTAGTTTTCCTCCTCATTATCCCAGAATGTTGTTTTTCCATTTTAGACCATACTCACGCAACATGAAAGAAGGAACAAAAATGATTGGCGGAGGTGTTGGCAGGTAATCTTCACTTCCTATTTACTGCAATTATTTTCCCTTAAATGCCAAAAACTTTATAATCTGATAAGGGCTCACGGGTTAATACAGGTTAAGCATTAACCGTTTAATGCTTAAGTGTTTTTTATAAGAACAAACTATCAAAACAATAAGAACAAGTTAAGAATGTTTTAAGGCTTTGTGGACTCTCTAAACGATGCCCCCAAGCGGTTTTTGTGATGGCGTGATTGGCCTTTTTCAAGTTCGTAATTTCGTAATGTAAGATTTAGTGCGTGATTGAAGGAACGATTGTGATCAACATGATTGTGATAAAGGAAGTTTTACTCGTGATAACGTGATTTGGAAATTTCTTTGGCGTGATTGTGTGACACAGGAAAAAATTTTCGATTTCCAAGGTTGGAAATTCAATATTTTTGGGTTGGAAATTTTGGTTTTATAATTGAAGGTTGGAAATTTGAGCGATTACCTTAAGCTGATTTGGAAAACGTAAATTACCCATAGGTTTTGTAGAATAAACCAATGCCCTTGAAAAATCAAGTGAAAAAAACCCATGTAGAAATGACAATTTTCCAAAGGCTGGTTGGAAAACATGACTTTTTGGGTGGGAAATTTTTATTTTCCAAACAGTTTGGGAATTGAAAAAAAAAGGTCAAAAATCGATGTGAAAATACATATTTTAGTAAATTTAATACCTCAAGTTGAAAAACTAGACTTTTTGGGTCGGAAATTTGTGTTTCTCCCAAACAGTTTGGAAAACGTTAAAAATCCATGTGGAAATTACATTTTTGTGAAATTGAAACTTTTTCGATTGGAAAACTAGACTTTTTGGGTTGGAAATTTGTGTTTCTCCAAACAGTTTGGAAAACGTTAAAAATACATGTGGAAATTACATTTTTGTGAAATTGAAAGTCTTTCGATTGGGAAACTAGACTTTTTGGGTTGGAAATTTGTGTTTCTCCAAACAGTTTGGAAAACGTTAAAAATCCATGTGGAAATTACGTTTTTCTAACCATTTTCTGCGCATGTCCTTGGGAAAACCACAAGCGATTTTTCGCTCAAAACTGTTTTGATGTATAGCTAACCTAGATATTAGGCTATAATGTGAGCAGTCAAGCTGTAAGTTTCCGTCAGGTGAGGCGTCTCTTCGGAGCGGCCTCGGTCAATCGCAGTGAGTTCGCACAGTGAAGCACATAGGGTACTTGTGTCATAGTTTCAAATAGTGCCCTGCTGAGCTGTGTGAGTGATCTAAGATCAACCACGTATATGTGCGAACAATAACGAGAGATTGACCGGGAGCCATCGAGCCTAGGCTAGCGAGTGACTGTTCACAAAAACAAAAACCTTGTTTAAGATCTCTTTTCCACATCTCTGCCATCACTTTTTGGATTTTGGCTTTTTTCAACCTGAATTTTCGAAATTTCCAACCTTGTTAAATTTGGATTTTGGCTTTTTTCAACCTGGATTTACGAAAATTCCAAGCCATGGAAAATGCAAAATTTCCAACCTTGGAGAATGTCCCACATTTTCAGGTTGGATTTTCCATTGGATTTTATCTTTTTTCCAACTAAGAAAACTTGAAATTTCCAACCTTGGAAACCGAAAATTTTTTCCTGTGTGATTTGAAAGCTGATTTGGGGGCTTCCTAAACCGCAAAATTCCTTAGGAAATGGTACAAAAATGGTGAAATGAAAAACATTTTAAGAGAATTTTTAGGCTTAGTATTCAAAAAGCTAAGAACATCCAAAGGCTTAAAAAAACGTGTAGGTTACCTTCTTTGGGTTACATTTACTCACCGATCCCTCATCAAGATTTAAAGATAATCTTTACATATGAAGTTGTTTGCTGATTTTGCAAAAGCTAAGGAAAAAGATTTACATTGATCCATCAAAAACGTGGACCATTCTTTTCAATTCTTATTCAACATTTTTAATGTCAAAGTTGCCCCTGAAAAATATCCTATAGAATCCAATTACATTGAGGTTAAAGCCCGAAAGGCTACAGTAGAATCTCTAACCTTTCGCAGGCTAGAAAAAGTGAAGCCACTTATTTCCCATCCAAAACGTGCATAGAACGCGCCGTAATCATGGCGACGGATCTAGCGGTTCCTTTGTTTTGGAGAACTACATTTTTTAAATTCTAGCGATGGATTTTAGTTTCAATCCGGCGTTTGTGTAAAAACTAATGGGAAATAAGTGGTTTCATTTCCAATCCAGGAGTCTCGCCTCTAGCCCTTCGGGTTTGAAACTCAATGATTAGGAATGACTTAGCGACCGTAGTACAGTGGTAGAGCATCCGGCTACGGTTCGCAAGGTTGTGGGTTCAACCCCCAGCCGGGTCATACCAAAGATTCCCAAAATGGTACTTGATGCCTCTCTGCTTGATGTTCAGCAACTAAGAGAAGGATCAAGGGTAAGTGGAGAAATCCAGGGAGAAAGAGTGGCGCCCTCACCTACCTTCGGGTAGATAGCTATCGAAAGAGGAGCCTTCGGGTCGCCTCCGACTGCGGTCGCAGACTTACTTAACCTGTAAATACTATTTGGCTAGCTCGCCAAAATTCTATTAAATACATTTATTTCGAAGGTAAGTGCAACTTATATTTCATTGTCCATTAAATCTTAAAATGTTTTAATTGCCTCTTTAGAGTTGTCGATAGTAAAAATGAAGAATTTCCAAAAGGTTGTTTAGTGGTCGGCCCCTTTGGATGGTCCACACACGTGGTCTCGAATCAAGGTATTATCAAAATGTTTCGAAAAATACCAGAAATTGAAAACCCATCATTAGCACTCGGAGGTCTTGGTCTGACAGGGTATGTATGATATATATTTTCTATCATAATAAATTTTTCAGTAAAAGGTTTTTGTTCTTTTGAAAATAATTTCTTATTCTTATTACGATACGTTCTTTCAAATGTATACTAGATTAGACTATGTTATGTCACCCCCCCCCCAACGGACGACATGGAATTTCCGTAACAAATTTACAAAATACCTATCAAAACCGTGGAATTCTGGTACTGTAACCTAAAATAATCATGGAATTCCAATACTTAAATGCAAAATTAAGTAAGATTCATGGAATTCCGATACTTTCTCTTTAAAGTTTGCTGAAATTTATTTTAGAAATTGATGTCGTCCATTAGGGGGTAATGTTTTTTTTCTGGAATGGCCCAATGACAATTGTACACGATCAAAAGAAAGAACTTACTTATATGCGATCGGTATGCGATCTGTCCAATTTTAGTTATCCGTGAAGTAAACTATTTTGCTAATATTTGTTACTACCAATGCCTTCTTACATACAGAATTTAAACCATTCATTTGAATTCTTATTTCTTCAAATTTATTTCATATATTTCAACACAACTTTTATCGAATTTGTTTCAGAATGACGGCTTATTTTGGCTTATTGAATATCTGTGAACCAAAAGCTGGAGAAACTGTATTCGTTAATGCTGCTGCCGGCGCCACAGGGTCGGTCGTCGGACAGATCGCCAAAATCAAGGGATGCAGGGTCGTTGGATGTGCCGGTTCAGATGCTAAAGTAGAATATTTAAAAGAAATTGGTTTCGATGGTGCTTTTAATTACAAGACAGCCGATTTAGAAAAGGAGCTCAAGAATCTTTGTCCGAAAGGAATCGATTGCTTCTTCGACAACGTAAGTTAATTCCGGCCGTCTGTTGCGCGAGTTAGTGCTCGTAACGTTCATTCATTTCTTTCATTTTCCTGTCTTGAAATGCCATAAGTTGGGCGAAACAAACAAACCGAGGACCTTAATAATGATAATTTACATAATAAACAAGCGATACTTTTATGGACCTACCTAGTTATCAAACTAATCAGTGAACATTGAAACAATGAAACACATAAGACATAACTGGTCAAAATACAAAAAAATAAAGAAAATGAAAGCATATCTATTGAGAGAAACTATCAACACTATTGAAAAAGATTTTTGAAAAAGAAATAAAAAAGCTACCAAGCGCTTTTCTTTATAAAAACAACTATCAGAAAAATGCACAGCTTAATAAATAAGGTTTCCAGTAAAGTCAAACCGTCGCACTCTACCGTGACATTTTCTTCTGTTAGAAAAATAATAATAAAAAAACAATTTGGCTAATAATATTGATCTATGCTCATAAATAATGATTCTTATAGATAAAGATTCGTTTTTCAGCCAAAAAAATAATAAGTGTTTACAGAAAACTCAAATCATTACCCTCCACCGTGACATTTTCATCGTAAAAAAACTAATAAAAATAATAATAATAATATGGCTAAGAACATTGATGTATTCTTATTAAAAGTGGTTCTTATAGATAAAAATGCGATTTTTGAGCCAAAAAATTTTTTTTGTAAAAATCTGCTTGAGCCATCCTTTAACTATAATTGTACCCTACTTTCATGCTAAAAATCAGAAAAAATTAATGATCCAATTTTTCACAAAGTCCAAAAAACCCGTTTTTAAGCCGTTTTTTGGCCCTAATTTACCCAAAAAAATTTTTTTTCGAAAATCGGGCTCCGTCACATTCGAGGGTTTAAGGTCATGCACCTTTGTGCCAAAAATCAGAAAAAACTAATGAGCCAATCTCGAGAAAAGCTGGTAACTAACACACTAACTAACTAACTAACGAACGAACATGGGTTAATTTATAGGACCTCCACCCCACCGGGGTAGGTCCAAAAAGAAGCATTTTTGGATGTACAAAGAATTTGGAAAATACTGTTAATATTTTTTTTGGAAATTAGGGGAAACCTTAGATTATGTTATGGCGTTTTATGAAAATATTCAAAAAGCAATGTCTTTCGTCACAACAGTTTTTATGACTTCGTCACAATAATTTTCCATCTCGACATTAAGACTTTAAGACTGTTGACTTTTATATCATAATTTGGTATATGTATCGTAATGGTATATATCCCCTATATAAATTAGACTGGGTTTCTTGAGATACTATAGGCTCTTTCGAAAAACGTGTAAACAGTTCGATGCTATACTCTCCTGGAGTGGCAAACAAAAGGTCAAATATAGCTTGCTCTGGTTAGACGTAATTTTGCGGTGTTTTTCCGTCCAGCAGGAAGAGGAAACTTATTGTCTAGAGAAGGTTTAAGATCTTAACGAGGAGATCTTTTAAAAAAAAGGTGACCCCCTGGATTTTTTTCCAATTTTTCAGGCCCCCCATGGATTTTTTTCTCCCATTTCTTTGGACCACCCTGGATTTTTGACCATGTTATACTGACCACCCTGATAATTTTCAACCCGATTTTACTGACCAAAAATTTTATCATTCAAAAAACCAGACCATCCTGGATTCTTTATTTTCCAGACCGCCCTGGACGTCACACCTCCTCAACATAGGGGGTACAGACCAATGAAGTATAAGCCCGAAGGGCTAGAAGTCAATCTCCTTGGTAGGAGTTGAAGCCAACAAATCCTACCAAAATTGCGCGGTCTTGAGCGGCTCGCCTGGTTTTTACACAAATGGCAAATTGAAACTAAAATTTACCGCTAAATTTCGAAAAAAATATCAATTGTAAACAAAGGAATTGCTAGATTCAATCTGTCGTCAAAAATGCGGCGCATTTTTTAAGACTTCACTTTTTCTTGCCTGAGAAAGGTTAGAGATTGAACTCTAGCCCTTCGGGCTTTAAACTCAATGGTACAGACTATTTCTGGAATAGCCCATTATGTTCGTCACCCAGTGTGAACCTTTTTTTTTTGTATGGAAATCTCAATTCGAGCATGAAACACACGAAACTCAATCTTCATCTTTTGTTTTTTAGGTGGGTGGCAAAATGTATGATACAGTATTGAAACAAATGAATAGACATGGTCGTATTTCTTTATGTGGTTGTATTTCACTTTACAATGAAAATACCGATGGCTTTGGAAACACCAAGGGTGAAAATACAGTTCACCCCAACAGTTTAAGTAAGTTTCCTTTGCATTGTTGAGATACATCTACATCTTTTTTTATAAGCATAACGCTTATAATCATATGGGCCATATGATGGATCAGATTTGCAGAATTCCTAAGCATAACATAAGCATAAATGTCAGCCTGAAATATTTTTCAAGTTGTCATTTTCTATCTGTTTAAAAAGGTTTGGAAGAGGTCAAAATAAGACATTCCACGGTTAGCTAGATTCCACGTTCCACAAATCTGAACAAATTTTTGCAACAAGAAATGTTTTTTCACTAAAAGCTTGGCTCGGGGTGAATCATAAGCATATAATAAGCATAAGCTACTGTATGCCTGGATACTTTGAGAACTTTGAGCATACACAAGCCTGACCAAGGGACATACACTTGCTTATAAAAAAAACATTGTACCAATGCTTTCGCAGTTGTTGCTGGAGATATGACCTTTCAAATAATCCCGAAAATGGAAGGGCTGAAAATGTTTTGATTTTTAATTTTGTCGGGGATTCTGAAGCAACTAGGCTATTTTTCTCTTGGAGGAAGAATGAGTGTTTTTGACTTTCTAATTTCTCAAATATAACTGCTTCTTTTTTTTAATTCAGGTCCTTACGTTCATTTCGAGGCTATTCCAAAAGAATTGAAAATCCAAGGTTTCATCGTCACATCATATTATGATAAAGGTTTTATGGACGCTTTCACGGAGCTCTCTCAATGGATAAAAGAGGTAAGAATATTTCCTACGTGTTAAATGTAGATATTCTTTTTGCTCTTAAGAAATTTTTCCGCTAATTAAGGTCTATGTCTCCCGTGGGATGGGGGGGGGGTACCTAGGAAAAAGGAGGGTAGAGATGTGCCGCCCTTAAGGGTCCCTTTTATGGGACATTCAAAATCTCACTAAGGGTCGTAAAAATCAAATTGTCTAATTCCAGTCCCCCCTTAAGGGTTGTAAACACAGCTCAAATTCCATATCATGACCCTCAAAAGCTTCAATTTATATGAAATAGTCCCAATAAGGGTCACACAATTCACGTAAATTCGGGTTTTCTCCCCATTTAAGTCCCTTTATGGGTCCGTTTCGATACTTATAAGGGCCTGGCCACTAAAAGTCGGGCGGCACTTACCCGTCATCCCGCAAACGCTCAGTTTTTAGAGCATTTACGAAAATGGTATTGTCTTAAAACAATGGGTAATCTACTATTTAAATAATGTGTTGGTTTATACAGTTGTGGAGATCACCCCTTTACTTCTCAAAGGTGATAGTCATCTTGCTGCCTCTTATGTTTTTTTAGCTTTTGAGCCTCAAATAAAGAAGGACTCCACCCATCCTGACTTAGGCTACTCGTGACTGTACGAGAAGTTCATTTCTCTCTTGATTTACAAATTATGACCTTTACTTTCTTTTTCTTTAGGGCAAAATTGACGCTCGTGAACACGTGGTGGAAGGCTTTGAATCAATGCCCAAAGCCTTTATCTCATTATTTCACGGTGAAAACATTGGTAAAATAGTTGTCAAGGTGTAAACAAGACTTTAAGAACTCGTAGGGTATGAAATATCTTTCAATCGGTTACTTTGAGATTACTTGGGCTTTTCACTAGGTCACAAGCCTTATAACCTAACTAATAGGCGAACAGCTCTCAGGTTTTATGATTTTCTATGTCACTTTGGTGCTACTGCAAAGAATACATTCGTTTTGGTTTTCTATTGATTATGGGATAAACATCATAATCTGACATTTTTTTCCTTTTCGTTTTTTGGAATTATTTTATTTTCGTCCATCTAGTTTGTGGTTAAATCCTTATAATTATAAATATCTCTTTTTTTATCATATGTTTTTTCGATTTTATTTTTCTAATCCATCTACTTACTATATACATACGTACATACGTGAATAATTTGTTAAGATTTTACTTTTGAAATATGAAGGACAACTGTAAATATATCTCAAACTTTAGGTATTACTGTTAAAAAAAGATAATTGAACTGTTGATTTTAAATTCACCTTGAAATTGATCTCCGTCTTTTCTAATTACTCTTAGGTTCCAAATAAACGGGGGAGGGGAGTTGGAAAATTTTCGAGATTTTAATAAACGGGGGGGGGGACCTAATAAGGTCCGGGGGTTGGAGTAACTAATACACATTTTAAGTCCAGTTGTCCTCATTTAATTCATTCAATTGAGCGGTATATGAAAATTTTGTATGAAATTTTAAATTTGTGAAAAACAGGGAAATTCCCTCCTATCACAGACTAGATGGAACCCCTTCCCCACAAAACAAATTAGGCTAAAAATTATCCAGGTGAGAAAAATGGATCATGTGCTGTTTAAGGTACCCAAGGTCAAATTGTGGACCAATGGGTTTCACTAGTCCAGTTGTAATCCATATCTGTAATTTTTTAGGGATTTCTAAATCTGAAGACCGGAATATCACTGGTCCAGTATTTACCCAATTTACCATTTCCACTAGTACATGATTCGTCCAAAGCACTCACTGGTCCAGCGTTTGCCCTAATCACCATCCCCACTGGTCCAGCGTATACCTTAATCACCACCCCCACTGGTAAACTATTCGCCCAAAGCCCTCACTGGTCCAGTGTTTGCCCAATACCATATTTCCACTGTTACACGATAAGCCCAAAGCCCCCACTAGTCCAGCGTTTGCCCAAAATAGAATAAATCGATTTCAAAATACGCGAATTTTAGTGGTAAAATTTTCAAATAGAAGATTTTTTATTTTCGACCAATACACTCTTCTCGAGATGCATGAATTTATTGTTGTCCTCATTTTCAAACAGATTTCATTGCTATGAAATTACATATTCACAATGATAATTGTGTTGTTTACACCTCATGAGACATTTTGAATTTCAAGTACTTTTGTTTTAGAGTTAATGTTTGCCTTTTGGGAATTTGAATTGGTTTAAATGTATAATTTCATAGCAATGAATTCTGTTTGAAAACGGGGACAACAATAAATTTATGCATCTCGAGAAGAGTGTATTTCGCACAATCTTTATTGTTCCGAGACTGGACAATGACTAGGATCATGTTAAAGAGCCTTGCTGGTGGCTACACCAATCTTTTGAAAGGGGTGCAAAACCTTGACTTGCGCAATCACCCAATTCTTCATGAAATCTCTAAAAAGCTTCCCAGAATTCCATCTGTTTTAACCAGCAGGATGCTCTGCTTTCTCAAGTCATTGCTCCCGTGCAAAACACGAAGTTGTTTCATATATATTACTTTGGTGTCATGCAGGTCCAAAGCGCTCGAGAAAGCGCATATTCCTTTACATTCTGAAACAGGTTACAAGGATAGAATTTGAAGAACTCGGTACTGCAATGGCTGACTGCAAGCTGTGGGGAGATGGATAATGTTTGTTTCCGACCTAATTCTTGTCAGAGGGTCGAAGGATGATGATGGAAACGGTAATTACTTTAATCGGACTAAATTTCGCGACGCGAAAAATATCGCGAAATTTTCTGGATTTAACTTCGCGAGTCAGAGTTTTGAAAAATTTCGCGTGGATTTAAGTAATTTCGCGAATAAGCTTGAAAAATAGCCATTTTTTGCCACAAATGGTGACTTTAGACTGGTTTCTCCACCAAAAATGCAATTTTGTGGTGGATTTAATTTCGCGAGCCAGGAATCTGACGCGTTTTCGCGAGTTTTAATTTCGCGAAAATAGCAAATATTCGCGAAATCGCGAAATTTAATCTCGCGACAAAATATCTCAACTAAAGGAAAATCTTATATTTTGGAAGCTTGTCATGTTAGGTTTTATACTCTATTGACATTCTGTCACAAAAATATTTCAAAAACTGCTCTAAATTTGATCAACTGTAGAACAATGGAGGGAGAGACTTTCTTATACATTGATGGAGCGGCGATCACATGCTATCAAAACTGGCAAATAGCAAACATGATATTTCTTGGAGCCTGGGTTGTCCCATTCCCAACAGCTTACATAACTTATCATCTAGCCCTTCGGGCTTTATAAATCTATGATTATTACGCCATAAAAGGACAACATAATGTTTTTCCTATTTGGATTGATATTCCCAACTTTCATGATGGTAATATTTGGTTACATTTTAGTTAAAGATAGGATATATTCCAAGCTAAAAGAAGGCGGTTTTGCCTTAACCATAGATTGAAATATCGTTTTGAAGAAACTTTTGAAGAACCATATAAAAGTGATTTTGTTTGGTGGGAATCGAGGTGTTTAATTGAACGTTTTATTGTCAGTGGTCGTTTTTTAAAGAAACTTGCTAGTTCAAAATTTACAGGCTTATATCTCGAGATCTAGAAGGAGTTAGAAGCTTGTTCATAGCTCGTTGGATAGCTTAGAGTTTCTTCTTTCTTTTAGGCACCTTCGGCGCCGCCCTATTTAGGAAGGGCGGGGTGGACGGCGGCTAAGGGGGGTGGTTGGTAAGGGAAATTAAAACAGACCTGCCTGAATGAAATTCTAGGTTAATTTTCCCACCGGGTACGAAATTTTTGCGAAATTTTTGCGAAATTTTTCAGTGGGGCTGGGGCCCCAACGGGTCTGTAACACAGGCGTATTATACACATAATGTTTAACACGATGCAATCAGTATCGCATTTTTATGGTTTGGACCATAACCAGGCCCTGACCAAGTTGATGAATTCAATCCATTTGTTTTCAAGCGAAGAACTTGTGTCTCCTCTATGGTATTTGATACTTTCACTAACTTCCAAAAAGATTATAATCCCTATAAAAGGGGGTTATTAAAGGAAACATTTCAAAAGAATTCATTATGCATGTTTGTTTAGACAGCATGATATTGAAATCCAGCTCAAGCCCAGCTCCAAAACTCTAATCATTAACTTTACTCGATATGTTTTTTGGAAGATACTGCAAATACAGGTAATGACTTATCTGACTATATTATAACAATTCTAGTCTAGACAAAAACGTTTACTGTTCAATGAGGGTTTTGTCCTGACCATAAACAAAAGTTCCTTTCGATAAAATTATCACATCATTTTGTTGATTCACGGCAATCCGTTATGTGAGAGATCGTGACTAGAAATGGTGATCCTAAAAAGATAACTTCAAAAATAGTCATGACACTTTTACTTGGAATGTTGAACCTTTGACATCTTTTTCTTTTATAAGAAGTGTATCTACACAGGGGGTACTAGGTTTGCGGAGTGACGGGTATGTGCCGCCGCCCGACTTTTCGCGACTGAGCCCTTAGAGAGACCGAAAAGGACCCTCATTGGGACTATTTTAATAATAATTTAGGCTTTTGAGGGTCACGAAAGGGAATTTTAACTGTGTTTATATATTATAAGGCCTTAAGGGGGACTGGAATTAGATTCTTGTGTCAAAAGCGTCAATTATTTCTCTCCCATTTTGGAAAAAGTCTCTCTAGTCAACCAGATAAAAGTTTTAAGCGTTTGATAAGATTTCATTTATAAATATCTTTTTTTTGGTTCGGACATATCCGTCACTTCGCAAACCTAGTACCCCGCGGGGATTGTTATGATCTTCATTGAGATTTTGAAGATCCAAAAGGCGGACCCTTAAGGACGACACATACCCGTACCCTCCTTTTCACTAGGTACTCCCCCAGGGAGTATCTATAAGAATACTAGGGTGAAAATCGACCAAATCGTAAGAGTATCTTAAGAATATCTCCAGTAGTGATAAAATACCCATTCGAAAAAGTGTCTCAGAGTAACAGAGAATAGACCAGTTTGATTTAGGGGAAGTGCATCCTCTAAGACGGGGTGGAATAAGTTTAAGCTCAGTTTAAGAACGTTTACAATAGGCCATACCAGCTTAACGTGAAAACTCAGATTTGACCTCCGAGAATTGCCCACAATGCTTTGCGCAGAAAAAAGTTCGCCGATATCGTCTATTTCTATCATTTTCCAAGAGGTTTTGGCGAAAATTTGGATTTTTTTAGAAACCGGTCTTACCATAGAAGCTTATTGTTTAAATTTTTTGTTAGCTTTTTCCTTTGGCAAAAGATCAAAAGATAAAAATCGATTTGCTCAGCTTTTGATCACGTTACCAAGTACTTCTCTTGGGATTGGTTTAAGATTCAATCACATGATCAGAAAGTGAGCAAAACAAACTAATACACTTTTTCTATTTAATAATATCATCAAGATGAGACTAGCACCATAGTAGGACGGGTCCCAAAATGATACAAGTCATCGGGATGATAGCCGGTGTCATGCACATCAGGAGTTGTGATAACAGAGGTTATAGGATTATTAGTAAGTGTTAACGGGCCAAAATTTTGTCGAAACAAACTGAATGTGAAAAAAGATTTGTGTGAGATCTTAGGTTTGGATGTCAAAGTTATCGTTCTTATAACTTTAAACCTTCTTTGCGATGGAGATGGAATATGCAAAAATTTGCATATGTGTTTAGTTGACTAGGAAGAAGAGCCCCAAGACTGTACAATTGAGTAGTTGAGCTGCGAAAGAAAAAAAATCTAGTGGATTGTCATCGGGGTGATAATTGAGTGGAATTGTAGATTTCATGCAATGAAGACTACCTTAAAGGTAGACTATGCTATAGTCTAAGACGAGTTTCATCTAAGAGGAACAAACGTGAAGACGGGAATTTTTTACGGGAGTAGCTGTTGTCGTAAACATAGACTCTATCCGCCACGAAACATATTACGTTTTATAGTATACAAACTATGTTATATCATAATATTATATTATACGGACGATAGCATCGTCTACCTTAAAGAAAGAAATTTTAGCGGGAATTTAATTTGGCGGATGGCTGAAAAAGTTTTTTCAGAGGGAATTTAATTTGGCGGATAGCTGGATAAAATAAATTTAGCGGGAATTTAATTTGGCGGTTGTAGGATATTTTTGGCTAAAAGCGTTATTATGGATGGAGGAAAAAACTTGATTTGGCGGATTTTGGCTAAATGCACCAAATCCACCAAATTTTCTTTCCGCCAAAATTTCTTCCTGTAAGGTACGGTGGCAGAAGATCCTAGTGCTAAAATGTGAAATTAAAATGAACAACAGATAAGATGGAGACACCCCCCACCAAGGGGGTGCCTGGAGACAGGTGCTCGATCCAATCATTTTTGACACCTTTTTCTATTGTCTATAGGTGCGAAAAAAAGACTTTCCAAAAAAGACTGTTTTTAGGGTGGTAAAACGGTGTATCTTTCAACGCAAGTTCAAGTTTGTAAGAAGCAATGGAAAGAAACGAAAGGCTTCCAGACCGGGGCTATTATACAGACTATGTTCAGCCCTTTAATGTTATTGGACTAGTAAGGCGTTGTCAGAAAGCTTTGCTCAAGGAGATGTAACTAGAATTGAAAAAAGTGCTAACATTTGAATGAATGAATGAATGAATGAATGAATGAATGAAAAATTTCAGAGCTCTATCACAATTTGAAGTATCGCCCCTTCTATATGTGTCAACCTACCCAACTACCTGGTCTAGTAATGTATTGTTTTAGCGTTATGTACTACATGCTGAGCACTGTTCATGCTAATTTTCTTTATCGTATCAATCAGTTAAAACGAGCGAGAATCTATTGCTAAAGTGTGTCTCAAAACAACCTGCGTTTTCCATTGAATTCGCATTTTTTCTCCTTGTTGAAAGGAAAAATTATCAAATAGAAAAATTTAAAATATCGGAGAATGAAGATTAAAAATCAAGGAGAAATCTATTTCTCGAAAACGTGTAATAATTACAATTTTTACAAGAGTGATCTTTTGACCTTTGGTCATTGTCACCGTGAATAATTTTTCGAAAAATATTTATTCAATCAAAAGATATAGCACAAAATTTATCACTGATTAACTTTGGAAATCATTAAAACACAGCAATCAGAGCCATTTTTCTAGTCAACCAGATAAAAGTTTTAAGCTTTTGATAAGATTCCACTTGTAAATATCTTTTCAACAAGCACAAAACCGCTATCTAATTCGAACTCTACTAGAAATTAAAGACCACTTTAGGAGCTTTAGTGTAATTTTTTGTAGGCAGTGCAATGAAAGGAAAATTGAGCAGAGATGTTTGTATTTTACGCGCACAAAGGTTGGACGGCCTAAACGAATTTCGCCCAAAATCAACTTATTTTACGTCATCATATTTACGTCAGAAACACACACGGTAAACCTATTTTACGTTAAAAGAGGTAGTAAAAAAGTCAAGTAGAGAAAGAAAAAAATGTTGTTCTTAAATAGAGCATTTTAACATATCAACAACGGTTTTTCTCTGATGATCTTATTGCGTGGAGATAATCAATCGCTGTTTATAAGGAGCGATGTTATATGACCTTATTATAGCAGTGTACTGTGCCAATAAATTAAACTTTGCTTGTCAAAAGTTTTGTTTTGATTACGCTTTAAGATGCCATCAACAATGTCCTTTTATTTCCTTAATATGACGTCACTTTCGGTTTTCACAGGGTATAAATAGAACAACAATCTAAGGAAGGGAATTTTTTAATATCATAAACTAAAATATCACGCATTAAAGCATTTAATTACAACATTTAGCAGGGAATTTTTGTAAAGATTTTTCACTTTCTAAGAAAATAAGTCGAAAAATCAACAGCAATTATATAAAGTGTGGTTTTGTCTGGTTAGAAAAAATCAGTTTGAAAAAGTGGACAACCGCATCATATCATCTGTTAAAGATTTGAATCTGGAAAAAAACTTTTGACAGAAAAACGAGCAGTCTGTTGAAGTAGTAAATCAATCATAACATAATCATGGACGGATACAAACTAGCCTCGGTCCAAATCAACGTTTTGGTGTTTTTCTATGTCGTTATCAAAAGGTTCATTCAAATTTTTCGAAAACATGAGAAACGAACAAAAATGGACAATTGTATATTGAAACCATTTCCATGTGAAGAAGTGACAAGAATGAAGAAAGAAATTCATGAAGAACATGCTAAAGCAAGAATGTAAGTAAAATTGACAATACACGATTTTTTAAGAGCCTCCAAAAGTCTTCCAATGTCCTTTCAACTTTTTTAGTTTTGATCCTTAAAATGTTCTTATTTCACTATTTTGCGAGTGTTTTTGTTCATTTTGTTAAGTCTGAATAATTTTTTAACTTGTTCTCGTGTATCCTTATATCTTATATAGTCTATTTTCATAGAAAAAACGTGTATTATAAGTTTACTAAAAGACAACATTGTGCCGACGTAGACGATGCTATCGTCCGTATAATATATTATTATAATATTATGATATAACATAGTTGTATATTATAAAACGTAATATGTAGCGCGGCGGAAAATAGAGTCTGTGTTTAAGACATTGAGCCCCTCCGATTATTTTTCGCCCGCGCGGACAAAATTTCCGCCCGACTGCTAATTTGCGTGTTTCAGATTATTCTTTATTTTTCGAATTCGTCTTAGACTATAGCATAGTCTAGTGCCAACGTTCCTCTAACGTGTCTACCCTTTTGAGGGCGGCGGAGTGACCGAAAAGATTTGAAATAATCTACAGTTCTGACTTCCAATCTAAATTGAGGAAGGTAAAAGTGCTGATTTGCCTAAGTCCTCAGTCAGTCAGGATCTAAAATAATGAAAGCTAAACATATATATGCCACAGTAACCACAGTATACATAAAATCGACAATACAAAGACTAAGGTTGCTTAGACTCTCTAACCCTTTATTACCCAAAATAGCATGGTGGTTTAATATTATAAGAATTTTGTACATCGGTACTATAAATGATGTGCAATATATCAAATGTTTTTTCATTCAGCGATCCTTATTCTATTTTTTTCTATATTTCAGGGTGGTCAACTCAATCTCCAGTATCCTGATATTTGCAATGTCAATGGAAATCATATTTTGCACAGATCTTATCTCCTATCCTTTCATTGGAGTACATCAAAAACTCTACTTCGGTTCAATCTCACTTATCAGTGTATGTGTCTTCAACTTAGTGTTAAGCTTAGCAACATACAGAAACAAAACAGCAATGCTTCATCATCTATGTCGATACATTATTGGTCTAACAGTCTTGTTGACATCATTATACACAAATGAGATACCTTTATGTTCTGCCATTGCTATGGTTACCGTTGGAAGTGTATTCACTGATGAAATCAAAGAAGTTCTTAAACTGAACGAAACCAGAGGGAAATATTTCTCAATCTTCTTATTAGCTCATCTCATCATGAATTATTTCTGTCAACTCTTGTTACCTATCATGATCGTAGTATTCGCAATGTGGAACACTAAACAAAACTTCTTCACTACTCATACAGTATCCATGGTAATTTTTTTCATAGCATCAGCTTTTATGTTGGCCTACAGCATATGGCGACTGAGGAAGCTTACCATGGCTTACAGTAATGAGAAACTAAGAATCAACACACGTAAAATAGTTGAACAATACGGCACAGATACAATCAATACTGCATCAGGATTCACCAACTTGTCATTGGTGACTGACTCCCAAGGAAGACGTACTTCAACCATTCCAATACCTTCTACTGCTGAATCACAAAAACTGGAAACAATAAAAGTCATTAAAAAGGGAGAAGATGATTTTGTGCCTTCTTTTACATTCTAAGAACTTTATAGTTAAGCTTTTTCTAGACAGCGAACATTTTGGAAAGAAAGACACTCAAAATTACTCAATATTTTGGAGAAGTCTTTTAGATGGAGCATGATTGGATTTTACTGGATTTTTTAAACGACTTTTTTCTTACTGGGAATAGAACAAAATTTTCAAAAGAGTAATGCAAAGACGAAACTTATAAGATTCAAAACTTAGGATATACCAAACTCAAACAAAATTTGTTTGCTCATAAAGATTTTTAACTATTTTGTGTGCGAGAAAGACAAAAATGAGAGGAATTGTGTTACTTTGAAAGATTTTTTGATGTCTTATAAAGGTATTGTTGGTTTAGTCGTTTTTTTTTAGATATTGTCTACATAGCCAAGTCGAGTCAGGACTTGCAAGTTTCCTGTCCAGAATATGTCACGACTGTAGTTATTTACTTTAAATGATTGCTTTCTTACACTGTAAACCATTTAAAAACATTTTCGTTTTCATACGAAAGTTTATTTTAAACCTCCTTGAACGATACGTGTCTTTGATTTATTTGAGCCAATTAAAATTTTGTTTGAAGAAAACTAACACCTCAGGCACTTCCACTTTAGACCTAAATTTTGTGACCTAGTAGTAGTTTTTTTTAATTATGTGGAAAAGAGCTATCTCTACGTGTCTGACGTTTTGAGGTCATATTTGCATTTTATCAAAGTATACGATCAATTTCTGACACTTCTGTCAATCAAAATTTCAATTCATAACAAGACTGGAAGTGTAACAATCTTTACTTTATTCTTATAATCAATTATGTTTTTTAATACTTTAAATTGTAGATAATTTCAAAATTTTGTATTTCAGATTATATTTTGTATTTTCTTTTTTTAACTGTAAATTTTAGAATATAAAAATCAAGAATCTAAACTTTACTTTCTACCACTTCAGGAAACCCCCATCAACAAGGAATAGGGTGCAGGAAAATCTTTGATTCAAACATCGCGATACCTCTATTTTCTCAGTTAAGTTTATCACTTTATGAACTAGACTTGGATTTTGTATCATTCCGAGACAAACCCATGTGACAAACCCGGTAGGACTCGAGTTTCTGGGAAAATAGATTTATTCTCTCCCCATTGGGATTTCGATAGACATTTCCATCTCAACTGTGGGAAGTACAGTAGTTCCACCAGTACACTGATTATAACACCCCTGTGCCACGTACCCACTGGGACCCCAGCCCCACTGGAAAATTTGGCAAAAATTTCGTCCCCGGTTAGAAAAAACCCTACAATTTCAGCCCCACTGGGAAATTGACTTTGATTTCATCCCCATTCGGAACTCCATGTTTAAAAATTGCACTCCAAAACCATTCACACTTGGAACAATAGAATTTCTATCCCCATTAGGAAAAAAGTTCCACCGGGGATGTGAGACGGGGCTGTATTATAAGAAGTATTTCAAGAAGTACTCACTGACCTAAAAAGTTGCGTTGTAAAAAAATGTGCGCATTTCATTTGCAGCGTTACTATCAGCTACTCTTATACATCTTGATCTTAAAACGTTCTCAAAAAAATTAAATTGAATTATTTTCTTTTTTTTATTTCGACTATGGGGCCATCCACATAGTACGTACGCACTAAGAGAAAGAAGGGGGTCTTCTCAAAAGCGTATGCTTCCGTACAAGGAGAGGGGAGGGGTCAAAGGAAAATGTACGTACGTAGAGAAAACTTTTTCATAGCCCTTTTTTGCTTGTAAAATCTTTTGAAAGAGAATAAAAAGAGAATTCTTGTTCGTGTTATACGCATCAAGGAAAAGAAAAAGTTTCTTGATAAACATTGAGTTTCATGTATGAAATAAAGGTCCGAACCAAACGACTTTAATTAGAAATTTTCTTCAACAGAGGGGGGGGGGGGGTGAATGAGTACGTAAAAGTACGTACTTACCAGGGGGTATAGCCATTTGCGTACGCTTGCGTACAGGGGGAGGGGATACTCGATTTTCGACATTTTAGTGCGTACGTACTATGTGGACGGCCCCTATTTTGAGCCTCGTCGTTCTTATAAAATTGTCTCATAATCGTTGAATGTGGGTTGTTGGGGATGTATGGCCAGCAAGGATTAACTCAAAGTCTCACTCAAAGGTCAATGAGTCTTTTCCAGAAAAAAAAATCGTGCACCCCCTGTTGAGGAGGTCCATTTCCGTTCCAAGGGGGTAAGGTTTGAAATGCAGTGGAATTCCATAAGGGTAGACGAAAATCCGTCAAAAATAAGCGGAATTCCAAGGTTCCAAGGGGGTAATGATTGAAAATTTGTAATAATTCGGAATTCCAAAGGGGTATGATCCTAAAATTGCCTGGAATTCCAAGGGGTTAGGTCACAAAAGGTTGGACCTCCTCAACAGGGGGTGCAGGGGGGGGTTTCTGGAAAAGCCCAATGAGTCTTTCAAATTTCAGAGAATTCGAAAATGGTCTAATCTAGTGTTTATAATGAGTAATACTCCTCAATATTTTTAGCAGATTTTTACCGAAACTAAAAAGGCCAAAGAATAAACAAAATTTCGCGAAACAAGAAATTACACGTCCGATTTGGCAACCGAAAGTAAATAACAAAACCAAAACCACTGAAAATCGAAAGTCATCTGACAAGAGAGGAAAGTACTTCAATGAACAAACTTTGTGTATTATATATAGAAAAAAAAAAGAATTCTTTATTCTCACCATTTTTTAATAAAGTTTCATATCCTACTTATTTACAAAACTTACAAAAATACCTACAAATCGGTGGGAGATTCTTTGAAATCATCCTTGGGTAAATCAGTAACCTTTTCTTCCTCGAAATCGATTCCTCATATCGAGCTGAACAAGAAAAACAAATCATTATAAACATTTTGCTTCTTATGGTCATATCTTAAGGCTTGGGGATACGAGAAGTTTTTTTCGCGTTGGTGCAATACAACATGCTCCATCCTACCAACCTGAACAGCTTTCTCGTGTCAACCCCATTTTTCTTTTCACCAATAAAAATGAAATCGACAAAACTTTTAATAACATTTGTGTGTCTCTCATTGACTCAAATCAATTTTGTTTCATTGTCCCAGGGACAAAATCAGCGCGTCTTTTGGGTATTTCCCACACTTTTTGTCCCATGAAGCAATAAAAGAAACTATGAGACACAAATTTTTTTCTTGTGTTGTAGGATGGAGCATGTTGCATTGCACCAACGCGAAAAAAACTTCTCGTGTCCCCAAGCCTTTGGGATCTTTGTCTATCTAAGCTATCTAATCATCTTACGGGAAATTTCTGAATTACTTCCAGAACGAATTTTTTACTGGTGGCTTATTCGAGTGCTGGCCTAACAACCGAATTAAGTCCCGGCGAATGAGTGAGTCTGGACTACCTTAAAGGGAAGAAATTTTCGCGGGAACAAAATTTCGCGGTTTTCGCGGATTTTGCCTAAAACCGCGAAATTAAGTTCCCGCGAAATTTTACAAAATCGTCAATCCGCGAAATTAAATTTCCCGCGAAATTTAATTTATTTCACGCATTCCCCAAAATTCGTACTATTTCAAGCCTTAAAACAGGTTTTTTGCTTATTTAATAACGCTTTTGGTCAAGAATATCCTGCAACCGCGAAATTAAATTCCCGCGAATTTTTCGAAAATCCATGAAACGCGAAATTAAATTCCCGCAAAAAGATTTTTTTGACCAACCGCGAAATTAAATTCCCGCGAAAATTTCTTCCCTTAAGGTACGAAAAAGACGGGTTTAGAAACCTAGGGGAGCATCATCTATTTTTTCAAGAGATTAGGTAGCAGAGCCGGTGTATGAACTTCGTCCTTATACGTTTTTTTAAGCCTTGGGGTATTCTTGTCTTTTTCAGTTTTCATTTTCACAATTTTGTGACCATTTTTACCCATTTTCCTAAAAAATCGGGTGTTTTCGAGTCCGCAAAGCCTTAAAATGTTCTTAACTTGTTCTTAACATTTTTGCCATATCGAAGCTTTATGTTCTTATATAGTTTGTTCTTACAATCCGTGCCATAATATATTTGCACTTTTGGCTAATTTACCATTTTTCGAAAATTGAAGTTCGAGCGAGAATGTCAATTTTAGGCCCTCAACTTGATTTCATCGATTATTTCGATCTGGGAGGGATTTATTGGTTTCTAGGCTATATCTCAAGCCCTACTGGACCATTTTTGAACTTTTGGATCCTCAGATCCTAAGGTCCTAAGTCTTAAGTGTCCTTGATTGTATAAAAAACGTGTATTGGGACATATTAGCACTGAGTCCTGACCAGGAAGATCGTATTGGCCAGCATCTCGGCAGTGGCATAAAACTAATGTGGCGCAAACTGACAGCAGCACGGCAGAGGTGAAAACCCTTGGAATGAGTGTGAATTGTTTGTGAGAAATATTAAATTTTTCAATTGCTGTACGACATGTACCGAAGGAGTATCCCAAAATTATAGAAACCTTTTTACTACTATCAAGAGGCTCTAAATTTTCCTAATTGGTGCATAAGAGTCCCGGGAGGGGCACTTGATTCAAAAACGACGGCACATACGGCCCAAAATTAGGCCTTTGAAATCGGACGGTTACAGTGCAGAGAAAATCTAGTCAAATTTGATTAACTTTGGGCGAAAAATCTACTCTTACGGTGTATTTTCTTGAGAGTGAAAGCCAGCTAAAGAACGAAGAATCTTACCACGAGAAAACTTTCGGATTACCAAACTCCAAATATTGAAAATTAAATAAAGTAGAAAATAAAATTTGCACGAGTCCAGAGAACGAGTATTTCCTCCTTTGTTAGGAGTGATTATCGTTTATTGCAGTCCAAACCATACAATTCCGAGGTAATTGGCAGTAAACAATAATTCTCTATCGAAAAAAGACATTCTCTCCAACTTTTTTTTGTTCATACAAACATTCGAAAAACCTCTGTATTCTTTAGTCTAAAAAGAAGCTATGTATTACATTGCAGTTTGATTTTTAAAAGGAATCTACTAAAATGAAAAGTCCCTTGTTTTGCTATAGTGAAGAAGTCAATGTATTGTTACAAAAGGCGCGGGGAAGCGAAAGGAATGGGGGAAAGTGGTATAGTGCAATTAACGATTAATCGCACTCCTCTTAACCAATCAGATTTGAGTAATTTTGCACTACTGAGGATTAGTAAAAATAATCGCACAGTATACTCACCATAGATCGTCTACATTCATAGAAAGAATACTGAATTTGCCTGCAATCCTCATTGACGCCAGCTGAAGTTGATTGCATACATTCCCTTACTGATTTGCCATCCTATAAAAAACAAAATAACGAACAAAAATGTACATGGGCAAAACAAATAGTCCGACTTAAATTTCTTCAAACCAGAGTTTTTTGTTTCACACACAGAAGAAACCATTTTACATTTTTAAATAATTGATTACAAAACTTCATTAAAGTTAACACTACTAGTATTCTGAACAAGAGAAAGGATAGAATCACTGATTTGACTAAAATTAATAATTAGCAGTAATAGAAGAAAAAACCTCTTATAGAAGCCTGAGGTGAGGACGTTTTTGAGTTTGTTTATAACACTCATTGTAACTCCAAAAGATTTTAATAAGAATTTCCAACTTAGAAATTCATCAAAATCAAAGTAAATGGCATTTGTCCTACAGAAATGTTTGTGTGGCATATTTTTTTTGTTGTTTTTGGGTGAAATTTATACCAAGAACGTTTTTGGATGCTTTTATTATTATACTGTATATACAGTAACTGCCAGAGACTGCAGAAAGCAGATTCTTATCTGTTATTTCCAACTAATGTTGGTTGTTTACAGGGTCGTTGTATAACACGGAGCCCATCCATGGAGTACTCCATTGGTGTAACTATTTCACAACAACCTTTGTCTAGATTAGAATGTAATGTTGTGACTTTCTGATTTTTAGGCAAATCAAGCACAGCAAAACATGGTATGTGCACTTTTTTATATAAGAACTAGGAAAGTTTACGATGAAGCTCAGATTGTCTCAGCTTTGGCTTATTGTCTTTCACAACACACTGTTGCCTAAGAACAAAAATATTTAACCTGCTAGTACTGAATGGCTGAGGGCAAGTATATGCTGCTTAGTAATTCGTTATTTTGTGGGAAATTGATTCGGCCACAATAATAACTCACGGACACGGTTGATTACAAAAACCAATAACAAAATCTCTTTCTCCGGATCACCATAAAATATGTACACTATCAAATAAATCCACTCCGTTCTTCCACTATTTAAATTTTATCCACTCGTCTCTGCTGGCTCCCATCACTAACTTCTTCTCTCTGCTACTAACTCTCACGCTCTCCATGTGCTCAAAATATATAAGAGCGCATGCGCAATATGCTATTTATACCTAAGTTATGTAACATAAAGCATATACTAGTAAATATGTAACAAAAAACTAGTAAATTTTCCTCACACTCCCCCAAATTTATACCTGAGGTATAAATTTTAATTCCCGTTCTTTATAATCGTGACAATTTTCTCGTCACAGTCTACAATTCTACAAGAGGCACGTTGCCTTCTTCTATAGCTTGATCCGAAATTTTCAATTTTGCAATCGTCTTTGCTGTTCGTTTTGGTCTTTCTCGTTTCACTTCTTCTGTTTGTGGTTTCTTTGCTTTAGACGCCACTGAAAGTTCAAGTGGAAATAAATGTTCTGGTGCCCGTTCTAAAGTGTTCTTTCCAGCACGTAATCGAACTGCTCGAACGATACCATCTTTGCCTGGCATCGTTTGGTCAACGATGCCCAAGTTCCAATGTGCTCGATTTCTCTCGTCTCCTTTGATGATCACCACGTCTCCTTCTTTGAATTGACTCCCTTCGTTGTTGTTCAGTTGATGACGCTCACGTAGATATTTGACATACTCCGTTGACCAGCGTTGCCAGATTTTCTCTCTCGCATTCTTCAGGTACTTGTATCGCTTCTTGAGATCGATGCTCACCTCCAGTTCCTCTTCGATGTTGTCGAGGTGTGGAATCTCCACTGGATAATCAAACATCATTGCGTTCGGCGTCAGGATCATTGATTGTATGTCGTCTTCGATGTAACCCAGTGGTCTGTTGTTCATCATCGTTTCCACCTTCAACATGATCGATTTGAATTCCTCCAATCTTGGCTTTATCGTCCCGAGTGTCTTCCATAGTGTCTGTTTCATCAATCCAACCAGTCGCTCAAACTGTCCTCCCCACCATGGTGCTCAGCTCAAATTGAACTGCCACTTGATGTCTTGATTTGCCAGGAAATTGTGCAATTCTTCTTCTTTCCGAACTTGCTTTAGCCATTTCTCCATTGTTTGAAATCTTGAAAAGTTGTCGGAATAAATTTTCTTTGGTCTTGCTCTTCTTGCTATGAGTACTTTGAAGCTTCCCAGAATGCCTTCAAAGGTTTGGTCCTTCAAAACGTCCAGGTAAATTGCTCTCGTCAGGCTGCACGTGTAGAGTAGAACGTAAGCTTTCTTCTCTTCTTTCGACTTTGATAGGTATGTGAATGGTCCAGCAAAATCCAATCCAACGATTTGAAAAGGACAGTCTCCCACTGTTCGATCAGCGGGAAGGTTTCCAGGCTTTGGTCTTGAAAACGCGATAGCATGAAATCGTTTGCAGCCATTACATCGATGAATAGCACTTTTTGTCATCTGTCGCAATCGCGGGATCCAGTAATTCTTCAGCCATTGTGAATCCAACTCCTCCCTGTAAAGTTTTCTTGTGTACATGATGGATCAGCTTCTCACTGAAAACATCGTTCGTTGGTAGGTAAATAGGATAGTCTCCATCGATTCTTCCCAGATGCATTTTTGTAGATTCAACGTCTCCCTGTCTTTCATGAACTTCTGTTTCATGATGATTTGACTGCACTTGCTTGATCCACGTTTCTTTCGATGATTTGATCTCTTCTGTGGTTAGTGGACCTCTGTCACGTTGTTGCTTCTTTAGTCGAAAGTTCTTGAGAAATCTTCTGATCCATGCTGTGATGCGTAACGTCTTCCAAAACGAAAACTTTTCGATTAATGTCCAAAGTCTATCATTGCTCTTGACTGCGGTGGCAAGAACTTCTTTGATAATCTTCGTCTCTGCTTCTGTTTCAACAGTTGAATCAGTTGTAATGTCTCTTGGTCAGAGTTGTTCATCCTTCAACCACGATGGTCCTTCTAGCCACGAGTTTGTCAGTTTATCTCCTTGGCAACCACGACTTCCGATACCAGTAGGATTTTGCTTCGTGTCCACGTATCTCCAACATAATTGCTTCTCTCGTATCTTCTTGACTCTGTTGCGTACGAATTCTTTGTATTGTCCATCTCCCTTGATCCAGTGCAGTGCTACTGTACTATCTAGCCAGGCAACTTTCCTCACCACTGGAAATTTTGATAGAGCTTGACGTACGTTCTGTAGTAGATTGGTCGCCATGTGTGCCGATACTAATTCCAGTCGAGGTATTGTGAGATTTCCAGCCTTGAGCTGGAACACAGTAGGCCTTGTGATAATGTATCACCTTGCTTGATAACCGTGTATATAGCCGCTGATGTGCCTTCCTTGCTCGCATCACCAAAAGCGTGAAGGGTGATCTCTTGTATCTCCTCATTCAGTTTGGTTATCGAACGCGGTATAGTGATCTCTTTCGGTATGTGGTTAAGCCATCTTCTCCATTTACGTTGAAACTCTACTGGCAATGGTTGGTCCCATCCAAGTTTGTTGTCGCATATTGATCTGCAAATCATTTTTCCCGTCAGGGTAACAGGTGATGCGATACCAATTGGATCGTAGATCGAAGCTAGATACTTCAGAACTCCTCTTTTGGTTTCATCGGTTTCTATTTCTGGAAACTTCACGGCGAATGTGTCGAGCCTCTTGTCCCATGAAACACCAAGTATTGCTGAATGGTCTGAATCCTTCTGATTGTCTTCTACTTTAAGAACGTTAGAATGCTACTTGTGCAGGTGGAAAGTTGCATCCCCCAAAATGTCTGTTGCAACGGATTTGAACTTCTGTGCATCGATAATTGAGTAGGCTCCCCCAATCACATCATCCACGTAAATGTCATCTTTCAATGTATCAATGATGTCTTGTCTTGGATCTTCATTGTAAGTCTTTAAATGGTAGTCCAATACACCACATAAGAGGAATGGAGATTGGGTCACACCCATGACAGCTCTTGTGAATCGTAAAATGGTTCGTGTGCAGGAATCTGTATCTGTTATCCAATAGAATCTCAAGGCGTCTCGATCTTCCTCACGGGTGCGAATTTGGTGAAACGCTTGTTTAATGTCCCCCATGATGGTGACTGGTCTCATTTTGTTTCTCACGATGATACTCCAAATTTTGTTCATCAGTGTTGGTCCGGTCTCCGGACAGTCATTTAAGGATGGACTTCTGTTGTTTGGCTTGGCATCGTAAACTATCCGTAGTTTGGTCGTCTCTCGTCTGACTCTTCATTTCTGACTGGTTTGTGTGGGATGTAGTATTCCTTTCCGGTGGCAACTTCGTTGGCTGGCTGTAATATCCCTTCCTTGATTTGGTCTGTAATCTTTTGATGGTACTCTTCAAATTGATCTTGATTTCGTTTGAGCTTGGTAATTGTGTTGTTGGTTCGGCGAAGACTTGCAGCTTTGTTGTTTGCTTTCCACATAAGTCCGGTCTCATACCATCCTTCTTCATCTCTCTTCAGCTGCTCGCGGAACTCTGAGTGCACAGTTTGTTGATCTCCATCAGGCGAGTCTTGTATTCCAAGTATATCTAGACGGCAAAGTTGGTCATAATCTGTTGATGATGAATGTGTCAGATACGATCTTTTGTCCACTTCTTCACCTGGTGACATTACGACCCATCCAAGTTTTGTCATTTCAGCGATTGGTTGACGTGTTGACCAATTTTTGGCTCCTTCTTCATCTTAATTTGACAATATACATCAACTCCAATGATTAAATGAATTGGAATTTCCTCACGAAGGTCATCAGGGTTGAATTCGATTCGTCGCAAATGGTCATAAGTTTCCTTGAGATTGCTGTAATGTGGATTGTCCAGGTGCAACAGGGTATCCTTTGGGACTTTGTTTGCTTCACTTCTCACTTTGAAAGTCGACTTCAGGCTTTGGATTTCAATCTCGTATACCTCAACCGTTGAATTCGATGACGTCATCAGCATTTCAATTTTCTTCGTTTGCTTTCTGATTGGTTCATCCAGTCTCTTGGCAAGTGTTGAAGAAACGTAATTACTTCCTGCTCCACTGTCAAGCAGGGCCCAACATTTGACGTTATTGACTTTCACTTGGACAATCGGGTAGATAACGGTGTCTCCAGCAATTGATCCAGTGAGACCAGGTTCCCTTTTCTTGTCGCAAATTGATGTATGGTGTTTTCCTCTGCAATTGAAGCATTTCCTAGCTTGAAAATCAGAGGCTTGATGTCCACTTTTGGTACAGTTGAAACATCGTCGTTTGGTTTGTAGTATCTTCCTTCACTCCACTTTATCGGTATTTTTTATACAGTTGTTTTCTTTGTGATCTTCTCCGCAGTATGCACACTTCTTCTGGGCTTCTGATTTTGTCGACAAAGATGGTTCTCCAGTGTGTTGTGAGTCATCTTGCTGATCTCTTCGACCACCGTTCCGTTGATCACGTCGCGAACCATTTCTTTGATCTCGCCGCGAATTGTCTCTTCGATCATGTTGTGAATGATCTCGCTGATCTCTTCGTAAGTCGTTTCTGTGTCTCTTCGCGAATCATCTCTTCGCTGATCATCTCTTGAAGTTCTAGGGTTTCGTTCAATCCATTCAGATAGTGAGTTGACGAAGGTTGCAAAGTTCCAACTATGCCAGTCTTTGTCTAAAGCGTACCAGGTCTGATCGAATACCTGGTAACTTGTCGAGGGTCATTCGTATGTAACCTTCAATTTGATTGAGTTTCCCCATTGTTTCCAATGATTGTATGCTGTTGACGAGAATTTCGTAGAAGTCATGAATCTTTGCTGTGCTGGTTCCTTGGATTAAAGGTAAGAACATGATGCGTTGAATGTGTGCGTTGACAACTTCGCTGGATTTACCATACTTGCTTTGTAGAATAGTCTTGGCTCGCTCGTACCCTCCGCGTTGAAGGGCAGTCCATTGATCATAGATAATGCTTGATTTGACAGCATATCCCGCAAGTACGAAAATTTTGTTACAGGTGCAATCGTTGAACCATCGATCTCTGCTTCAAATTGATTCCAGAACCGGAACCAGTCGATGTGTGTACCGTTGAACGTAGCAATTTTGAGCTTGGGAAGTTTGGCATGCATCTGGATTTTTGTCTCATCTCTGTTTGCGGTAATCTTTGCTTCTCTGTTTGTCACTGTTGCCATCTGCTTTCCCGTGTCGACTATCTCCGCCTTCGCGATCTCCTTCAATGCGTCTTTGATGCTTGTTACCATGGTAAAGAACGGATCCATTTTTGTTTGTAGTTGTGATGACCATACATCTACTTCTTCTGGGTTTGCGTAGCTGGTCAAAATCTCCTCGATAACATTGTATTTCAAGGCTTCAATGTCAGCCAAAGTCTTCTCTATAATGTTGTGTTTCTTTTTCAATCTCCGTTCAAGTTTTGTCGCAAGAACGTCGTCCATATCTTTGGTCGCATAGTCTAACAGTTTCAGCTTGACTTCGATCTTTTTACTGTCTCCCATCTTGTGTACAATTGTAGAGGGTTCACTGACTGCTGTGAATTGTGTACTGACTATGTGCTTTTACGAGTAAGCACGTAGCTCGAAGGACAGGAACATCGTGTGTGTTGAATGTAGTGCTTATTATACGTAGCACGCAGCTCGAAGGACAGGAACGTGTTGATGAGTGCGTCTATAGAATGAGACATGAATTGATGAATGTTAACCTGCTGCAAGAACAGGAACGTCGCGTGTGTTGAGTGAGTGCGCCTATAGGACGAGGCACGAATGACCAGTTGACCTGCTCCGAGAACAGGACTCGAACAGAAACATCACGTGTGTTGAATGAGTGCGCCTATAGGACGAGACACGAATGTTGATTTTTGACCTGCTCCGAGAACAGGACTCGAACAGGAACGTCACGCGTGTTGAATGAGTGCGCCTATAGGACGAGGCACGAATGACCAGTTGACCTGCTCCGAGAACAGGGTTCAAACAGGAACGTCGCGTGTTGAATGAGTGCGCCTAATGGACGAGGCACGAATGACCAGTTGACCTGCTCCGAGAACAGGACTCGAACAGGAACGTCACGTGTGTTGAATGAGTGCGCCTAATGGAAGAGGCACGTAGCTCGAAGGACAGGAACGTCGCGTGTTTGTGAATGTATTTGTTGAAATAGGTTGTGGTCCAAAGTCCAAAAGTTGATTCGTAGATACAAAACTCAATTTGAAGATATCAATATAAAGTTATGTAACACACTAGTGAGCAGTTAGCCTATGTAAAACGAATATGATATCTGAACAGTATATCCTGTATATGGTAACCTGATAACAGCTGTCATAATTTTCTTACGCGCACGGTAAACCTCTGAATGCGCTTGAAAATCATACATCTGAGGAAAATAGTCCTCCCAAACAAAATTCTACAACAAGAATCTTGTTGTGCGCCGGAAAGTTAAAAACTAATACGGCGCATAAACATAATTACGCAACTTTGCTGTTGTTCCTAGTCCTTTAAGACGAACGCGGTCCTTACAATTTCGAGATTGCATACTTGTCACACTGTTATGTTTTCACACATCCCTTTAGAGCTTCAGCGTGGTGTGCAGAAAACATTCACAATCTGATCTCAGGTTAGTATATGGCTGATGATGGCTGATGTTGTTTTTACTGTAAAAACTGGGTTTTAGATGACCCTTCTTGGTCTCAGGTTAACCTTAGATAATAAAAATATTGGTCTATAAATTGGCTATCACCTTATAACTTTTTAAGAAAGACTAAGAAAGGAGAAGGTCTGATACTCTGGGACTGGATATAGACAGGCAGCTGAGGTCACAAAAAAATTGGACGAGGTGCGAACAATCCCAAACCACTTTTAATTGAAAATATACAACCTAAATATCTAGAAACCATCGACCGGAGTTGTTGAAATTATTTACCGGACGTGTCCGGTAATATTTTAGGACCTGATGACATCATGCGTGCCCATAGGGTAACTGAAAAATATTTGAGAACCAACATAGACATATTATATACCGATCGAAGCGTCGTTTAACGTAGATTAAGAAAATGGTCAGTAACCATATCTGAAAATTTTGCTATAAAAAGTTAGAACGCTTTTCCTTTATGTCCGCAACGTCAATTTTACCTGTCCGAGACGAAAAAAAAATCAAAAATTCAAACTTATCAAAATTGAAATCTAAGACCGCCATTCGAAAGCTCTCAAAAATCAATATAGAAGACTTTTAAGTGGATATAATGATTTCTCAACCTAACTCGAGAAAATCGATCCTAAAGAAAGTGTAAATATAACGTCATCAAAACTTCGGAAGCTTTTAACTTTTTATTATCAAATTTTCAGACATAGTTACTGACCTTTTTCTTAATCTACGTCAAAAAACGTATATAGAGGTATAGAGTACCCTGCCTAGTTGGCGACCAAAATTTTTTAATTCAAATTTCTCCCTTACTTTTTACTTTTTTGAAAATCCTTTTCGACTAACGGTTAGACAACTTTTAACATGCTCTTCGTGTTTGTTTTGATTTTTTATTTGAGGCAATCTTCTTAGTTAGAATAAAAAACTTTCAAAGCGAGCGGTACTAGTGCCCAGTTCCCGACCAACGTACCAGTCTGCGACCGATCGCTAAAAAGAGAAAATCAGTGCTCTACTTGCAGGTTAGGTGATATGAATTGATCAGGATGATAAAAAAACTCATAAGCTTTCCCGTATTTAATTTCTTTGCACTCGTTCTTTTGTTTTAAAATAGCTCACTTACATTTCCCGTCAGCATGTTTTTTTAGAATTTTTCTTCAAGTCGCCATTTTTTTCTAAAGTTTGTTTTTGTTTTGTTTTGAAAGTGGCGGTCTAATGGAGAGTCTTCATTTGATAAAAATGCGGGAATTTTTTATGTCTACCCAGAGATATGATATACCAGTTTCCTTTGTTATTTCAATCTGGAGCTAGAAACTTCAAATTGGAGTTGTCAAGTTAAAGACCGCGGGCATGCCCCTTGAATGTTGTGATTGCAATGTAAAGTCTTCTTTTTTTTCTCAGCATCTGGAATGTTTTGATCGCAATGTAGAGTCTTCTTTTACTTACTTTCGATTTTGTCGGTCGCAGACTGGACGTCTAATTTTGAAACTGATTGCATCAACTTTTTTATCAATATTTCAGACGAAGGAAACCCTATCGAGCTGATTTTTACAGAAATGCTTTCTAACATATATACCGTGAGAGGTCCTAAAGCCGACAGCCCAGCCTAAAGCCGATGGGGTCTTTCAAAGATACAAACTGAAATAAAAACAAACCTTTCGCTGTGACGCAACGAAGATACCAAAGTGTCAACTAAACTGAGAGATTTGATACATTGAACCAATTGAACCAAATAACAATGATTGCTTCTTATAACAAAACATATTTTTTTATTCCAATATGCACAACTTCATAAATGACAACAGTAGTAACAGCATCATAAAAAGTAACGAGATGTTTTGATTGTCCAAAGCACACGAAAATATAAAAGAGGTCTGTGTACGAGCGTGCTCATTTTGAAACGTTACGTAATCAAGCCTGGTTTCTATTACTTTACACTGGCACTTGGCTTGATTGCGGGGCGAGGACTTTGTGTAAGGATACATATAGACGACGTATATTACATTATATTATATATTATATGATAAGAATACAAATAGACGATGTATATTACAATTATTATGTATTACATGACACCTCAAAGAGTACACTTAAATGAAGAGCTATCCGATTGCGGGCCTTCCGTAAATAAACAACTGGACTTATGGGTGGTAAAGAGGGCGTTGATAGTTGCCGCCTCATTGATTCGATGTTTGTTATTCAAATTAAGTGCTACCGCATCCGCCCTTTTTTCAACTTCGCGCCATTTTTACAATTTAGTCTGTTTTTTTCTTGATGGAAACCAGTCCAAGTTGTTTTGTATTTTTCCTGCACAAGTCACTTTTATTACAAAACTGTTATCGTTTTAAACATGAGCAACTGATCCAGAATAAAAGGTGATTATTTTTACAACTCACACTTTTTAATTACATTAATTGACATCTTGACATTACAGCTATCTTGTTCTAGCAATAGTTTATCGTTCAACTTGGAGAGGGAATGTTTGTAAACATAGAATTTTTTTTCAAAACAGTTATTTGGGGGGTCGGAATTAGGCAGTGGCGTCAGCTTTAGGACCTCTCACGGTACTTCATAGTTTTGGACAAGTATTTTTTGTCCACAGGTAGCCATTTTTTATTTTTTTTGTGTGCTTCCGTGCAAAGTTGGATCTTTCGGATTCTACTCCTTTTTTTCTAGAATTTTTTTTACACAGTAGTACGGGGGGAAATAGGTCAAGGCAGATTACTACCAAAAGAAATTCTCCAGAGGTTTGTTTTTCAATGACTTTTCTGGGTTCAAAGACGTTCGGCCGCCAACTAGACCGGTCGCCAACTGGGCAGGGGACTCTAATATGTCTATGCTTTTTTTCATAAAAATTTTCATTTTGCTTGTTGACGTCATCAAATACGAAAATATTTTCGGACGTGTCCGGTAAATATTTTCAAACTATCTGGTTGATGATTTTGTGTTCAGAAAGGTCATATCTATTGAAAACAACTGTTTAAAGTTTGCTCACAAACTTTTTAGCTACTGCACTTTTTTATGTGACCTCACAGGACAGGGTCAGGGGATGGTGTGTGAGAAATTGAAGAGAAAAAATCAAACCATGATTAAACGTTTTTGTATTCTCATACACTAAAAAAATCAGTCTGTATCTTAGATTTATCTTAAGAATTTATTGAACTTACTTTTTGCATGCATTCACTTTCTTTCATGCAAGATATCAGTTGTTCTTTTAATCCGCTGCAAGCTTCTTTAACATCGGGCTTTTCTTCGTCCGCCATGTTTGTTTATGTTTTTCCCACCACCATTGAGTTTTTATTGTAGCCGAAATAGTGTAAAATACCCGATAGCGGTAAATTTTGAAATAGCGCCCTATCGAAACTTTGTAGGTCAAAGTCCATTTACCATATGCGACCAGCATGGACACCGAAGAAAGAGAAAAGAATGGAAAAGCGTCCCCAATAAGGTGGGGGGCGTACGGCAATCTGGAATCCCGTCATCTCGTAAATTTTTCGAGGAAATCCCGTCATCCCGTGGTTTTTTTCCGAAAATACCGATCCCGTGAAGAATTTTCGTAAAACCAAGAAAGTTCCTTGGTCAAACTTGATAGTTTGGTAATGTGAACTCCAAAAATTTATATCATGAGTGACCGACCCTTTATTTCTTATTTGGCAAAAGACGTTTAGCTCACTCGTCAACCGTATGATTGTGATTTTGCCGAAAAACAACGAAAAAAGTGAAAATTAGTTCCCGGAAAAATTAGTTCCCTTAAGGTATCTCGACTTTTCAAAATTGTTGGACTGTACCAAAAAATTTAGAGGTTTTTCCGGACCATAGACGAATACATATATACAGACAGTATCTTATAAGACAATATCCTAAGACAACAATTTAGAGTTAATTTTGATTGATCGACCAAATTTCGAGGAGCGACCAACAAGGAAGAAAGATCCCTCGTCAAGAGCATTGTCCATGTTGATGGGCTCGTTCATCACTTCGTCCTCATTGCCTGATTCATCAAACTTATCAGGTTCTTCGGGTTCCTCTGGTTTTTCTGGTCGCGTTGTTTTAATTGGTTTTTCTGATTCCACTGGTCTTTCTGGTTCCTCTGCTTCTACTGATGATGACTCCTTCTGTTGATCGTCTTGGTTACGCTCAATTGTTTGATCTTTTTCGACTCTTTGATAAGCTTTTGTTGACTCAATCACTTCACTCAGTTTTGTCGTGTAAATGTAGTGTGGTAATGTCCCCATTTTCGCCTTGGTTGTTTCTTGACGTACCATTCTTTGTCGAACTGCTTTCGTATAATTGTTAGCCCAAGTTTGTAATTTTTCAACTTTCTGTTTATCCATTGGGATAGGAGATTTCTTTTTCGGAAGGAGCGCTGCCAACGTTTTGAAGTTGAAACTTCCTTCTGGAGGAGGATACCAACTCCCCTTTCTACTGGTAAAATAATAAGCCGACCAAGGGTTTGTTCGCTTGAGAGATTTTTTTATTGCACGCATGAATTCTCTTCCACATTGAAGCTGACTCATTAGAACATGTTTCACGTGTGTGGTGGAATGAAAATGCTCCAAAGACAGGGTCATCATGCTCAGAAAGTTGGCGTTGTTGAATTTAAACGACGAAAGATTCTCAATCAGTCTCGTAATGGACCATTCCGTCAGCTGCAATGACACGAACGACTTTGTAGACACGAACACTTGAGCACCAGTTAAGACAGCTGAAACATTGTTTCCGCTGGTCCGAATATCTTGCTCGAATCCAGAAATGATATTAAGTGACTGTGAAATCATTTTTAATCCATCCGGAAGAGCTTTGAGTTCGTAATCACCTAGAATATGTGGTGTTTTCAGCATTAAACGATTATACTTCTTAGAAAAAAATCACTGTAAAAATATTCGACTAAACGATACGTGCATGGAATGGTAAATCATAGTAACAGAAGGATCACTCCCCCTTCAATGGGTCAATCCGTTACGCCTATCCCCTTTGCTTAAAATGTATGGATGTACCTGTCCCAAGAAAAATGCCTTTTTTCAAGAACTTTCGCCAAAACAAATTTTGTACATATAATGGTGCAAGTTATTCCCTAATTTGGGTAATGTTTTAAATACTTACCAAATTACAAGTTCTGTCTCCAATCGTTACAAATTTCCCTTTAAAAACCCTTTACCCCGCCTCTTTAGGAAAATCTACCTTGCCTTATTATTTATACCTTCCCAGCTGGCACACAACGTTGTTTCTATTTTGTCTAACGTTATATATATGGAAGTTATGAACGTTAGATGGACGTTGAAACACCCGGGGGGCACTCGATTTTGAAAACAACCGTAATTTCGGCCAAAAATCAGGTCTCTAAAATCGGACCCTTACAGTGCCGGAAAGATTTGGCTGAAAATCGACCCTTACAGTGCCATTTTTCGAAATATTTTGCCCTTTTCAGGGCAAAATTTTTTGAAATTTCTCAAATTGTACCTCAAAATTTGGTATTTTCTCAAATTTTACACCCTTAGAGTGCACTTTTTCCCACTTGCTCACAAATCAACCCTTACAGTGCACTTTCTAAAGTCCAAAAAACCTATCCTTAAGGGCTGCACGTTCGTTAGGTCACTTACCTGGAGTGTCCCCCGGGTTGAAACAACGTTATGTGCCAGCTGGGTTACATTTTTAGGAAAGCTTTACCCCTCCCCCTTTCTAATAGGGTAGTTCACATTGAAGATTTAAAAGAGGAGGTTTAAGATGGCACAAACAAACACGTCATACCTTTCTTCTCATGAATAGAGAATGCTCTCAACAATTTGCCAATTGCCTCCAAAAACGTTGCTGTGTGGACCATTGTTGATACTATCTTTATACAAGACGTTTGTAGTCCACAATATAAAGAACATTGTCAAACAAGTATTCGAATATTTAAAGCCCCGTTTACACTTTAACTCTCTGGTTGTGGTGAGAATTTCGTACCGGCTGTACCGTCCTTCTATGATTTTCACCGAAATACCGTAGATTTTTACTCAAAATACCGTATCCCGAGATTGAGATCTGACAAATACCGTCACCGTGGGTCATCTGAAATCCCGTCATCCCGTAGTTTTTTTTCACAAATACCGTTATCCCGTGTTTAAAAAAGCCTTATCCCGGATACCGTGAAACCGTACGCCCCCCCCAATAAGCAATTTGACCTCACTGAACAAAGATGGTTCACTTATCAGAGCAAATAAACTGCAAGAAGACTCGAAGGAGCATACAAAATGCGTCAGCATGGTTGAAAAATCATGCGCTAAAGGTAACCAACTGTAGTGGCTTTGGCTTTTAATTTCTCAAAAAACGACACCAAGAGGATTTAGCTCTTTTTGACTCTTTCTGAAATAAGCAGGTACGTAGCAGTTTGAGTTGTGATTTAGCTAGTTATTCTATTTCCAATCTATACTGTTGTATTGACCAACTTTTTAGGGGGCCTGAACCTCTATTTTTCCAGGACATTGAAGTTGTTTCCTGGGTTGTGTCGTTGAAGAGATTTCCAGAAGAATTTAGATAATTCACTCTCCTAGTTTAAAGAAACAAAAGCATTTTAAAAGGTAAAAGTGTGACATAATACCGTAAAGTCCGGGTAATTTGCATCAGTGGAGGGAAACTTGCATAGCCATCAAATGACTGACCAATCAAAGCAGCAAAATTTCAAAACAAATGAACTATACGCAGCTCCGCTCGCAGCTCTACTCTACCATTTTTGTTTTGATTTAACTTTGTATTTTAATGACCAGACGGGTCATTCATTTGAGGGCTATGCATGTTTGCCTCCACTGATGCATGTTACCCGATCTCACGGTAACTCGCTCACTGTTGACTGTATGGCCAGAACTTTCTTGGGCCACTCTTGTGACTTGGCAATTTAGCTGGCAATATTTTGAACTTGAAAAAAGTCTCAGGTGTGACTCGAACTGGCTGGCACGCATGTGTCTAATTTGGAAATGCGTGTGTCAATGTTTGATCGGAGAAATAAGTTTTACCAATGTCTAGACTATATCTAAAGAATTAGTAAACCGTTTTAAGATCTGTAAAAAGCTCTCTACTCCCAAATAGTTCTAGAATAAACCCTGAAAATCCCAAGATGATTGATAAAATATTAAATCTTTAAAGAAAGATTGAAAATGAAAATTCATGAAGAAAAAACAAACCTTAAGCAAAGAAATTGCCTTTATAGCTCATTTTTCTATGAAAAATAGAAAAACTTTTGGATATTTGAGTTCCTTAAACATTGTAGAAAATCTTTTAGTACACATGGCAAAAGAAAAAGAAATAATTAAAACCTTAAAATCAACTGAATTCTTTTAATAATCATAAGATAACCATAAAAAAAACGCTCTTTCGCCATTTTGTTTTTTAAAAATGTGAAGTCGGAACTTCTTGTGACGTAACAAATAAATTTTCAACATCCAATGAAAATGTGCGATTTGTATCATGCGGTAGAAAAAAGTCATGTGACAGCAATTTCCGTAGAATGGCCGCTCCGTTATATTTATAGGATAAGAATACGAAGATCAGGGGGTTATATTATTAGCTGGGGCTTCGTGAGGCTATTATTATTGTTATTATTATCATTAATTTATTTGTCAACACAGGTCAGGTTCTTTATACAAAACTATATATACAAGCTATATACAATTCTATATATATTGGCAGTAAAAACTGATGTGGACCTGCAGGCTAAGAAACAAAAAAGTAAAACCGCTGCAAAGGCGAAATGTGTTTTATGCAAAATAAGACTAAGGCTAGGTTAATTAAAGTGTGTCTGAGAAATTAATGAAGAGGATTTAGAATATGTAAATCTTATGTGTTCCAAATGAATAATTTAAAATATGTATATGTTATGTTTTTATAAATATATAAAATATAAAAATAATAAATATGTTTTCGGTTATGATATATGATATAACTTTAGTAATAAATGAAGTCTTCGTGAAGAAGAGCTCTTCCTGTCATTTTAAAATTAACTTTTTCAAGGCAGTCTGATTTTTTCAGATCCTTCTTGAAGGATTTGAAATTGTCCATATTTTTAATTCTGTCTGGAATATTGTTCCATACAATAGCATTTCTGTAGCGAAATGAACGTTTGAAAGCAACATATTTGAATGGAGACATATCGATTTTCAGTGTATTGCGAGACTTTCTTGATTTCGTTTTAACAATCAGGTCAGAGAGTAATGGAGAACCAAGGTTGTTATGTATCTTGTAAACTTTACATGCAATACTTCGCTTGTAATAATAGATAATGGGTTTCCATTTGACACTGGCTAGGACAGCATTATCACGAACAGACTTTTTGACTCGATTTATGAACTGTGCAGCCTTTATGTGGACATTCTCGACATACGACATAAGATTCTCAGAACAATTTCCCCAAATGAGTATACCGTAGATAACAGAGGGTAATATGCCTTGAAAATATATTGTTGATAAGGTAGGGTATGGCATGTTTCTCATTTGATAAAGTTTGTTCAGTTTAATACTAAAAGATTTGGTAATTTTTCGAACATGCTCCTCCCATTCCAACTTGTCATCAATAGTAACTTCAATACAAATCACTCATATTGTTTACGTTGATGGAAAAACTTGCTGGTCCAATTAGAGATCCTTGCGGAACACCATATTCGACTCTTTCAAGGTTGGATTCGATTCCATTTAGTGATGTGAATTGCTTTCTGTTACTAAGGTAGCTCGTTAGGTATGAGAGAAAATCTCCAGATATTCCAGAAGCACTCATTTTCTTTAATAGGATTGGGTGTGACACGCTATCGAACGCCTTGCGAAAGTCGATAAACAGGACTGCGACTACCTCATTTTTGTCGATAGATTTCCTCCACTTTTTTGTCATATAAAGAAGTATATCTTCTGTGGCAGTCTGTGGAGCGTTGGGGGCGAAATCCCCATTGATGTTCTGTCTGCAGGTTTTGTTTTTGCAGGTGTGAGTTTAGCTGTGAGCAGACCAGGTGTTCAACAACTTTGCTAGGGATTGACAATAGCGATATTGGTCTATAGTTTGAGCAGTCTGATTTGACACCTTTTTTGTATACTGGTGTTACTTTAGATGTTTTCCACTTTGCTGGGAAAGTACCTGTGTTTAAGCTTTGCTTGATGACGTAATGCAAACTATTGATTAGCTAAGCTTTTAGGGCAATGTTTTTGGTTTTTCTGAAGCATACAGAAGATAGAGGAAGACCTACTGAAAAGGGGAAATTAGGGGAACAATTCTATCAAAAGTTATTGGCAAAGAAAGTCACCTTTTGAGGTCGAAATTATAGTTTTTCTTGCATAACTTTTTATTGCAGTACCCCCGTCCTATCCTGGTTTGACAACGGGTAGTCGAGTACATAACAAACATACGGGAATGTTTACACATGGACAGGATAAGTTTCCACGAAGCCCCAGCAAGAACAAAAGTTGGATTTAGCTGAAAATGGCTGAAATTGAATCTTTGATATATTTTTTTTGGTAAAAGCTATGGTAATTCTGTTTGGCTATATAAGAAGCTTATTTATTCCTTGTCAGGATACTTTTTATTTGAAATTGGTTGCTTTACCAGACAAAAAGATATTAAGTGTATTAAGTGGAAGCCATATAAAGATGAGAAAATCTGAATTTGGAAAACTTCTGTTCATACCAGCTAGTCATCAAACTAAAATAATTGAGAGCAGGCTAGAAGGATACATGTAGTTGAACTAAATGGTTTTAGTATGATTGACCACTAGGTACATGACATTTAGAAGATTTGTATATTATAAAAAGTCATTTAATTGTTGATTTAGTCCTCTAATCTTTAAATCTCTAAATTATCATTTTAATATGGCTTACACAGAGTGCAGATGTCTTGAATTTGGAACTTTGGATGTCAATACCTTGGGATAGAATTACTGTTGACAACTTTGACTTGAATTTTCCAAATGCTTTTCATGATAGCTTTGCCCTGACAAACTTTCATTTTTTGTGCCGGAATCCCTTTAATATCTTTTTGGGCTGAAAAATATATTTCAGTGATCAAAGTTCTTCCGTCTCATACGGATTTCCGTCTCATAGAAAAAACAGAAAAGTTTTCGGTCTCATTTAGAAATGGTTGTTTAGCAAGAAATAGTGATTTTATTATTATCTAGAATAATTCCATCAGAAAGAAATCTTGTATTAAAACTGTATGATAGGCATTTTAAGAACATTCTGAATTGTTTTAATTAACACATTTTAGTGCCTTTCTAGCCAACCTCTGGGGGGGTAAAATATCTGAAGATTTTCTGGCCCTCGGCCCCAACCATTGTGGGGCCTGTGGGTGTCACTGTATACCTAAATATCTCTATCAAATAATTTTCTGTCTCACAGAGAAAAAGTGCTTTTTGACCACTGATAATTAAAACACTGTAAATTAAGGAATATTTGCTGCCAACAAACGATAAACGAATAAACGATACTGTTCTGAAACTATGGAAAGAACATTTTCAATGTCATTTAAATACATCCTTTCCACGTGATGATTCCGCTATCAATTCAATAAACATCGATGGACAAATTCCTACACAAATTGAGCCCATCCTATTCTGTACCAGAGTGTATCTCACGATTATCGTAGCATAGTACACTCTGTGTGCATTGTCTGTTTGATAAAAAATTTCCCGTACGGAGACCTCTGCGATGAAGTATAATTTTAAAATAAAATGGCCGCCAAAATTACCACAATTGTAAACAAAGCGATGGGGTCCATGATTGAGGGTCACTTTCTAAGCAAGTTTTGGCTGTTTTTTTTAATTTTTTTGAGCCAAACTAAAAGCTAAACAGTAACGAAGACATAATCAAAATTGTCTAACAGAAAATTATTTTCCCATTACCTATATTTTCCATGTAGTCCGCCAAAGAATAATATAAACTTTTTAAAAAAAAGTTATGCCAACAAAACAAACTATAACCACTCTACATAGTTACATAGATCAAATGCAGTAAAAAAAATACTGAATTGGAACATAAAAACATACAGAGATACTCTGAGTATATATTCTTTTGCAAAGAACTGAAGCTAAAACCACTTTAAAAACAAGATTCCAATCAAACAACTTCTTTCTCACGTTCGTGAACTCAAAGATCTAAAATGTAAACAAAAAACATTCGATTTGTGCAAAAAGAGTTATCATGCAATAGAATGTCTTCATTTAGAGCTCTTTCAGTCCAATTATTAAAAAATAAGAAGCCAGTTTTGTCATGAAAACACTTTTTTTCGACAAACTTTCTGACAATTCTGACGGCCATTTTCTTTTCTCGCCTCCGATTTCTTGCCAAACTCCAACAGCACTCCATCGCAGCAGTTGGTTTGAGAAATCTCAAAGCAGAAAAGACAATGACAACAGACCCTCTACGGCAATGAATTTTGAAATTAGCCGTAGATATCGGGTTTGTGTACAGACAAAGCCCATCCATACTAACGAAATCGTAAACGCCCTCAAGAGAATGAAAAATAAAAAATTACCAGGTGTTGACCAAATCACCACTATGTATGACCGACCTGGATGTGCAATTCAAATTGATGGGAAATTAACTGAATGGTTTGTAGTCAACGTTGGTGTCCGCCAAGGCTTTATATTGTCTCCCACGGTCTTCAATGTATTTCTGGAATATGTTATGGATGAAGTGAAGAGCATTCCAGATGACCTAGAATTTGATGATACGCTATCAACTGATGTACTATATGCGGATGACGCTACCCTCATCGCTTTGATATTTGATAAACTTAAATTTTCTATAAATGAGCTTGATTCTGCCTGTAAAAAATGGGGCCTAAAAGTCAACGTGACTCGTTATTCATTGATGAAGAAGAAGATGAACACGATGCCAAATTCATCTTTCTCGGATCTGTTGTGCCTGATTTGATGATGTGTTAAGAAGAATAGCCCTAGCCTCAGCTGCCTTTGGTAAACTAAAGAAAAATGTATGGTCAAGAAACCACCTATCTCTACGAATCAAATCGAGACTCTTCTACGCACTCACCATACCTGTGAAACTTGGTCTTTAAAGAAAAAAAATATCTCAAAGCTTTCAGTCTTTCAAAACAACTGCCTCAGAATCATGGCTGGGAAACGCTGAATCGGCAAAGCGTACTCTTGGTGTCAAGATGGATATCCTTGAAATGATCAAAAGGAGGAGAATGAACTGGTTTGGTCACATCGCAAGAAGATACCCCAATATCAACTATGTTCACAAGGCTTATAAGCGTGATTGTAAGGAAAAAGATGGAGCGATCTAATCCGAGAAGACACAGGGATCACACTTCTTACTGCTGAGCGCCGTGTCCGTGACAGAGAAAAGTGGAAGCTCTTGTCCTGATCGTCGAGCACTCTTTGATGGAATCATCTATCACTTATTGACTATCGAGTCCAAATCTTTAAAAAGTGACTTTAAAAAACTATTCTGCAAAAAAATAAGGTGTAGACGAATTAACGTACATCACTCTTGTTAAAGTTAAGGATTCTTTTTTTATGTGTGAGAAGTTATGAGCAGTTTATTGGACCATGCCTATTGACGGGAGGCTACTGCCATCATCAGCATAATCTTTTTGCTTTAATCGAAAGTTAATTTATTCATTTTATCTTTACTATTATAAACTATCTACCAAACCATGTCTTTATTCGACATTCAATGGGGGAAAACTAGCCTGAAAGTACAAAACTAGGTCACAGTGTGGATCTAAACCACACTGAAACGACCGCCTTCCATCACGCATCACGCTCGCGAAAGAGCGCACGCACATTATTAACGCCTACATGTCATCTCCAGTACATTTTAGATTATTCATTGAAAACAGATTACAATATAGTCATTTTTCATGTCTCGATTATTCAATTCCGAATAAAAGACATTCAGGGAAAAAAAAGAGAAACACCTGGGTAATCTAGTTAAAAAAACCGAAAGTAAATGGCAGACAAAGTAATGAGCCAAGGCAAAACGAGATTAGCGTACCACTATGAAAGAAACCGCCTCCGGCGGTCGATAAGCAAGTTAGTATCCCTAAGTTTCAGGTATTCAGATGATGTCGAATTTGTCAGTGACCAAACAAAAATTTGGCTACTCTTCTCCTTTGACCGTTGTTTGAAGAATGTCAAAAGAAACATTTAGTTTTTTAGAAATCTTTTTCCATTAAAATTTTAGGAATGTACGTCAAAGTATTGTTGGATGGACTAAAGAAACTTGGATGGTATGTTCTTTTTCTTCTTTTTTTTTTTGGCTTGTTTCATGCAGTGGGCTCTGCAAGAAAAGAATATATCATTTTTCAGTTTGACTCCCCTAGACAATGGGACTCTACCCCCGGATAAGAATTAGGAATGAGATAGGAATTTTGGCCATCGAAGGTGTTAATTGACCCCCAATGTAAGAACATTTTCTGGAAGAACCCAAATTTAAAACCGTTGAATTTTTAAAAAGAAATCCTCATGTCATTGTCTGATCTGACGGAATATTAATTTACGAGAGAAAATATTCGAGAAATTAATAAACAAATAAAAAGTTTGAAAGTTGGGAAATGAATAGAAACTCTTTCGTAACTTTAATATGTCCAAAAAAATCATTTTTTTTAATTAGGGCCGTTACAAATGTGACAAGTTCTTGTTATATGTAAAGCCTCTTTGAATTCTCTTTGATTCTAAATTTCCTACTTTGTAAAAGTTTTGGCCAAGTAAAAAAGTGAGAGCTTGCGTCGTAGGGAGATCTCAAGTTAGAGTTACTCATTTGCATTAATAACCTGGGCTGTCTTTTTGTGTATTTTTCTCTGGTCTTAGTATGATTCGAGACAACGGTGGCTCTTTTTTATTTAGTTCTATTCAGTTGCCTTCTGCTGGCCGTTGAAACAGAGTATAGCGCCAGCCCCCCTTCTAGTTTAGGGTTACACCCTAAATTTTTCCCAAAAAAGGACGGAGCTGGAAGTACACCACTTTTTCGGGGGAACCTATGTAGTTGGAGGGAGCTAAAATCTCAGCACTTAACGTGGGGGCTAAAATAATTCAGCTTAATAGTTGGCTTTAATTACCGAAATTGAAGTTCGTGAATCTGAATCGGCGCAATATTTTTATAAAAAGTGTGCATAATATCTTATTTTAAACTTAGAACTGAGCGCAATTTACATTGGAAAAAACTTTTTTACTGGATCAATTTTTTGAAAGTGTCTAGGGTCAAAAGTCCTGGGGGCTAACAAAAAATTCATAAATCTTTGGGGGGACTTAAAACTCAGGGGGGCCTAATTTTTGTCTGGGACCTAAACCCAGGCTAACGCTATGCAGAGTTTGTTTAGCTTAGATACTATTTAGATACTATCATCGGCCAAAGAAAAAAGTATTCATGACCATGAATCGCCAATCTAGATGTTTCATTCGTTCGGTCCAAGCACATTTTAATGGATTTAACCATAATACTTACTTTGCCAAGTATCCGCAAGCTTAATTGAAACTCACCAAAATCCTCCACGTTGTTTTTCTTCTTATTTAGTGACACTGGTTTAGATACGAAGAATATTTGCTGTGAACCATGCGAACCCCGTTTGACTGCTGCTTTCGATACTGATCGAAAAGAAGTAGGTACACGTTTTTTTATAAGAACATCCAAAATTTTTGAAGCCTCCGGATGTTCTTAACTTTTTGAGTTTTGAGCCTTCCTATTTTTACCATTTTTTGAGCAATTTTGCCCATTTTTCTAAGAAACCGGCTGTTTTGGAGTCGGCAAAGCCTTAAAATGTTCTTAACTTGTTCTTATTATTTTGGCCATCGAAGCCTTATGTTCTTATAGAACAAAGTTTGAAAAATTAAATCTTGTCGTCAACAGGCGCTATTCTAATGTTAGTTTTGGAATTCAAACGTTCAAAAATCGGGAATCTGTGAGGAGTTACGCTGTCTAGTGTGTAAAAGAATATGATATCTATGGTACATCTCCGTAAAGTCTTCTGTGATTTACTGACACGTGTTCACTGAACCACAACATCTAAGGCTTGAGTCCTTTTTATTAGTCTTTTCAGAGAATTGACTTGTTCAGACTACGAACTCTTTAAAAACTCTAGACCTAAGTTAGGACTTAGAAACTTGCTATAGCTCCATGAAACTATGCTCATTACTGGCTCGTATTTGGTGGGGTGATCTCATTCTGAAAAGTCGACCCCAATATATTGATGGAAAAGTTTCTTTTATTACTGCAAAATGCAATATCCGAGCGAGAGAGAGAAATTCAAAAATTTGTAAATTAGTGTCAACAATACATCAAAAGTATTTCAACAGAATAACTCCATTTTTCCTTCATTTATGTTCACAATACAAAACATCAAGTTTTTGATTTTCCTTAGATATATTTTAATTACGTGTATACTGTTCCTCCGTGTAGAAATTAATTTGGAGTGGTTGAAAATCACACAGAACAAGAAGTCGATATTTTTATCTAATTTTTGTTTATTTTTAAAGCTTACCAAAACAGCGATAGTAACAGAATGCACTCGAAGTTTTTATAGAGTATAAGAAACAATAACCAAAGAAACAGTCGTCATTCATTTTGATTACCTTTGTAAATGACGTTGCCAAAAACACATAACCTTTCATCAATGCTTATTTCGTGTAATACACATTTTCTTTATAAGAACATCCAAGTCTTCGAATGTTCTTAATTTTTTGTTATTCAAGCCTTAAAATGCTCTTCACTTGTTCTTGACATTTCGGCCATCGAAGCCTTATGTTCTTATATAGTTTGCTCTTATAAAGAAAACGTGTATTGAGTTTAGGGGGTTTAGCCATATAAAAGGGAGAGAAAATTATAAACTTTCGTTATGAATTTTTTGATCGTTTAAAAAATAATCGAAGCTCTATCTGCGAAAAGAAAATTTAAGTCAGATTTAAGCCTGATGAATTCACCACCTTGCGCTTCACAGAGTGTTATCGGAAATTGTAAAAAGAGCTCTCTTCATTCTGACTTTTTCTTCTCAAAAATATTTGTAATGACCATTTTGGAATAAACTCAATTTAGTATTAAAATTTAATAGAATGAACTATAATCATTTAGAGACCCTGCTGTAAATCAGGAAAGAGAGCTGTGGTCCTTATTTTAAGTTGGTTGTTCTCGTGTAAGATCCTTATTGAAGATGGACCAATGAAGAGGAAAATGAGCTTGTTCGAATTAACATTTTTATAAATAAAAAGGAAAAATTTTCCTGATAGGATACAAGTTAGTTTTTAATGAATGCCTTGGGAGGATTTTAATTGAAATTGTGACGCAAAGAGTAGGCTGGCTCCTTTTATCGCTATTCAAATTCATCTAAAAATGATCAGCAGACTTTTGATTGGACCTGGATATGCTCAAACTCTCTTCATTATGCCTTCGTAATCAATTCTATTGGTATATGAATGACATGCTGAATATTTTCATATCTGATATTTTGAAGTTGGTTTATCTTATTCTTAAAATTTTCAAGATCCAATATTTTTTTTTTCTCTTTCTTTTAAGATTTCAGCCCAATTATAAATTTTGAATAAAAACTATACAAAAATATAATTTAAAGTTTCGTTGAGAATTTGAACAGCTGTGTTTTTGAGAAACAAGTTTATTTGGAAACTGTTGAAATTTGATGACTTGTCTTGTCAAAGTCTATTCACAGGAAGGTTGATCAAGACTTAAGATGGGCAAAATGTTTAAAGACAAAGTTCTACCATTCGTGACTGCGGTCAAAGCTAAGAATGCTTGGAAAGAGGAAACTGTCCATAAGCGTGATAACTATATTGAGAATGTGACAGTTCATGGCGTAAGCAAAGCAGTCAATTCTAAACGAAGTGAAAGATATTTCTGGATTTCTTTGGTGATTTCTTGTGTCTTTGCATTGAGTTATGGTTTATACCTCATGGTGCATAAGTACCGTTCGCGAGAAGTGAATCTTCATATCCAAGATCAAATCCATGATAAATTAGAATTACCAAGTATTACAATTTGTAGTAACAATCGAATCAAATTTGATTATGTTCCTGGTGAACAAGGACCCGGAGACTTGACGACAGCTTTTTCCGAAGGATTTTATGAATTTGCATCTAAATTTCCACCATTCTGCGCTCGTTTTAAGGGACATTGTAATTTTACCGAAGAATTTTCGACTTTCAGTCGGAACGATCCTTGCGTGACATGGAATATGGATGGCCTGATCAAGCAGGAGTTACCAGGGCTGAACTCTGGTGTTAGAATGATGTTTTTCGTCAACGAAACATCGGATCGCATGCAACAGGGTTTTATTGAAAATTCTATCTCAGTTGTTATCCATTTCGCCAGAGAATACCCATCAATATATTTTGATCGTCTCGAATTAACACCTGGTGTTGAAACCAGAATCGAGTTATCCAAGAAAATGTTTTTGCGGCTGCCTGAACCATATCCATCTAACTGTCGCACAGACAATGCTTTCATGGATATTACAAAACGATGGAGTTACACGCGCACTAGTTGTTTAGAGCTTTGCTACAATCGACAAGGTTTAAAAGAATGCGGTGATGTTTTACAGCCTCGTTTTCGCTGCCTAATCCCTGATTGGATGTACCAAAAGTATAAGCAAAATCGTACGGTAGCCGATATCAATGCGTGCTATTTTACATTGTTTCAAAATTTCGATCTATCGAATAACGAGATCTGTGATTGTCCATCCGCTTGTTCAGAAGTAATCTACTCGCGACGTGTCCATACTGTCCCGATGAATGAAAAACAAATATTCCAACAGTTAGATTATTACGACGTAAATGTTGGTGATCAGCAGAAATTCAAGGAATCGTTGTTTGTTTTCTCCTTCTATTACCCAAGGCTTGGGTTTGAACTGGTGTCCGAAAAACCAGCCTATGTATTGTCCGATGTCGCTAATGATTTCGGAGGGTTGCTGGGACTTTGTATTGGTGCTTCAATTATGTCACTTTTTGAACTCATCATTATTTTTTGTTTGAGTGTCTTCCCTAAATGGCAATTTAAGGGAAAGTAAAAACTTTCATTGATTTTCTCCGTTGGAAGGGAGCTTTAAAAGTTGTAAATGGTGCGTTTCTGTATTTCTCTAATCGATGGCCTCGCCGTACGATGTATCATTGATGAAACTGATATATAATGTAATCTATTCAATGCTGGCTGGTATGACTTTCAAAGCACGGCTAAGAAAATCAACCTTGCACAAAAGGTCACGTGATGAGATATTTGTAAATCCGGACAAGTATAACAAACTTATTAACAGTATTGGTAATAATATTTCCAAAACATACGATGAACTTGAAAGAACTCTGGTTTCGCATCTTTTTCTTTATTTTCGTCCAGACAGGATGAGTAACGACGATATAAGTGCGGTTTAACGTGACTAAAATGTACGAAATACGGAACGTTCGACTGGTTGTAAAAATGCGAATAATCTTTATCTATGTAGTGACTATCCATGTTAAATAAATCATTGTATATTTTAGCGTCTTTACCTTCTCTTAAAACCCAATTAAATATCTCCATGTCTAAGATACTTTCCTTGTTACGATATAGATCATTCAAATTCTTCGATAGTGCGAATTGGAATCTATCGCTAAGACTTTTACTTAAATCTGCCACAAAGATGCTTGATGTTAACCATTTTTTGGGGAAATACCAATTGCAGTATGATGCTCCAATATTGTGAGGGTTTAAGCTCTCTGTAAGCAATGGGTACGGGTCCTTAAAGAAGACTCCATCTACATCAGTGAAGACAACTCGGTCATATTGTTCATATAACCGAAACACTTCAAGCTTTATGAAACAGTCTGAGAAATAACCATCGTGGTTCCTCAGCTTCAAAGAGTGCTTTTTGACTGGGATAAGTTGTATTCTTTTGAATCGATGTAACGTCTCTTTGAATCTGTATCCCTTATCATGTAAGATAACGAAATCCACTTCACAAAGACGCTGATATTTGACTTGTAAGATATGCAAGTTGACATAAAGGTAACATTCGTACTCTGGCTTCGATCGAGTGATGTAAAACACGAACGCTAAGTTTCTTTGTTTAGCTACAGCGTTAGGTTTACATTTCTTCGTTTGGTTCTCCTTCGTCTGTGCTTGAACTTCATCTTTGTTGATACACGTGCTTCTTATAGGTGTCTTCAATATCTTCTTAGGTGCCGAGAAAATTTGTAAATAGATGAGGGTGCCTTGTAAAACAACAAGAAAAACGAAGAAATAAATATAAACAAATTTTCGACAACAGGCTATTGCTGATACCATTTCTTCAGGAAATGAAATTCATTCCCGAATTCATTCTCAATAGAAAAAAACTTTCAATAATATTCTCAAGTATGCGTGTTTTGCAATATTGATCGATTGTGATTGTGTTATTCATATTTTATGATACATACTTCATTGTGAACAATGGGAATATTTCATTAAACTCAGATACATTTCTCTGTTGGCTAAGCGGTACTCTTACAATCAAAAATATAATAGATATTAAATATTGAATAAACTTGATGCGTGAGCTCCAAAGGAACATTCAATCTTCCCCATGAAAAACTAATTCAAGATTTTTATTCTGTCTGCATTAGCAAGCTACAACTAATTTTAATTTGTGCCACCCTTCTTTTCAATGCATCTTTCATATGAAGTTCAGATGAGCTATGTTCGTGACTCGTTAAAGAAACTCGGGGAAATTAACGTCATATTATTATATCATACGGTTGATTCTAAGCGGGCAAATAATGGGCTCTTCCAGAAAAAATCCGTTCATGGGGGGTGGAGGATATATTAGTTTTTTCATGCATTACCCCTAGACATTTTGATTTTTAACCCCCTGGACACGGGTTATACCCCTGGACAAACATCAAATCAACCCCGTGGACACAAAAAATTACCCCTGGACATTTGAATTTACCCCCTGGACATTGCAATTTTTTGGTATTTTTTCAATACCCCTGGACAATTCATCCTCCACCCCCCATGAACGGATTTTTTCTGGAAGAGCCCAATGTGACATATGAATAAATCGTCTCACAAGCGATTAAAAGAAGTAATTGAACGGTCTTGGGGTGTCCCGAACGAACGTTCATGAAAGTTCCATAGCACTCATTGAACGCACACAAGCGCTCTGGGCCCTCCTTAAAGTTTTGGAATGTTCTCAGACATCCCCGAACTAGTATAAATAAGAGCAAACGATCAGACAAGTTTAAGAAAATTATTCTCTAGTTTCTTTGCTTTTAGCTTTTAATTGTCAGAAAATAATATTTGGGGATGGTTACATTTTCATAGCAGTATTCAATTCGTTATATCTAATCTCTCTTTAATTGAACTAAATTATTGGTCCTTTAAGGTGGAATTTCGCATAAAATACCCTCAATATTTCAAATCTTTCTCTAATTCTAAAAAAATTCTCGGTTCCTTGAATTCGACTTAGAAAGAAAGTCGACAGTAATCTTTTTCGTATTTATGACCAGAAAGAGGAGGAGTCCGTTAAACAATTAGCTGACCAGGAAACTTTTGAATTATGAATGTCATAACAACACGTAAACAATTTTTCGTGTAAACAATAACAACAACATTAACTCCAGGGGATCTCAATGATTTTCTTCTCTCCAGGGATGAGGATCATTGAGCCTTTCATTGAGAAAGTTTTGAATCCTATTTGAGAGCTATGACTAGGAGTTTACTTTTTTTTGACAATAATAAATATGACAGATATGATTTCCTTTTCTTTTAATGTTCTTTATAGTACCGTTAGCTTAGATCATTTGTAGAGCTTACTTTTCTTTTATCGGGTACGGATCGCTTAAAATCAAGCCTCCGTCCTGTCTTTGAAGACGGGACATTTTAATATTTTAACTAAATTGACCTACAATTTTGCTTAAATTTAGCTATTCCATATGATGCGCCCTATGTTGCAAAACTATGATAGTCTCGCAACCAAAATAAAAATAAATCGCTATCGAAAAACGTCTTTTTCCCACCTTTAAAACTTCAATATTCGCTATCGAAAAGGTCGATTTTCCGCTATCCAAAAGGTCGATTTTTCGCTATCAAAAAGAATGATTTTTCGCTATCGAAAAAGGTAGATTTTTCGCTATCGATAAAAGTAGATTTTTCTCTATCGAAAAAGGTAGATTTTTTGCTATTGAAAAGGTAGATTTTTCGCTTTTTTTTATATTTTTGGGCCTCCTTGTTATTATATAATATTTGTTCTCAAAAAAAGGCCAGCATGGTATAACATCATTGTCATCAAAAAAGAGACTCTTATCTTGAGAAGCCATTTCATTTCAAAAAGAATAGTAAAAAAATTGTCCCCTGATGATAAGAAGGGTTAATTTTGTACAGTGAAAATGAAAAAGAAAACAGTTTTGAATTGAAAATTTTAACATTAAACACAAAGGGTAAAATCCTCATTAGTAGGTACCCGAAAGAAAATTCTCCTTTTTTCAAAATGACAAGTGAGATATAATACAAAAACGAAAATAAAGACAAGCCTTGAACTTTTTTAAGGCTTCTTCTCTGTGAGAGAGAAAAAAGATGTTGTTCTCGCTAGCATCAGCAAAATATTAAAAAAGGAAGTCTCTTTAAATAAAATGGTTCATGATTTTTTACTACTACAAGTGAAGAACAGCGTCATGAATCAGGAAAAAGATGAAAAGCCAAGGAAAAGCGTCGCAGCCAAATGGGAAGACTTTTGTAGTGAAACAACCCTGCATGGTTTCCGAGCTGCTTTCTACTCCAAAAATATCTACAAGCGCTACTTTTGGAGAGTTTTACTGGTGTGTGCAACGGTTCTCGCTATTTTTCTCTTTTACGGCGTAGTGGATGCTTACAAGAAATATGAATTTAAAGTATCAAAGGAAATCAATTTCAGTATGGATGACATCGAGTTTCCCAGAGTCACAATATGTAATCTGAACTCCCTATCCAAAATGAAGTTGGTTCAATTAGGATTCACTGAAGAGGCTGATGATTTGATTGATTTTTACCATAAAATGCGAGCCATGACTTTGAATATATCTGATCCAGACACGAAACGTATCTTGAATCTATTTTACGCAAAAGGTATGAACACGACACATGAAATTATATCGGCTTTTGATCTCGGCAAAAACGAAATGCTAAATGATGAATTCTTGGCAAAATTAATTCCAAAAGGTGTTTGTAGTTTCGAAGACCAAAAATGCAATATGGACAATTTCACTGAAATTTATTCGACAAAATTTGGTAAATGTCTTGTGTTTCCTCAAGAAGATAGCCAGCCTTTAATGAGCACTACCCAGGGTGATGGTCTTTCTCTTTTCCTGAACATTCACGAGGATGAGATGCTGGATAGTCGTTCCATAGCCAATGGTTTAGTGGTATTCATACATCCCCATGAAGAAACATTCCAATCAGCTTTATCAAAGAGGATCTTTATTCAACCTGGAACAATAAGTGATATTCATGTTACTGTCAGCAAGGTATTTCTGTTATGTTTTGACTTTTAAACGCTCTTGTTTTTTTTATCTACGGAGTTGAAAATTATTACTCCAAATAGTTTTCTTTGCTTGACAAAAGAAAACCTATATTTTCATTTTACCTTTAAAAGATACGTTGTCTTTACATTGGTATCGGTTCCGTTGTTTTGTTTTGTTTTGTTTTTTAGGTGCCTAATAAACGCCCTCCCTTTGTTAATTGTCCGATTTTTGTCCAACTCCCCCCCCCCCCCGTCAATCTTTTTTTGAAAATTTTTTTAACTGTCAAAGAAAAGTCGCTTTTGCTTTAAATCAGGGGGGGGTCGGTAGTAAAATCTCAGACATATATGAGTAGTAAAAGGATTTTTACGAATTTTTACATACCACCACCCAGACTCTTGGAAGAGATATTTTTTACTACCCTGGTAGTAAAAGTTTTTGGGACAATTTGTCATGGAGACCACCTATTTTTTGGTTGCTTTTCGGACTGATTTTGCAAAAAAAGCTGAAAAATGATTATTTATGTGACACATTTTTCACGTAGTGCAAAAATTAATGTTTTGCACTTAGAATTAAAGTCTTTTTTATATTGACAAAAAATTTCGAGAATTTTTTGTTTGCAGCAAACAACTTTCCAACAGAAAATTTTTTAAAATTATAAAAATTTTCAGATTTTTTCAGAAAAGTCATCCAAAAAATTTAAAGAATTACAAAAATAGCTAAAATTTGCTAATTTTACCAGTCTTAACTACCCAGGTAGTAATTTTTTTTTCAAATTTAACACATAGATACCACCCATTTTAGTATTTAACTACCCTGGTTAGTAAAAAATTTTTTCGATTTTTCGTCACACCACCACCGTAGTAAACGTCATTATGTCTGAGATTTTACTACCGACCCCCCTGTTTAAATAGCCTGGGTTTAGAAGTCTATAATTACCGAGCACTTAAATGAATTATACGGTGTTATATACACCCGACTCGTCTGAAACTGATGTCAGCAAAATTTTAATAAAAGAGTCCTTTCAAATTTGTAAATAAAAGGAAGAAAAAAATCTTGCTCCACATTTTTCTTCATTCATTACAAAAGATTCTATTATTTCAATCTGCTGAATCAACATACATTATAACTATGTAAAAGGTCAATGGCTTTAAAGAGGTACAATTTCAAAAACCCCCGGCAATTAGCCCACCTGGGAGTATAAACAGACTTGAATTGGATTTTTAAAATTATACCCTCTTTTCTTCCAGCTTCGATCATTACCAGCACCTTACAAGACCGATTGTGGAAAGAAGGCACTTCGATTCATTGATGAAAGTTATGGATACTCGGCAAATTTGTGTGCAATCGATTGCATTTCTGAAATGTATTATAGTACATGTAAATGCTTACCTTCAGAGCTAAAAATGTTTGTTGAAGGTATGACTACTCCTTTGACTCTTACACGAGGTTATTGAGTACAATGTGTAAAGCAATCTAATGCTCCAAAGTATGGCTTACGGTAAAAAGGATTTGATAAGATACAGAAAATCTCCCATATTTGTTTTTTATAAACAAGTGTCTGTTGTTGTCAACTGTTGTCAACTGCTCGTGTATGCTTAAGTTCTCAAAGCATCCAGGCATAGCTTATGCTTATTATATGCAAAGTTTTTCAAAAAAATTCAAAAAAATTTCAGAAATTTTGTTTAGATTTTGGGAGCAGTTGAATGTAGCTAGCCGTGGAATCTGGTGGAATGTCTTTTTGGACCTACCTCCGGGTACCCCGGTGGAGGTTCTATAAATTAACCCATGTCCGTCCGTTCGTTCGTCCGTCCGTCCGTCTGTTACCAGCTTTTCTCAGGATTGGCTCATTAGTTTTTTCTGATTTTTTGCACAATGATGCAAAATGGCAATGCCCAGAACGTGACGAAGCCCGATTTTTGAGAAAAAATTTATTTGGCCAAATTTGGGCCAAAAACTACCTAAAAATAGGGTTTTTTGGACTTTGTGCAAAATCCTGTCATTACTTTTTTCTGATTTTTTGTACAAAAATGGAGGGCAAGATTCTCTAAAGAATGGCTGAAGTGGTTTTTCCCGGAAAATTCTTATTCGCCTTAAAAAACGGATTTTCCGTATTTTGGGGAAATTCCCTTTAACCAAAATAAAAAATATAGCTTTCTCAATGTTGGACTC